>NC_080071.1:47510020-47829038 GCF_949987535.1 Balaenoptera acutorostrata | reverse complement strand
TGTGTGAGGGCTTTCTCTAGTTGCGGCAAGTGGGGGCCACTCTTCATCGCGGTGCGCGGGCCTCTCATTGTCGCGGCCTCTCTTGTTGTGGAGCACAGGCTCCAGACGCGCAGGCTCAGTAATTGTGGCTCACGGGCCCAGTTGCTCCGCGGCATGTGGGATCCTCCCAGACCAGGGCTCGAACCCGTGTCCCCTGCACTGGCAGACAGACTCTCAACCACTGCGCCACCAGGGAAGCCCTTGGACACATGCATTTTTGAAGCAGAAATATAAGAGGAAAGAAGTAGGTGCATCCTTAGAAAAGGTTCCTCATTTATTATTTCAAAAGTTCGTACACATCTCTTGGTATCTCTTAAGAAGCTTAGATTTCCTTAGTATAACTAAGATAATAATTTATTATCCAAACTTGAACACACTTAGAGTGAAAGAGGCACTAGCCACTTGGAATACCAGGGAGCTGGACCTAAATCAGAACTGTCTAAGCACATATGCTCATCCTAATTTTAACCTTACATTCACTTTTCAAAATTATTAAATTTAAACATATAAAGGAATAACTTCAAATTCATAGGGAATATTACAATTAATGGTAAAGTGATAATCTCAGTTCACCTTACTAGAAAATAAAACATCATAATTGTTCAATTTTCCTATAAAAGAGACTAATACATCTCATTATTAACATCTTAATGCAAAAGACATCTAAGTAAATTTAGTGTCTTAGGGATACAGTAAAGAATGTTGAAACACTGAGAAATTATGGTGCAGTCTTTGACTTTGATTTAAATAAAATTAAGCTAAATGTAATTTCTTATGGTACATTATTTTAAAGCCAAAATCTGTGAAGCTACTATAGTAATCTATGTGTTAGCTCTTGCAATTAAATTACAAATTCAATGTTTTGACGTGTTGCCACATTTTATTGATATATTTATATTGAGACCAGAATATTTTACTCAACTAAGGAAAAATTAGGAAAATGTTTGATAATAAATACAGTGCAAACATTGCATTTGTACTTTAAATATGTAGTAAAATATGATTAGTTCTAAAGTTAGTCTTTAAAATTAGATGCATGTTATGATTGCCAACTTGGTTTATGTTGACTGATTATTTTCCAAATTTGTTTCTTTCTTTAAATTTTTGTTTTTTAAAGGTTTAATAACTAGTTCAATTTAGTACCAAATGTATATCAGTTTGTGACCAACGGTGCACATGTAAACGTCATTCTTGTTCATTCTTGAGAAGTTTATTGCCATGACTGGGCCCCTCTGCAAGCCTACGTGCATATAAGGTGAGGGCACCAGGGAACTACACACACAGTTTTGAGGCGATCCCTAACTTGTCCATGTCTTTCATCCAAGACCCTTCACCACAGCATCTATAGCATTTATATGGTCATCTATTCACCACAGCAATGCCATACCCATGGTGCTCTGTATTTTGAAACAAACTCTTACTCTGCAATTTCTACCTAACCCTTCTATAATAACCTCTAAAACCACAGTTCAATGAACAGCACATTTCTTTATGTCTTCAACTTGTACTTGTTTCATCTCTCATGTCCCACGTAATTCTGGCTTTGGAAATGTAGTTGATGTCTTCCAGCTTCCCACAGTTCTTTCCAGACTGTTGTTCTTCCTATATTTGAGGAAAAATCCCTTGCTCTTTCACGCTAAGATTATCATCATCCCTGTCTCTGCTCTTCATTAATAAAGACTACTGACCCCTCAATTTGTCTGGTGCATGTGTAATGACATCACAATTTAGATTTAAAAATGCATGTCCCCAAAGCCTAATGAAGTACTGTTTATATGTATAGTAGCCACTTGCATACATTCTTTTGTGAAGTGTTCATATCATTTACTCATTTGTAGTGGGCTGTTTATCTTTTTATCATTTATTGTGGGAGTTCTTGATGTATTGTGAATACCAGTTTCTTCTTAAATATATGTATTACAAATATGTTCTCCCATCTGTGGCTTGCTTATTCATTTTCTTAATGGTGTCTTTTGAGGAGCGAATGATTTTAATTTTGGTGAAGTCTAATGAATCTTTTTTTTTCTTCTTTTATGGTTATTAGTTTCTGGGATCCAAGTCATAATAATAGTTTATTAGGTTTTCTTCTAATAGCTTTATATTTTTAATAGTGATACTTAAACCTATGATCCCTCTTAATTTACTTTTTGTGTATGGTATAAGATATGGGTCAAGATTCACATTTTTTTCTGGGTGGATGTTCAGTATCATTTGTTGAATAGAATTAAATTTTCCCATTGGAATATTCTGGCACTTTGTTGACAATCAAATAACCAAATGGATCTATCTCTGGTTACTCTGTTCCATCCTGTTGATCTATCTTTGATCCTTACACCATACCACATTGTTTCTATTACTGTAGTTTTGTATTAAGTTTCAGAATCAAGTGGTATGTCTTCCAACTATGTTCTACCTTATTAAGTTTCTAAGTCCTTTGTAATTGCATGTAAATTTTAGAATCAGCTTCTCCCATTCTACACCAAAGAAAGCATATCAGGACTTTGATTGGGATTATAGTAAATCTACATACCAATTTATAAAGAATTTTAATTAAAAAAAATGATTCTTCCAACACATGAACAAGGCATATCACTCCATTTATTTTATTTTATTTTTATTTTTTCCATTTATATTCTTGAGTTTCTATCATTTTATTTCTTGATTTGTCTAATAAATGTTTTATCAATTTTCTTATCTTTTCAAAGAACCACATATTTGCTTTGTTAATTATCTTTATTTTTTATCTGTTGCATATTTCATTGATATCTGATCTGATCTACATTTTTTCTTTCTTCTCCTTACTTTTTCCATCTTCTTTTGCTGATCTCTCTAAGTACTGCTTACATATATGTATTTTTATATCTTTTAATGTATTAATTTAATTATTATGAAATATCCCTCCTTATCTTTTGTAATGCTATATGTTTAAAAGTTATTGTATCTGATATTAATATAGTCACTCCATTCAGTGGGGGACTAGTGTGATATTCTGCACAATATCAAAATGGTTATGTCCTCTGTGTACTGTATTGTGACAGAGCAGGAGAGTTTAACTTATCTTGGGGACACACAATGTATACTTCTGTCCTTCCTATAGTAATTGAGCAACTTTTGATGAATGTACTCTTCACATGAATAGCTGCATACTGTTCCAGAACTGTGTTGATCTTCTTTATTAGATATCACGACTGGCTTGGCAGCTGAGTTTGAGGTTACCACTAAGTTAAGTTGTAAAAACCCACCATTATCCACCGTAATCCATTTGGATGTTGCAGGGGACAACAGAAATAAAACAGGGATATGACTGGCACCTCTACTCTTGTACTCATTAAAACTTTGAGGGCGGCACTAATTCCTCCCATTCCATCTGGGATACAGTATTGCTTCATTTTAATGATATTGCTCTCCAGGGGAGGTGGCACAGTTTTAAGGAATTTTGCTTAGCTTTTTACTCCACAAATCAGAGAAACAATGTGAAGGAAGCTTCTGCCAGCTGTTATGATGTATGAGCTCAGAAACGAGGGAAATGATAACCAGGTAAATTTGAACATATATTTTAGTGTGAGATGATCTTGGGCCAGGACACCATTTATCAACTGACTTCTATCACTCTCACTCAAACAGGGATCCAAAGTAGCATTTTGAATTCCCTGTTACTAGGTCATCTTAGATTCTGGATTCAACAGCCCTCAAAAGTATAGACATTCCCCTTTTCTCAGTAAATGGAAAATGGTCATAGATCTCTTTGGGGAAAGAGTAAGGGGGTGTTTATTTTATACTCTAATAGTGGTATTGCTGTATCCTTCCTCAAGGGAATCCAACATTCCCTTCAATCAATGGATTTTGGATTTGTGCAGTGTCATACATCTGGAACTTGGATAAAAAACTGTAACTTTCCATTTTGGTGGCTGACATCAGCCTTCTGCTTAGCAGCACACATTTTTTTCTTGTCATGCAAGTTACGTAACACTCTTATCATCTGTGCTTGGAACAGTATGATCTCCCAATCGTCCCACAGATCTCTGAGGGTCAAGGCACCCTGACAGCTACTCTGATCTTGCTGCTCATTACAGCAATCACATCTTCCTTGCCTTTGGTGGCTAAGTATTGCCACTTGGCCTCTGATATTCCAGAATTCTGTGAAAGGGATGCTTAGTCCTTTCTGCTTACACCAGCCTGCTCAGGAATCCACTACTGAGTTTCATAAAGATGGCTGTGCATCTCCTGCATCTTCTCTACCCCCTCCACCCCCACAATTCCTTATTGACTTAACAGGGAACATTCTATAAATGCTCCTGAGGAAAACAAGTAGATGGTGAAGTGGTGTGTCTTCTGGTTTTACATAGTAAAACCATCTTAACTTTTTCAATCCTCTGAGCCTTCTGACTTCTTCAATATTCTATCAAGGCAGTTTACCTCAGTTACAGTAGACTATCATTGTGTACAAACTTCAAAAGGATTATCCCAGCATGGTTTTATAATTGGTTCCAGGTGTCCCTGCCAAGTTATTAAACCCTGTATCAAGGGTGAGTGTCCTCAAGTTACTAAATTCTTCCCTTTCCAGTCTTATATTCTTCCTCTTCTGGTAAATGTATTTCCTCAAGTTCTTGTGTGCACACGTTAGCAGGGTCCTACTGTTCCTTTGGGGAGTTTGCTATTTCCATCTAGAACTTGGACGCACATCTTTCTGCTCAGGTTGTGTCGATGCTCATCTTGTTTAGTGGTATATAGATAATAAATGGTGTGAAGAGACAAACATCAATATTTTGGAAGATAAGCAGCAATTTGTGAGGAATCTGCTTCTGGTGAAATGTTTGCAATGTTTCCAAATAAGGGAGACTGTTCTCCTCTGGTAGGGTATGGAGTTGCTTCTGACAGTCCACAAAGTCAAGGGTTCAATAAAATATGCAGATTTGAGTTTTTCAGGATTGTCCACCCAAAGTTGCCACCCCAGATTTCGAGGTCTTACTCTTTTCCTATGAAGACATTGACTTAAAAATTAGAAATGTGTTGAAGAAATGAACACCATATCCTTTGTAGCTCTCTCTCCCTTATACTTAATCTAAGCCTGATTTTCAGCATAGTCTGACCTGTGACATAAGGATCTCCCTAAACATCACCATCACTGTAGAAACTTTATTTTTCACAATGTTCCTTGAGTTGATAGTGATTAATCTGTCCCTGCCGTTTTCTTTTTTCAAAATTCTAAAGCAGTTGATTTTTTTTCGGTTACCATTGCTCATATACTGTTTAAGTGCCAATGGTACTGTATACCCTATCGCTTCATATTGCAGGGGCACTTCATCTTACCATAAGTGAGAATCTTAGTAATTGTGATGCTACTGTGTGCCAGGGGTTTTTTAAAACCATGGGATTACACCAGAAATGGGTTCTTTATTGCCTAATGACTTATCAATTATCTAGCTCCATCCCATCCTTCGGATTTAATTTTCAGCACCACTCCTCATTCCAACTAGTTTAACCCTGAAAGTAGAGCCTGAGACAAAAGAAGACTGAAGGACACAGGGAGTAGAACAAAAGGAAATGAAAAATAAATATTGGGTTGGCCAAAAAGTGCCTTCGGTTTTTAAGTAAAAATAAAAGACACATTTTTCATTTTCACCAAGAACTTTATTGAACAATGTATTCACTGTTTTGTTCCACTACCTTCTGCCATTTTTCAGGCAACTTCACAATTCCATCTTCCCAAAACTTTTATCTTTTTGAGCAAAGAACTGTTTCAGGTGCCTTTTACAGTCTTTCAGGGAATTGAAATTTTTTCCATTAAGAGAATTTTGTAAAGACCCAAATAAATGGAAATGCGAAGGTGCAATGTCTGGTGAATATGGCGGATGAATCAGAACTTCCCAGCCAAGCTGTAACAGGTTTTGCCTGGTCATCAAAGAAACATGCAGTCTTGTGTTATCCTGATGGAAGATTATGCGTTTTCTGTTGACTCATTCCGGTCGCTTTTCGCTGAGTACTGCTTTCAGTTCGTCTAACTGGGAGCAGTACTTGTTGGAATGAATCGTTCAGTTTTCCAGAAGGAGCTCATAATAGAGGACTCCCTTCCAATCCCACCATATACACAACATCACTTTCTTTGCATGAAGACAGGACTTTGGTGTGATTGGTGGTGGTTCATTTTGTTTGCCCCACGATTTCTTCCATTCCACATTATTGTACAGTACCCACTTTTCATCTCCGGTCACAATTTGTTTTAAAAACAGAACGTTTTCATTACGTTTAAGTAGAGAATTGCATGTGGAAATACTTCAAGAAGGTTTTTTTGCTTAACTTATGTGGAACCCAAACATCAAAGCAATTAACATAACCAAGTTGGTGCAAATGATTTTCAGCACTTGATTTGGGTATTTTGAGTATGTCTGCTATCTCCTGCGTGGTATAATGTTGATTGTTCTCAATGAATGTCTCAGTTTGTTCGCTATCAACTTCAACTGGTCTACCCGATCGAGGAGCATCCTCTAGAGAGAAATCTCCAGCACGGAACTTCACAAACCACTTTTGACATGTTTGATCAGTCACATCACATCTTCTCCATACACTGCACAAATCTGTTTTTTTTGTTTCAGTTGCGTTTTTACCTTTCTTGAAATAATGAAGCATAATATGCTGAAAATGTTGCTTTTTTTCTTCCTACTTCAATATTAAAAGAGCTACACAAAAATTCACCAATTTTGATGTCTTTTTTTAAAATGCACGCTGATATGACAGCTGTCACATACAATCTAACAAAATTGTTTCAAATGAAGTTAAAGACAACTAAGCGCTACTAGAACCATCTTATGGAAAAAAACGTATGAACCTGTTGGCCAACCCAATATAAGGGTGTTACATAATACTGGTGGTCAATCACAAGAGGACATTCTGAAGAGCCTTATGAATTCAGTACATCTCATAATTGTTTGCCTGGGGGTTCCCATTGGCCATTGGCCAGTGGTGGCTCTGTAAACATTAGCTCCTCTGTATTTGGCATTAGCAAAGTCTTCTGTCAGGAAGTAAGTGGTCCACTATATGAATTCAGGGCAAGGTACTGTCTGAGTATAACTGAATGAAGCTGGTTGAAGCCTGTTCATAGATGGCAATGTCAGGAAAGGCTGGGGTAAGAAGTGGGGCTAAGAGAATTTATAGCAGTGCATGAGACATATCTAAAGAAGAAACACATTTTTTCACATATTTTTTAACCTCCTATAGAATGAATGTTCTTAATACGCACTCAAGACGTGCTAGCATAAAGTACTACGTATGAAAACATCTATATTTTATTACATTAAGCTATACTAATTAAGGTACACGAGCTTGACTTGACCAGAGACACATGATGATTTTTATGAAGAAATTAGCTAGGGTAACTTCAAAAATTTAAACAATTTGTCACGTTCTTTGTTGTTCTTTTGCAGATTTTAACTGTGGATGTAAGTTCCCTCTTCGGCAGATTTGAGATGTTGTTGTCTTTTTAATTTTTATTTCCTTTCCTTTTTTTTTTTTTTTTTTGGTTTGTATTTGAGTTAACAAAAATTCCCAGTCAGATTAATTGGAATTTCCATGTAAAACTCAGAACTAGGTAGAACATTTAGATATTCATCCCGATTCTTCCAGCAACATAGTTGTCTGAATTTGAGATGAAATTACCTGCTTTGCATGCTTCTATTTCACCCTCTTCTATCCAAGACAGATTCTGCTAATAGATCAAGGTGTTTCCTTCACACTGACTCCAGTTATGACCTCAGATTCCTTCTCAACATAATGCTTTGGGAAGTCTTAGTTGGAATATAGGATGAAATACAATTGCTATTTCTGGAATCAGTTTACATAGAAAACTCTTATCTTTCCTTTTCTTCCTTCTTTTTTCCATAATTTCTAAGGATGGAAATAACACATGCTTCTCTCAGGAATTCTATCTGATTATTCTAATATTTAAGAGCTATAGCTTCTGAGCAAATAAAATATATTCTACCTTTTATTAACCATAATAAATTTAGTAATGTATTTTTTATCTCCCTGTTCAAACATTTCTAAAATAGAAATATTGATGAAGTCATTCTTAAATTGACTGACAAAAATAATACAAAAAAATTTTTTTTGTTTGATTATTTGTGAAATAATATAAAAGTCTGGATTAAATGTAAATAAACTGAGTTATTTAGGCTCGATTAAAATTTAAATAAAGTTTAATAATACTTTTGAAAAATCTCCCTTTTGAGAGGGGGGAGAATCTTCAAATCTCCCATTTGAAATGCTAAATGGCAATTCACATTATCCTTTATGAGGAAGTAAATCTCTTTAGAAATGAAGATTTGCTTTCAAGTTGCAAATATGTTTTATGTAAGCCCTTGTTTAGTTTCACTGCAGATGTCATGAGAGATTTTTGAAGCCTATAACACTCAGTAATGTTCTTAATGTGGACAGATACACAAGTTTGATAAGTAGGAGGGTGTATTTGAAGAAATAATAGAACTCTTTGGGATCCAGGTCAGTGGATTAATGGGGTTATATAATCCCCAAGTCAGGAATTCAGGAATCATTGTATTGAATTATGGACCCTTTCCTGAACTTTGGCACAGCTTCCAGAAACATAAACTTTGCAGGTATTTGGAATGTTCTTTAACTGCTCTCAGTTACGTAAGTTCAAGGCGGATGAGAGGCATGTCATGATTAATACTCTTTTACTTATAGTAAAGTAATTTTTCCCTTTTTTTTTCCTAATAAAATTGTCAACAAAATGGCATAACGATGTGGATAATATTACTCGGGTAATTTTTCTATAAATCGTAAATTTTACTTCATATCTATTGTCTCCCCACAGTATTTCAGGTGTTATTTGTAAGGTCATTCAGGAAGAACAGATATCCACAACTTCATCTTTAATGATCATCCAAAATAAAGCATCGCATTTCATAGGACTCCAATAGACAACAATTTAGCTCTTAAGAATGAACAAAGCGAGCAACCAAATCTATGTTTTAAAACACAGTGACTTAAATACCAATCATTTAACTTTAGAAATAATATTCAAATACAAATATGTGTTCAATTTAAGTTGATGCTGGTCATTTCCAGAGAACATGCTGTCCATATATACTTTGAATGCTCTTTATCTCTTAAAACAGTGGCAATATAAGAAAAACATTTGTTGGTAAACAAATATTTTGACACATACTCCCTAAAATGTCATCTTTTAATGAAAAGTAGATAATAAGATAAAATCAAAATATGATACGAATAATTATAATGAATAAATTATATTTAAACCCTACTGATATTCTTTTGGTTTAGAGACAAAGGCTCATAAATTATTAGGGATAATTTTGTATAAATTTAAAGATTCTTCCAAGTTGACATAATAGATAGATTTTGATATTTCTTAATTGGTCTCCTTTCCTTTTAGTCAGAAACTTAAATTTTTACTCTGTTCACAAACCATTAAAGCTGATTTGGAAACTTTATCATTGGGTCAATGGATTAGTTCAGAGAAAGTAACCTTAAATTGCAATGCATGGAATTCCTTAGATCAATGAATTTCAGGGCTTATTTTATTTGGACTGAGCTTGGTCTGTATTCTCATGTAATCAGGATGAGTATGGTGTCCCTTTTTCGCATCATTGTTATGAAAACTAATTGGTTTATGTGCTCCTATTACCTAATGAGAAGTCATTCAGGAACAAAATGGGGCAAGAGTAGCTTCTGAACTATCTAGGGGTGAGGTTTACTCTCTCTAATTCCTGAGGTACTGAAAGGGCACTAAGCCTTCCTAAGTAATAATCATACTCCTTAAGAAGGAGCCAAGGACCCCTTCCAAGGACTGCTTCTTCAGATGCAAGAAAATGGACAAAACTCTCAAAGACAAAAAGATACCACATTTGAGGCACATAATCCTCCTTTTAGATAGTCTCTGAGGTTGTTTGAACAATAGACATATGGGCTAGCAAACAGAAAAGACCTCTGGCTTAATACCTCACTAACAAAGGGAATATAGAAGGAAGTTCCCAAACCTTACCTTAAATCCTTAGAAGTATTTTTAAAGTGCTAAAAGGCATCAGAAGTGCCACGAGAAACTATTTCAATAAACTAAGATGGTCAATAAGATTCTAGATGATCCAGAAACTACAGACTTAGAATCTTCCCCAGTAATCCATTTTGAGCTTCAAAAAATTCAGTAAGTTTCTTAGTAGAGAGTAGTGCAAATAACATTGTAAAAACAAAATTGCCAAATTAAAGAACGCATATGCCTTGATTCTAGGGTCAACCAATCTCAAAATTTAGTGGCCCTTTATTCATATAAAAATTATTCTTATTTTGTTTTCTGAGATTCTTCCTGTGAAGCCTCAGTTAGGACAACCTTCCTTAGGGGACATAGCCTAATGCTTTTCCTAACTCACCAAAATTAACTATACTATATACTAACTTCTTGGCAATTTAGTCTATTTTACTGTCTGTTACCAAGACAGTATATAATAGTATCAATTAAGACAGCTAGGCTCCACCCATTTTTTTCTTTTTCAGACAATAAGTGTTTCATCTTGAGTGAAATCAGCTTTCAAAAATTCAAAAAGTTATAATTATATATAAGTGGATATTTTTATTAGCAAGTGTTTTTCAATCATAAAATAATAGTTTCTCAAATTCATATATTCGTAGAAATATATTATAAATTGTTTTTTATTTTCTAATTTGTTCTGAACAAAAAACATATAAATTAGGCCATTCAGATAATGACAAACACTTTTATTCTCAAAACTCAATGTGGTTAAGTGACTGACCTAAATTGTGGAACATATAACAGATCTGGGAATGCAAAGTAGGTACTAGATGTGGGCTGTTTTCTGGAAGTTCAACATCAAATTCCCTTACTACTATCTTCCTGTCTTCCTCCTAGGAATAATATTTCCTCCTGTTACAGAGCTGACAGGCTCTCCGTGCTTCTGGTTCACTCAGTCTTGGAAGAGTCACAGGTTATTACTGGGGTAGTAGAGGCCAGGCAGCCAAGCTAAAACTCAGCTGTATGAGTGTGTGTTTCTAAATTTCCTGTTACATAATCCTCTGGAGATTCCCTAGGATACTTCCCATTCTTCTAACCAGTTCTTCAAACTTCACATTTATTGTGTAAACTGTCTCCACTCTCACCCCTCCATACTTTCTAGGATATTCCTTTCTACTTAAGATAACAAGAACTGTTCCCATCTGCTGCATTCAAGAGTTGGGCTTAAAATGAGAGAAGTTATGGTAAGAATGACAATGAAGTAGACTGATGGGGAAGATGGACGATGTAATTCCCATGCAACACATTACATGTCTAAGGTCAATTAAAGCAACTATGCTGAAAGAATTGTCTCTGTAAGTCTATATGCAAATCAAATACTACGTGAGAAACTATGAGTATCCTTAACTGCATAAACTCTGTCCCTAATGATTAAAAATGCATTTTGTTTCTTTTTGGTTAGTTTTAGAAAAGTATTAGGGAAAGGGGTAAGGTAAAGAGCTTAAATTTTTTAGTAGAATTTGATTCTCTAAAATGTTATCTAGGACTTCTTGCTATCAATGTAACCAAGTAGAACCCTATGGGGCCTTCCAGGGACAGACCCCACCCCCATATCCTCTGCATTAGCTTCTCTCTGAGGTGCCTGCATAATAGTACCTGATGCATATTTCCTGAGTTTTTCAGATGCTAAACCCACCAGGGAATGGAAGAAATTAACTACTTGATGATCATGAGCATGTAGCCCCCAGACCTTCTGGCACCTAAGGATTGATCACCATCAACCAATCAGAGAATTGTCCATGAGCTGATCACATACCCTGGGATGCCCCTCCTTCACCTTGCCTTTTAAAATGCTTTGCTGAAACCCTTTGGGGAGTTTGGGGTTTTGGGGGCATAAACTACCTTGCATGGCCCTGCAATAAACTTTTCTCTGCTCCAAACTCTGACGTTTTGGTTTGTTTGGCCTCACTGTGTATCCGGCACGCGACTTGCATTCAGTAACATCAATATGTGATAGAAATGTTACATTGACAGAGAAATTTATGGTTTGATTTAAGAATACACAAAATAGTCTATATCAAATTTTAGATTAAAATATTAAATTATCATGTAATAGCTATCAACATTACCCAAGAAACAGAAAAAGGACTATTTTTTCTGTTTTTATCTTTTTAATTATTTTTCTATTTTAATCTTTGAAGAGGAGCCAGAAATATGGTAGTCATTAAGTAGTACAACACCTCACTTTAATGATGAGAAAACTGTGACTCCCCCCGGGTCTTGCACTGTATTGTACGGACATTCTATTTGGGCCCCTGACGCAGCAGGGTGAGCTGTACGGACATTCTAAAGACCTCAAATGTCTATATAATTGCCTGAATTATGTGCATAAAAGAGGATTTACTCTTTTTGGGTTTTTGTTGCTGTTGTTCACACTCATTTATTTATAAGTCTTAAGTACTATGAAGAATTTTATTTATAAAGAATTTTTGTATAATATTCTGAAGGGCCTTTATATTTAGGTCTTTGAGTTTGGTCCACTTCTCACTGATAAATCTAATTAACTAATAAATTTGTAACTGCACTTAAAAATTTTTAAGGAGTCCCAGAATTATAATCTCAAATATGACAATTTACCCATGGCAAGTTAAATGACACCATGAAGCTAGATCCATCATGAGATAATCCGAATGGGAGTAACAATAATTTTGATCAAAATATTGCTCCTGGTAAAAGCAACTGCTTTTAATTTCCTTATTTATTTTAGAAAAAGTCAATTTAATTGTCATAATGACCTCAAAGAAATTTAAGCTAAAGTCATATTTCCCTCAAATATAAAAAATAAATAATGTACCCCCTTCTCAATGATCTAATCAGGCTCAATATTATTTCTCATTGATTGGGAATTCATACAATTTACTTTTAATGAAGAGATATTTTAGAGTGTGTCAAAATGTTAATTATTCCTGATAATCCTGATTACCTATGTAACTAACAGCATTATAAATACAGCCTTGACTATTCTACAGAAATCACATTTTGTAAAAAAGAATCTGATCGTAAATAATGTTCATTGATTTGGAAAGACTAAGTATTCAATTCTAACCTCATCTCAAACAGAAAGGGAGGCCCAGTCTCTCAGTTACTTAAGGACAGGGTTGGTGCTGTAGAGGGAACAGGCTCACTACTCTTTCCATTGTACCACATCTCTGTGTTGTATGTCATAACTAGAGGCCTCCATGGAGGGCAGATTGCCTGGAAAAATATTACGAGAATATTTCATGACACAGTTGAAATTCACTAAATGTCTCTGCTACTCATAACAAAGTTACTAACTTAAAGATTACTCTTTTTGTGTGTATGTGGAAAGTTGGCTGGCTAGTGGTTTGAATTACTTTTTCTTTAATTTCAATTATTTTTCAATTTAAAATTTAAAATGTAGAGGGTACAAAAGATATAATTAGATCATTTAATTGAACTGTTTCAAGATTATTCCATTATCAAAATAGTCCAAGAATATTTGGTTCCTAAAGTTTTAAATTACCACTTAAGCTTTAAATTATGCCATGAGAATATTCCCAGAATATACTGTTACTAATGTTTTAATATTATTAATAGAATATTTTTAGAATGTGTGCATTTAAATAAAAATAAAGATGTTAAATTTAGTATGTGGGTCTCTCCTTTTTCCTTTATTCTTATTTGTCTGAAACTTGGAGCAAAGTCAAGTATAACTTTTTAAGTGAAGGACAATTAACTTGACAAGTAAGAAAATTGATGTTTAGACAGTTTGCCAGTCTTTAAAATGTATGGATGAAGATGTATTATTCAAAGTGTCATAGGCAACATTAGGGGGTACAAAAGTGAATACGGCATGATCCCTAGAATCATAATATTAGAAGTCAAATAGGGAAGGTAGATAGATATGGAGAGAAGTATAATAAAAGATAATTTGTTAGAAGTATTATCTAATGGGTATAAAATGAAAACAGTAAGTGTTCAGAAAAAGGGCAGGCAGGTAAAGGAAAAAAATGTACAAAATGGTGACTGTAAGTATACGTGATAGATACGGAAGATCTTATCATACACAAATATAGCATCAGGATCTTAGAGTTTAAATAAACCTTTGTTGTCCAAACCACATTCTTAGTCAACACCACAATCCTATCCACCCATAGCTTTTCAGAATCTTTTAAGGAAAGCTTGTAAAAACTCTACTATGTATGGCAGGGTTATCTCAAGTCACTATCTCAAAACCTCTGGTTTTACCACAACTCTGCTCTTTGTACCACCTCTAACACATAGCCAAGTTTATTTGTAATTTATACTCATTTCTTTCAAAAAAGTATTTGAGATGAACTATGTTATTAAATTTTCAGTTTCAATGATTCTCCATCTGATCCATCTTTATGCACTGTTTCTAGATTAATTATTGAAGTTCAGAGAACAGCTTAAGTTTAACTTTGTTCACCAGTAAGGCTTAGATATATTCAGTCTGAGCTGTAGTGACTCAGTGATACATTATAGAGATCTGTAAGGAGCAAGTCTTGACACAGCATGGTTTTCCTTTCTTGAATTGGTTCCTTTACCAGCCTTTTTTTCAAGATTTGTTTCAATCTTGGAAAGGTTTAATGGTTCATGTAAACAGTGGAAATATTTGCATTAAAATTTATGTCCGATACTTGGTACATAACCCTCACTAATACTTGTACTTTGTTTCACAATTAACTTATTAAATTTATACAGCCAATACACAAAACTTAGAAATCTAATCCTTTTTAAAAGATTAAACATTGGTTACTAACCTAACTAAATCCATCATAATAATTTAAATAACAATGTATATTTATATGACTGACTCATTTAAACACGTGCCACATATAAAATAACAAAAATAGACAAATAGAGTAAATATATATTAACAAAGTTATACTAGAATTTTTAAAGCTGTTAGTAATATTGGCTTATTTTACTCATTTACTAGAGATTTGTTTTATACTTTCTAAAAGCTAGAGTAATTCTTATTTTGACCAACCAGACTGAAGTTTAAAAGTTTGGATTTTTGACCAATCACTATTTTTGTGAAGGCATTTTAATCAGTTGCAATTTATGAAATGTTTCAAACTTGACCTGTAGATCACCAGGCTAATCCCATTTTTGTTGACAAAGATAGTTGCTGTATCTATGAATTTTTAAGTTCACACTTTTAATATAGTAGCCAAGTGAGTGAAGAGAAGAATTTCAGAAGTTAGGGGACAAAAACCATATGGTGGGTTTCTAACAAAGGAGCAATATGATCTGATTTCTGTTTTAAGAGATTCATCCTAGCAGCTGAGTGCAGAAGCAAAACAAATGAGAATTACATCGCTTAGAAAAGAGTAAAAGCAGCAATGGCATAAAAGGAATGGTAGGTTGAAACCACATGAGCCCCACAAAGACTGGGTCAGAGAAAGATTCTTCAAGTTTTTAGAAAAAGAAAACAGAAAAATGTAAGGGTGAGAAAGATAAAGGATAATTTGTAAGAAAAAGATAGTGAGCTAGAACAGAAGTTTACTGTAATCATGACCGTTCGTATGCCATTTTAGTGTTCTTAACTTGCTTTTCAAATATATTTGCTTTCTGACTGGTATTCCTTATGTGACTTCGTGCCAGTTCAAGCTGCCTGCATTTTTAAACCTTTGGTACTTGTAGGAAATTGGCATTAGATTGAAATATTTCATTCCTAAGTAAATATTTTTGAAGATTATTTAAAATTATTAGTACAAATAAATCCTGTTTTCACTTTCATGATATAAATAAGATTCTTAACATTGAACTACCATGTCATTTTTCTAAGGCCCCATTGTTTGTTTATAATAAGACAAGATAGTGAATATAGTAGACATTTTGCTACTGAAGTAGTTTACAATGAAAATTTCAATAATAAATTTATTTCAAGCTTAATTATAACTTTTACTGTGACAATGTCAATTGGTTAGAAAAAAAAGCATAAAATCTAGTCAGCATTAAGTCAGTTGACCAAAGAATGTTTTCCAAACAGATATGTCAGTATAAAAGCTGGGAAAATAAAAAGTCAGAACAACTTCAATCGTATAGCATGTGTACTACCAAATTATTTTGTGAATATATTAACACATTTTAAAAGCAAACTTCTCTTTTTTTTTTTGAATTTGATTGGTTCTAGCCTTGTACTAATCCAAGGAGTGCTACAGTGAATACCACAGCCTTTTAATACTTTGACTAGTATATTTGTGGGTTAGAATCTGAGATGTGAGATTTCTAAATTAAAAAGTTCATACATTTGTAATTTGGCTATTTTATTATGTTATGTCAACTTATTTTACAGTTCCCTTTCAATGTGATATGGCCCATATGGTATGGATCTCTGATCTGTGTTTGTGAACTATAGATCTAAAACTGGGACCTTTTCTATACAGAGACAGAGAGTAAATATTTTGGGCTTGGCTGGTCATAAATAGCCTCTGTTGCAACTACTCAGCTTTGCTATTCAAGTGTAAAATTAGCCATAGATACCACATAAATGAATGAGCATAACTATGTTTCAATAAAACTTTACTTACAAAAACAGGAGGTAAACTGAATTTGGCCAGCTGACTGTAGTTTGTTGACTGCTTCTCTAAAATACATATTTTGTGTCTGTGTGTGTATGTGTGTGTGTGCTTTTCTTTCTAAAAAAAGTGGATAATTATTATGGCTCACTGTTCAGGGATTATAAATTTTACATATCCTTGATATACGATGGATAAGTGAAAACTGGAAAAGTATACTCTAAATTATTGTGATTGCTGTGCAAAAATGCCTGAATAGAAACATCAGAAAGTTAAGGCTTTGTCAACTTATAACTGTTTTCAGTATTCAAGGAAAATCAGCTGTTTAACAGAATATGTTGTTACATTTAAGAATTTGTAATTTTTACTTTATAAGCATTTTTAGTTTAAAGATTAAGTTTTCAGATTGCAGTAAAAAAAATTACTGTTTTCAAAAGCTTATTTATTATTGGCTCTTCTAATAAGAAAAGTAGTTTCTGGTCAAGCAACTAATATGTATTTATATTAAAATTTAAGGACACATTTGTAATTGAGCAAATATTGATTTTCAATGGAATATTTTTAACAAAACAAAGAAGATTGGCTCATTGATTCTCACTTCAATGATAAAAAATCTGAGGTATAAAGATATGAACCTATTTCCTTAAGGACACAGAGGAAAAAAAGACAGTCTTGATTTTTAAACTCACAGGCCTTTGAATTGGAGGATTCTATTCTTTCATTTTATTTTACTTTATTTTTCCTGAAATTGCTGTTTATATTTTGGGAAACTACAAGTCCAAATCTGCAAAGGATACAAACTATATTAACTTTAGAAACAAAAACATAAGAAAATCTAAATGTAGCCATTTAAGGAAAACCTACACTATTTAAAGAACAATTCAGAAGTTACTTCAAGAGCTATACCAAGTTGTTGTGCCACACAATGGTTCCTACAGAACATACTTAGGTGATGGCAAATTCCAAATATTTCATGAATATAGTCCATTTCTATCTCTTAATTTTGTTTTTCTTTTTACTTTTTAGAAATTTCTAATAGATGAAAGCATGAGAAGACCGTTCTAATTTCTATTGTTCCCTTTTTACATCTCCCTCACTCAAATTCCATTCACCCATGGTAACCTCTGTCAACAATTTACTATGACTCCTTTGTTCCCTTTTTACGTATTTGCATAGACATGTATACTCATGTATCTATATTTTACATAAATTATGCCATACCGTGCAGTGGTCTGTGACAAGCTCTTTTATGTTAATAGGTCCTTCAGGTTTTTGCATGTCAGCTAGTGAAAACAGATTTGGCCAAAAAAAGAATCTATCTATCTATCTACCTACCTATCTACCTAGAGAAAAAGAATATTAATCTTATATCACAAATTTCTGAACTCTAATTTTAGTTTTAATGTTTTTTATTTTTATGTTGTGGTCGATTTTCTTGGAGTTTCTAGGAAGGCATTAATAACTTGATAAAAATGGCAGTTTATTCTCTTACCATTATATATTATCTTATTCACTTTTAATCATCTCATTGTATTTGCCTAGAACTTGTATTATAACTAAATACAGGCTATCTTAAGGACACCAGACATACTGGATTAAGGACCAGTGCTACTCCAGTATGAACTCATCTAGACTAACTGCATCTGCAGAGACCCTATTACCAAAGGTCACATTCATAAGTACTGGGACTTAGAAATTTAACATATTTTGGGGAGACACAGATCAACCCATAAAACTTCTTACTACTTTTCTTTTCTTCTTTTTTTTGCTTAATTTTTAACTGTTTTTCATTTAATGTGCAAATGATTTTGCAGCCAAACAACCATATTGCCTGCAAAAAAAATATTTTACCTCTTTGCATTTTTTTCCTCTTGACTCATCAAACTGACTAGCATTGTAAAAACTTTATTTTGATGGTGACAGTGTATATTCAGTCTGTTTCTATTTTTAATATAACTTTTAGATTCTCTGTCTTACTTGTTAAAATACCATAAAATTAGAAATATATCTGTGAAATCAAAGAAAAAATAGCACTCTGTTAAATGCATACTATGTACAGTACTGTCTACTCTGCTTGTTTAGTATGGACCACTTGGTCACATAACTTCATTTTAAAGGTGGTACTTGTAACTTAGGGAGAGATGAAATAACTTGTAGGCTCAGTGACAAAATGTTGAAGCTTGGATTTAAACTTTGACTCCAACTATTACGCTATTATAAAGGAGCACTTCAGCTCCTTCAGTATTGTTATTAATATTGTATGTATCTAAATTTAGTATAATTGCATAAAAGACTATATATCTCTGTAGAAAAATAACTATAACTTGAGAACCTCCTGAAACTTGGCCTGGCTTCTCCAGTCTTTGCAGATGGATAGGAAACTACCCATGTGTAGTTTCCTTTTTGACAATTGAGCATAGATCTATTTACCTAGTGGCTCATATGTCTTCTCCCTAACTCTCCTCAAACATATCAATTATTGTTAAAGGTGTCAACCTGGAACAAATAGACTGCCAGATAGTTCTCCAGGAAAGATGGGTTTATTTGGGATTAACACTGACTTGCAATTCAGTGTCTGCAACCATGGTGAGCCACATGTAAGTCCCACACAGCAAGGGAAGAAGAACACTTTTATAGAGGGGAAAAGGAAGGTGGGAAGGCTAAACAAAGAGTCCATGGCTTTTCATTGGCTGAATTCTTGCCAGGAAAGAGGAGTCTTTATTCTTCCTGTTTGGCCCTGCTATTGTTGCAGGGCATGAGAACTCCGCATTCTGGTTTCCCAACTCTAATTAACTGAGGTTTCTGTTTAATCATTTTTTTACAAAGGAAAAAAAGAAAAGCTGAAGAATGAGCTTTTATTTCTTTTTCTGGCCACTATTTAGTATGTTATATTTCATATTCAGAGGTTTATTTTTCATTTTGATGGGGACAGCAGGATGGGTACAGCTTCCTGTTTAGTTTCTCAAGAAAAGTTCCCCAATTAGATTAGAAAGGTATTCTAGGAAATATTATTTATTAGGTGGGTGGGAAGAATTAACTTCTCCAAGGAAATATAAGAAAATCCAACACATGTTCCTGAATGCAAAAAACGAACTATAAATTCATTTTACCCGGTTATGAGACTATTCT
The DNA here is from genome assembly GCF_949987535.1 of Balaenoptera acutorostrata. Classification (NCBI taxonomy): domain Eukaryota; kingdom Metazoa; phylum Chordata; class Mammalia; order Artiodactyla; family Balaenopteridae; genus Balaenoptera; species Balaenoptera acutorostrata. The sequence continues at coordinate 47,809,301 of NC_080071.1, read as the reverse complement.
ATAATGGTTTGTCATTTTATAATCTCTCCTTCATGCTAAATGGTTAGAGCTGAATTTTTTTTAATAGAGATATATTTGGCATTTATTTCCCTTTCTCTCCGTAAACTTTTTTGTTAGTCACAGCAATATTAATGCAACTTTGCTGTTGTTTTTCTTTAAATTTTATTAATTGACCTAATAGTTTTCTAGAGTGGACATAACAAATTACCACAAACTTGGTGGCTTAAAACAACAGAGATTACTCTCTCACAGGTCTGGAGGCCAGAATTCCAAAATCAAGGTGTCACCAGGGCCACACCCTTTTTGACAGCTGGAGGGAAGAATGCGTGCTTGCCTCTTGCAGCTTCTGGTGGCTCCAGGCCTCCTTGGCTTGTGGCAGCATAACTCCAATCTCTTCCTCCATTTTTCCATGGCCTTCTTCCCTGTGTGTCCCTGTATCCTTTTCTGTATCTTATAGGGATATTCTCATTGGATTTAGGGCTAACCCTAATCTGATGAGATTTCGTCAAGATCCTTACCTTGCTTTTATCTGCAAAGATCTTATTTCTCAAAAGGATCACATTCTGAAGATCTGGATGGACAAGAATTTTGGGAAGACACTATTCAACCCACTAAAATTGGGTAGAATGAACTTAGGAAAAAGTAAAGACAGTCAATAGCTCTATTTCTTCAAAGTTGTAACGTTATAGCTAATTTTTATTTCTTTCATTTCAAAATTAATATTTCTGAAAAGAGAAAGGAAGTAAAAGTGATAATGTTGTTATCAAAGTTATATTATTTACTCCCTCTTCAGCCACAACAAAAAAATATGACACATTCAGCCCACTGCCTCATACATAGTGCTCAAAAAGGTTAGATTCTGTTCCCTTTCCAAGAACTGCCTTATTTCCTACTTAATCTAAGCAGACATTCCCCTTTTATGACTGTGGCTTGTCTTACATTTGAGTAGCTGATGATCTTTTAAAGGATTTTAAAAATGAAGTTTCTCCAAACTTATGGTTACCAAAGGGGAAAGGGGGATGGGGGGCAGAATATATTAGGAGGCTGAGATTAACATATACACAATATTATGTATAAAATAGGTAAACAACAAGGACCTACTGTATAGCACAGGGGACTATTGTTAATAGTTTGTAATAACCTGTAAGAGAAAAGAATCTGAAAAAGAATATATACATATATATATATATACACACACACACACACATATGTATATATAACTGAATAGCTGTGCTGTACACCTGAAACTTACACGATATTTTAAATCAACTATACTTCAATAAAAAATTTTTTTTAAAAGTGAAGTTTCTCTGAGAATTACTGTCTGACCTCAAATCACTTAACTTTTTAGAACTATGGCTTCCTCATTCTAAAAGGAGGACAAAAAACTTATCTCACGGGGTAATTTTGATGATCAAACGAGGTAAAATATATGATGCTTTATGGAAAGCACTAAAGATATGTCAGTACACTTTTCAGTAAATAAACTACAATTTTAAAAGTCACTTTAACTCAATATTGAGAGGAAATACTTCTGTTATTATTATTTTTTAGCATGCTGTCAGATTTTCCATGTCCTTCTTTAGTTCAGCAAATCAGGAATGTCATTTTTATTTCAACTTAGACCATTAGAGTGATTAACCTGCATAGACTGGTAATGAAAAAACAAAAAGAAGGGATTTGTACCTAATTAATTTGCTACTCAAAATTCATTTTTGTTCTCGCTAATTTTTTCCTTGCTCTTATAGTACCATTACTTTTATATTATCTCATTTTCCACACAAGAGAGTTGATGAAATTCCTCTTGGGTAGAATATGATAATGATACAAACATGCTGTTCATCAAGTTGAATTTCTCAAGAGGCACTGGAAAAATTGATGATTGCATGGCAAAGTTTGTGACACCCTAGAGTACACATATTGTAAGAGGAGACTCATTTGGAACTTTACATAAAAGGTCGGAAATCACATCACTTGGGAAACTGATACTCATCATTAATTAATGGGGTAAAATCTTTAAGGCTATTAAGTAACAGATTCAGGGAGAAAAAAGAGAGAGAGAGAACAACCTAAGAGGAATCAAGAAGTAGGAATACATGAGAAAAAAAAAGTGTTAGACCATACTAGGTTTAACAAGTTTAACAACAAAAAAAAGTATTATACCATGTTATCATGTTTGTTTGTTTTTTAACCACCAAGAAGGCATTAGACTATGTTAGCATTAATGATTTAAGAAAATACTGCTTATAGGTTAATCAGTATATGTACCTCTATAAAGTATATTCTCTATCTCTCTCTCCTCTCTCTCTCCATCTCCCCTCTTTCACTCTCTGTCTGAACACATGTTTATTCCTATATAGGTCCAGAATCACTGGTCTCATTTGTAATACTCATTATGAACAAATACTCTCTCCATGAAATTAGTTTATTTTATTGAGAATAAAATCTCTGAGATACTAAAATATTAGTGTGAAGAAAGTGAAGCATGACCAAGGCAAAATGTAAATATAAAATAGAGTACATTTTCCCTCCATCAATCAGAAGGGCAAGCTATTCTTTTTATGCAAATAATTTCTTGGATTATATATGAGTCAGCGTTCTCCAGAGAAATAGAACCAATAGGATGGAAATATATATGTGTATATCTATCTATTTATCTATCTATCTGTCTATCTATCTATCTATCTATCTATTTCATGTATATCTCCATCCTATATAGACAGGATATATTGCAGATCTTGGGACTTGTCAGCCTCCATAATTGCATGAAAGAGGTTTATTCAAAATAATTAGCTCATGCAGTTATGAAGGCTGACAAGTCCCAAGATCTGCAGTAGGCAAACTGGAGACCAGGAGAACCAATGGTATAGTTCTAGTCCAAAAATCAGCAGTCTTGAGACTCAAGAAGAGCTGATGTTTCAGTTCAAGTCCAAAGGCAGGAAAAATACTGTTGTCCCACCTCAAGGCAGTCAGGCAAAAGAAGTTTCCTCTTATTTGCAGGAGGTGAGCCTTTATTTCCTATTCAGCTCTTTACTGATTGGATGAGATCCACCCACATTAGAGAGGGCAATCTACTTCACTCAGATGCCATTTTCAATGTCTACCTATTATTCAACCAGTAGTGTATCTTTTGAAGACTCATTACAAGTGTATACACATTCCTTCCTCAAATACCTGTTTCAAAGCAGGACATAAAGGAGAGAAAAGATGTTTTGTAAATCTTCTGAGAAGTTGTATTTATATGTATTTGTTGTGTGTAATCAATATGTAATTGATCTAAAACCATTAAATAGCAAAACTTTAGCAATGCCTCCCTAGTTGGAGATTGAATATATTTATACTGGTAGCTCAGATGGATGATATTGAAAATGGAAGGTTAGGTCAGCTGTATAGCAGAGACTACTGAGTAATGTGGGGAGTTTTCTGGGCAACATTATTTTCCCACATTAAAGCCAGAAAGGTCTGAGAATGTCCTTTTCCTCAAACCAAAGCCAAAGGAGACATTTTGTACTAAGCATTTCCCAGACAATGTGCATTGGCTTTGATAAGGAGCACACCAAACAGTATGTCTAATAATTCTGTCACTGTGCAGAGGTACAGTGTTCCCTATGTACTTAGGGAAAAAACACCAATATTTGAGTTAAAAAGTCTAAACGTTTAAAGATGATTTGTGAATTAGTGAAGACAATGATACTGAGAATTCTGTGTTTTAGGGTATCAAGACTAATGCAAAGAGACAATAAGGATACATGGATGAACATGCATATAGTTAAGAAGAACAACAGAGCCATGATGACAAAAGAAAATGAAAATTAGTGCAAGGACATTATGAAAGCCAGTTTGCATTATACTTCGTTTACAGTGGTCTTTTTTTTTTTTTTTTTTTTTTAATTTTATAGCTACTTTATTTATTTATTTATTTATTTTTGGCTGTGTTGGGTCTTCAGTTCGTGCGAGGGCTTTCTCCAGTTGCGGCAAGCGGGGGCCACTCCTCATTGCGGTGCGGGGGCCACTCTTCATCGCGGTGCGCGGGCCTTTCACTATCGCGGCCCCTCCCGTTGCGGGGCACAGGCTCCAGACGCTCAGGCTCAGCAGCTGTGGCTCACGGGCCTAGCCGCTCCGCGGCATGTGGGATCTTCCCAGACCAGGGCTCGAACCCGCGTCCCCTGCATTAGCAGGCAGACTCTCAACCACTGCGCCACCAGGGAAGCCCTACAGTGGTCTTTTAAGTAAGTTCTTTTTTAAAAAAATAACAGTATGTAAATCATTCTTTAGAAGGAGTTTAAATTTTTCTCTACCTTTTGATAACTTTATACAAAAAAAATTTGAGTTAGAAAGCCCATATCAAGTTTTGGTAAAGAAAAGTAATTATATTGTCATAAAAGTTAATAACTATACCAGGAGGATATAACTTATTTTATAATCACCATCTTGGTCCTCAGCATTTTCAGTGCAGTAGGCAGCTTTCCTTAGAGAGCCATCCACTTTCAGGGATTGTTTCTGTTCAGTTGAGTTAGTCCTCAACTCTATTTAAGGCAATATAAAACATTCCTAAAATTTGTATACCCTCTTAGCTCAGTTACCCTGAGACTTAAATACGCTAGTACTGCTTTTTCTTGATCCTTAGATTATTCTTAAAAATTCCTTTGGATATGGCCTTTGGGTATGCGTCCTTTTCAAAAAGAGAACATTCATTAAATGTTTCATTATGCAGTGGGTTTTTTTTCATTTATAGCATAAATTCTTATTTATAGCAATGATATACTTTAGTGTTTCAAAAACTGGGATTATGGACTGCAGGAAATTCACAGGTGTTTTCTCCAGGGGTCTAGATGCCCTGAATGTTAAGAAGTAACAGGTTGTACTGCATGTGCCAAAAATTTGAAAAGTTGACATACATCCATTTGAAACTTATTAAATATCCTCATTGTGTCAATCTAAATTAAATCTTAAATTGATCATTTCACAATATATGTAAATCAAACCATCATGCTGTATGCCTTACACTTATACAGTGATGTATGTCAATTATTTCTCAATAAAACTGGAAAAACTCATAAATTGAAATAGTATGCTATATAGGAATATATTTCATAGTGAAAAATAACAGACCATAATTTTTAAAAAATATAGATTACTGAATCAATCATTTTTCTTTGTAGCCCTGTCTCCTTGATGCAGGTTTTGAAATGTCATCATAGTTTCATAAAGATGATACGAGATAAGATTATTATAATAGTCAATGAAAATGAGAGTTCATAAGATCTGTTAAATCATGTGAGAGTATTTGGTATTGTTCCTTGAAACTGCAAACAGATTTTTTAAAAAGCAGGTGAAACTTGAAATGTATCCTAAATGCAGTATTTTTTATATATACAAGTACAGAAAGAAAACTAATCATTTAATCTGTCATTCATTTTACCAGGTGTACATATGCTCATGACTGAACAAGTGTTTTTCCTGGTTGGCAAAACTGTAAATTATTAACAGTAATTATGATGAATCACAAAAATTTTGCTTGGCATTTTTATAAGGCAGACAGATGACACTGGAGAATAATTGTATGCAGAAGTCAAGGAGTCACATATTTTGGCACCAGTGTGCACAAGACAATATGAAGGGAACACTTCTCTAATGACACCCCTTGTAAAGTAGAATTCAAAGTAACACATGAGCATGTCAGGTGCAAGCTAAAGGGAATTAGTTTCTGAAATACTAAAAGGCCATGAAAAAAGAGTGCATTTACAATTCAGTGTATAGCAACGAAAATTCAAATTGGACTGAGAACATTTTTTAAATTATGGTTATTTAGAGCAAACGTATTAAGTTGGTGGTCAGAAGCTGAGTGGTCACTCATGTGGATTTTTTTTTGGACAGAAGGGTGTTTTAATTTCTAAAAAAAATTCAAAGTTTGAATGTCTTTCATTGTAGAATGAAAAATTGGTCACGGGCTTCCCTGGTCGTGCAGTGGTTAAGAATCTGCCTGCCAATGCAGGAGACACAGGTTCGAGCCTTGGTCCGGGAAGATCCCACATGCCGCGGAGCAACTAAGCCTGTGCGCCAGACCTACTGAGCCTGCGCTCTACAGCCTTCGAGCCACAGCTACTGAAGCCCGTGCACCTAGAGCCCGTGCTCCGCAGCAAGAGAAGCCACCGCAATGAGAAGCCCCCACACAGCGACGAAGACCCAATGCAGCCATACATAAATAAATAAATAAATAAATAAATAAATAAATAAATATTAAAAAAGGAAAAGAAAAATTGGTCACAAAATTTGAAGTTTATTCCATCAAGAGTTTTGTAATCTACTTGCTTTAGGCAATGGGGCATTAGCAAACATGAGGCTGCTTGTGAAGAAGCTGATATTAGCCTAACATTAAGTGAAGACACGTGACCTGTGTTTTTCATAGTAAACAGCCATACATGTGTGTGAGTTCATCTGGGAACAATCAGCTTCCAACTATCTGCCAGGAGACAGAAGCCCAGGACGTATCAGCAGAAGAACTGCCCAGCTGAGCTGAATCAAACCGACAACCCTCAGAACCATCATTTATTAAAATAATTGTTGTTTAGCTCACTAAGTTCTGGGGCATTTGTTATATAGTAATAGTTATGGCATGCCTTCTCTAAGTTGACACTAGTTCTTGCCATCCTATTTTGTATTATACCAGATGGACTCACACGTTTATGCTCTTGACCTGCCTCCTGAAAGCATTTCATTTCTGGGCCTGTGCTCTTACAGAAAATCTACTCTTTAAAAAAAGAAGCACTGCGTACAGTACTGGCACAAAAACAGACACATAGATCAATGGAACAGTGTAGAAAGCCCAGAAATAAACCCACACACTTAAGGTCAATTAATCTATGACAAAAGAGGCAAGAATATACAATGGAGAAAAGAAAGTCTCATCAATAAGTGGTGCTGGGAAAACTGAACAGCTACATGTAAAAGAATGAAATTAGAACATTCTCTAACACCATACAAAAATAAATTCAAAATGGATTAAAGACCTAAATGTAAGACTGGATACTATAAAACTCCTGGAAGAAAACATAGGCAGAACACTCTGACATAAATCACTGCAATATTTTTTTTGGATCCATCTCCTAGAGTAACAGAAACAAAAACAAAAATAAGCAAATGGGACAAAATGAAAAGACAATCTACAGTATGGGAGAAAATATTTGCAAATAATGTGACCAACAAGGGATTAATTTCCCAAATATATAAACAATGCATACAGCTCAATATCAAAAAAACAAACAACCCAATCAAAAAATGGGCAGAAGACCTAAATAGACATTTCTCCAAAGAAGACATACATATGGCCAATAGGCACATGAACAGATGCTCAACATCACTAATTATTAGAGAAATGCAAATCAAAACCACAACGAAGTATCACCTCACTCTGGTAAGAATGGCCATCAGCAAAAAGTCTGCAAATAATAAATGCTGGAGAGGATGTGGAGAAAAGGGAACCCTCCTACACTGTTGGTGGGAATGTAAATTGGTGCAGTCACTATGGAGAACAGTATGGAGGTTCCTTAAGTTACCATATGATCCAGCAATCCCACTCCTGGGCATATATCCAGAGAAAACTCTAATTCAAAAAGATACATGCACCCCGATGTTCATAGCAGCACTATGGAGAATCCAAACACCGTAACCTCAAACACCTTAACCTTAATGACATTAAAGAGAAGCAACTGGCCAGGTTGGAAAGTGGTTGTTACCTTAGCAGATTCTCACTTTAGCTAAGTGAGAAAGGCATAAGCCTTCTGATAAATATCCAAAAATGAATTTTGGTTTAGGCTGAAGAAATGGCCCTCATTTTAGATTTAATTAAGCATTTTTTTTTTTTTTGGAGAATATGTTGTGCTGTTCAAACAGTCTGGTCTTATATTAAGAGTTATCTTAATTGTTTAGTGCACCTTTGGCCATATCAATGTTCATACTGCAAATATTTTAAAATAATTAATGAAATTTCAGGTTATTGCTCATCTAATATTTCTTTGAATTGAAGTGATTTTATTTCTCAGTTTAAATCCTTTATGTTTACAAAGACTATAAATTATAGGAGTTTAATTCAGTTTTGAGGTGATATGTGTGTTTGTGTATATATACATATATCATATATTTGTAGTAAACAAATGGGATGCAAGTTTTATTAAAAGAATTCAACTTATTGTGCTGCTCATACATGACCCTCTACCTTCCACCTGAGATTTATAGTTCATATTGTTAGTTTATCTTTGTTTTACTATTTAATTTTGTATCTAGATATCTAGATATGAAGTGACTTTAAATATAAAATATATTCATTAATCCAATGAATTGTATTTAAAATTACTATGAACTATTAATGCATTGAGCTTTGTTAAATACAACTATATGATAAAGAATAAACATGATAAAAAATGGAAGACAACCAGTATGCTTTTTATGTTATATATAGAACTAGATAGGAAGCAGGTGCCTAATAAATATGTATTAACAATTATTATGAAAACATGATCTCAAAAATTATTGAGCTGTTTTACTGAAAAACCTGACTATGCCAGACATAATTATTTGTAAATAGATAGTCATCAGAATATTTGTAGTGAAATCATAGAAAGTGTGGTCAGTTAAAATTGCCCACAAAATTCAAGTTTAAACGTAAACTGTTTTTGAAATACTTTATGTAGTGGAATTTACTTTTGCTGAACAATGTAATTTTCCCTCCTTCTAGAGTCTGTGATAATCATTGGTAATTTTCCTAATTTTGCCCCACTTCAGAGTTTGATTGGCACAGCATAAACCAATTTTTATGTCTTCATTTGTAGCAAGGGGAAGAAGCTGACTAGTAATTACAGTGAATAATAAGAGTATTTGTCAAATATCCTTAAACTGCTTTTGTAAAGTAGGACGGTACAGTTGGTCCTCTGTATTTGTGGGTTCTACGGGTTCCAATCTGCAAATTCAACCAATTGCCCATTGAAAATATTTGTGGAAAAACGCTCCAGAAAGTTTCAAAAAGCAAAACTTGAATTTGCCATGCACCAGCAACTACTTAGACAGCATTTACATTGTATTAGGTTTTATAAGTAATCTAGAGATGATTTAAAGTATATTGAAGGATGTGCACAGGCTATATTCAAATACTATGCCATTTTATATAAGGGATTTGAGCATCTGGAAATTTTGTTATCTATGGATCCTGGAACCAATTCTCCCATGGACACCGAAGGATGACTCTGCTCCTATCTGTCAAGGATGGTTAAGTATTATTTAACTAAATCCAAGAAAGTACAGCAATAGTATTTCATTAGCCTATAATAATATGATCTTTTAAATGCTTAAAAATACAAGCAAGAATATTGAAAGATTATTATTACATTTAATTCTGATTCAGTAGCTACTCTATAGAGAAAATGCTATATTATAGTTCTTAAATTTTGTTCTGGTATTAAATTAATATGTTCAAAGAATGAATTATTTAGACTTTGGGCTTGCAGTTTCATTAACAGGGTGCTTACATGTACAAAGAATGTTCATTAAGGAAAAAGTCTTTAAAAAATAAACTCTTATTCAAGTATATTTCTTTAGCCTAAGAATAAACTATAAAATCTTGCTGCCAGGTGGCTTTGCTGTCTGTTTCCATGGCTTTGTAGAGCTCTTGAAAGTGATCTTTTCTTCTCCCTTTGATGGAAAGAAGTGCTGAAGGTGTGACATTTCATTGTAATGCCTCATGCCCATCCCCAGCAGCAATTATTCAAGTAAAAGTTTAGTCACTTCATGCTCACAAACTTCAAAATGAGTATGCTCAAGCAGCATTCACAAGAAATGAAACTTTCCTCAAACTCTGTGGGCAAATGAGAATCATAATTGCATATTTGTATAAAGTCATATATTTATTAATTATTTTAATTCGGATAATAGCAAAAAGCTATCCTGTTAACAAGTCCAGATTTTGAGTAAAAAAAAAAAAAAAGCCTTAATAAAATATTTGCTGAATTTGTTTCTTAAACAATAAAGAAAGAGGAAAAAAATAGTTAGAATTGAGAATAACAGACGTAGCTCACATGTCTACAGGGCAGAATAGGAGGTGGAAGAAACAGTATATTAGAACTACCAAGAAAGCTTTGCAGAACTATAAATGCCTATGCCTCCTCTCCTTATGGTTATCTGATAGATGATCACTATGTATCCTACCAGCCCCACGGACACCCACTGATAAGAGAGTGATGTTGACTGGAAATCAGGATTTCAGCGATCTCTAGCTTGATCTTTCAGCCAACCTTAGCCTGGCTGTGAGACTTTGGTATTAGCATAAAATGCTTGCTTATTTAGCAAGTTACCATGTAGGAAATTTGAGTTCCATGACACTATAAATTTGCACAGAATGACATGTATCTACTCTTTTGAGAGGGAACTATCACTGTATTGTACTAATGAATGTCTGAAAGCTGTTACTCATTGAAGGCAAAATCTGGGATTGACCTCCACGTCACATGAGGTCTCCTGTAAATAGATTGCTAGAAATTATGAAGTTGGGCATCCATCTGGTTTCAAACGTGCATGAGCTTTTAAGAGAGTAGTGTTTTATTCTTCATTCTGTGATGCCACTTAATTTTCATTGCACATTTTTCATACAATGTGGACTCTTCTAAATATAACATTAAAAGATAAAGAAAAAAGTCTAAACTTTCACTGCAACTTCTCTCAAGTTGAAGTGCTCTCCTCTGATCTATAAAGAAAAGGCAAGACCCTTCAAAGCATTTGTACCTGCTGAGGATAAAAGTTAATGCTTCTAAATAAAAAGGTATAGGGATGAAACGAAAGTTATCAGTAGACTTCTGCCCCAGTCTTTCAGTATCCTAGAATCACTATTCTTATTATGGTAATTTCTAATGATTGAAGCTTTCAAAAATGAAAGAGCCTATCTTTTAAAGTAGACTCTAGAGATGAGAGGCAAAAGTGCTGTGTAAGGAACTCCTGCACTGGGGGGATGTGAATCACATTGCTGGATGGAGCACATTTCTACCTCCCCTACCCTCCATCAGAGCAGGAATTATGGAAACTTTAAAACAGAGAGCAGGTAGAATGGAACTTGTGGAAGGATCAGAAAAGAAAAAAAAAAAATTCAGTTCAAAGCAAAGGAGAAAGGTCAGCAAAGGAAAGAGTAGTTCTCACTGCAAATTTCATGTGAAAAAATATCAACAAAGTGGAGTGAAGAGTGAGGTAGTCATCAGAGTAATACAAGTGTTGCCTTTGGAATACTTATATCAGAGGACCCATCCTACCATCCATCTATACTACATGAATGGCATCAGAAAATTTTTGTCCTTTACTAATTCTCAAGCACTACTTTCTAAAGAATGTGATTGATGTGCTCAGAGACAGTGCTTAGCCTGGGTATTGGAAAATAATGAAAAGCAGATTAGACACTATGGCAACCCCATACCTTAACAAAAAGAGTAGAGGGAAAAATAAAGGAAAAAAGAAAATATCAGTTTTTGCTATTGCATCCAAGATAAAGCTGTATTTACAGCTTTCTAACAGAGAAAGATTGCATCCAAGAAATATCCACAGTGGTTACCAGGAGTGTCCCAGACAGGGATGGAGGCTGCACTCCCATAACATAAGTCTGTTATACCCATACAGCCAGATATCTCAACCTTTCTCTGAAAAGCCCGGAAACAAGGCTACTATAAGTAAGATTGGTTTCCACCAACAGAAGAATATTTATTTGACTTGAGAAAATACACTGTTCATCTAAGACTTCTACAAGATACATAGACAACTGTGAATTACCAAATATTTGTGTTAAATCCAGACCATGGACTAGAGAATCAAAGTTTATTAACAAAATGAAATCATGAAGAAACAAAGTTAATAGGGGAAACAAAATATAACTTAATATAATAATTATAGTTATTATAACTTATAGAATTAGAAGAGATAATGTATTTTGGTAAACGTGGAAGTTAAAAAGTGAACACTCAAAATTCTTGATATATATGAAAATACTATGTATATGTATCTGTGTTAAAAACAGAATGGTTACAGTTGAAGGTAGTAAGCTAGAAGACTGAGAAAGGAAAATTTCCCAGAAATCAGAGAAAATAAATAAATAAAAGTGAGAGTAAATAGATGTCTGATAGATACGAATCTAGTAGAGGTCCCAGGTTCCAATTGAAAAAGAACAGAGAGAATTGAGTGGAATAAATAATCAAACAATCAAACAAATTATTCTAAAGCTTGAAATGAACAGCTAAGTCCGCAACTAGATGAAAATAATAATAGACTCAAAATCAGATATATTTTAGTGATATTTAATATCAATAGCAGCACAGATAAGATAGAATTGTTAATTTTTTCAGAGAGCAAACTATGTTAAAGGAAAGAATCAAATGGACATCAAGCTTCAGCTTGAGCAGAGAAATATTTAAAGACAATCAGGCAAAGCCTCCGAAGTTCTGAGGGAATAGTGATGTTTGAACCAGAACTTTGTAGCTAACCAAATGAGCATTCAAATATGAAAGCGAACTAAAATTAATTTTGGATATGCTAGTGCTCCAAGTCTGTTGGGAATAGATCCTTTCTAAACAAATGGCTTATTGCAACAAAACTAATACAGTATAAGTCAAATCTAAGAGAAGAGGGTGAGATAAAAGAATCAATGGTCTATGACAATAGCAATTCAAATTATGTGTAATTCTAAATCAATTATATATATAAGGTAATAGTACCCAGAATATTTTAATTTTGAAAGGTAGAGGATAAAGAGAAAAGTAATGCTAATTAACTGAGTTTAAAAACTAGATTAATTCAACAAAAGTCAGAAAAAGGGAAAAAAATCAAGAATGCAATAAAGGAAATCAAGATGATAGGAATTCAGAAATCATAAGGATCATTCATAAATTGACACCCCTTTAAAGAGAATTTCAGACTGTCTTATAGTCCAAACATGTACAAAATTATTGCAAGAGACACAAATAATTATAGCAAAATTTGCAAATAAAGTGAGAGACATATACACTTGCCAGATGCTATTAAAAGAAAGCAAATAAGGCAAGAACATTATCAGAAAGAAAGAGAAATTACAAATTAAGGTAAGAAATTTAATGGAAAAAAGAAGACTATTAAAATTGATTAGGGAATTAATCATCCAAAAAGATGGACAAAATTTATCAGGTACTCAACAGCAATTGAGAACTGCTGATCATTAGAACTTTCTATGGTATAGCAGAATGTGAAATATTACTTAATTTTAGCTATTTTTTCTTGTTAATTACTGAATTCATTTTTGTCTTAGGGGCAAATTCTGTACTTTTTAAGATTTCTACTTTAGAAAACTTGAGACTTTCCTTTACCCTTTAAATGTAATCAGTATTTAAAATATTTCATGGTTATTTGAACAACAATAGCAACTTAAAATTTTTGTTTCTGGGTAATAATTCACATGTATATATATGTATGTATATATGTATAGGTGTATATGTATATGTACATACAGATATATTCACAAGCATTAAAACATACACACACAACAAATGTGTCTATGTTGTAGATGATAGATATATATGGATAGACAGGTAGATAATTATTCATATTCCCCAAATCTTTGAATCCTTTTTTTACAATAACCTTTTCTGTTTATTTTTAAGACAAGGATATTGAAGTCTCCACAAATGGTTGGTAAATCTTCTAGATTCTCTTTGAATATCTGACAGAATTATTTCCCTATTTATTTCAAAATGATGCTGAGTGCTTAAGTTACCACATCTATAAATGGCAAAACATCTAATAATACAAAGTTTTGGCAAAGCTGTGGGGAAATACCTTCTCAGCCTTCTGGAAGAAGAGTAAATTGTTACAAGCCATTCCAGAGTTTTATCTGTCAATAACAGCACTGTTGAAAGGAAGAGCTGATGTGCTTTATGACTCAGCAGAAACACTGTTGGGTATACACCCATTCTCATACAGGTCAATATGGAAATGTGGATGAATAAATGCTTAGTTTAACAGTATCTGTTTATCTCCATGGGAATGAAATGTAATTACTATTCAACATGCAGAAGCAATCAATAACTACTGTTACATAGAGAAGCATTGATGGGTCTCAAAAATACAGTGCTGAAGGAAAATTGTAAGAAAATGCATAAAATACCATTTCATGGAAATAACTTTCAAGGAATCACATACATACACAAGAATATAGTTTTAGCTAAAGTATTTGGTACTAGTATAAATACATATGTACACATAAGTATGTATATATATCATATATATACACACATATGCACACATTTGTTTGTTTATATAAATGTACATAACTTAATCCTCAGAACAAACTAAGAAGTAGATATTATTATACCCATGTTGCAGAATAAGAAACTGGTATGGCATATAAGTAATATGAAAGGTCAAATGTTCATGAAAGGTCAATAACATAGCTAGTATGTGTCGAAGCCAGATTTCAAACCTTGGCTATCTGGCTCCAGAGTTCACATGCTTAAGCAGCATGTGTGCTTATTGCAAATGTCAAATATGTTAGTGTGTACCTAAGGGAGGATGGAAATAGACATGAGGATGAACGATGGTGACAAAACAATAATATAAAACCAATCAGAGTCTGGAACATTACTGATGAGAATGCTGTAATGTGATTAATTCAGCTCTGTGAACCTAAAGAAGGGAAGGGAAGGAGGAGGAGGAACAGAAGAAGGAGAAAAGAAAAAACATTTTAAGGAATAGAAGAGTCTAAGTGATCAGCATAAGTAGTGTCAGTGAAAAGACCAGAATCTGACTTTTCTGGATTTTATTCATGTCATTTACAGGTGAAATACATAAAAGTGTTAATAAATTAAGTGCTTTAAGCTTTGGAGATTAATTTGTTTAAACCTTACTGAACATCTATTACCTGTTTTTACTATACAGTATTGGAGAAAGATTAAGGAAATGCTCTTTTGGTCTCTTATTTCTATGTGATATTAGACAAAATATTTAACTTATTTTTGTCTAAACTTTTCATACCGAAATTATATTATGCTTTAAGAGTTCTTTATTGTAATAGCAACCACATTGGAAATACTCAATTCCTAAAAAAGATTTAGTAAAGGGATTTTTCATTAATTGTTCAGTGGTATTAAATGCTTAATTTAGTTCTGCTATACTCTTTTTGTTTGAAAGGTTCCTGGATTTCAAAATAAATGTCTTGCCTTATGAAAATAAAAGCCAGTTTGTATTGCTAGAAATTATCTTCTCATAATATTTAACCAAAGCATCTCTTTTTTTCAGAAATAATAGATCCAATTAATCTCATAGTATCAACCATAAAGATTTATGTAGTGGATGAACCATTTTGCATGAGTTAAATTTTATCAAATAGAAGCTTAAATTTTGAAGCACAAACAAAAAAGCGTTATTTTTTGGTTCTGCCAAGAATATGCCCTCCAAATATTTTACAGTTTACTCTTTAAGCAGAATATGCTCAATTCATTACTTCAGGAAATGACCAAGTATTTTGGATTATTAATTTCTAAAGTAAATGATCACACTCTGCTTTATACATTTTCAAGGTTTATTTTCACTGTTGCCCTTTGTTTTTCCTCTTTATCTGGATGGTAGCTATCAGAACTAGAACGAGTACACCTAGTACTAACAACTACTTCACACTTTCTAAATACTTGTCTGCTCTTGAATTATAAAACAAATGTGACAGGATTTTATCCAAAATAGTGACAAATAGGGATACTGGGAGGTTCTGCTGTTAATTTACTGCAACTTAGATCCTATATTTAAAACATTTTTTCCTAACATAAGTAGTTAAAGATATAAATCTCCTTTTCAGCACTGCAGCTACCATTTCCAGCTACCCTATGCTAAAGGGAATACTTTCAGGCAAAGAGCCATATACATGTGACTCTTATCTAATGTAGTTCCCCTCTTTCAAGAGTTGACTTCTGATTTTCTGTCTACTTTTGGTCACTCTACAGTACCTTCAAATAGTTGAGTTAGGAGAGTGACATGTAATTTATATCTTAAAAGACCTACACTGTCTCTTCTGTATAGAAAGTACTGGGATAAAAGTGAAAGCAAAAAGACTAGTAAGAGTTAATTGCAATAATTCAGGAAAGTAGTGATTGAATGAGGTAATAGTAAAGGACTTCTGTAGAAGTTTCAGATATAGGATGTGTTTTGACTGTAGAGCTGAAATCAATTCTAACTCATCAGTTGGATATAGGTTATTAGAAATTTTGCTGAATCAAAAATGATCTCTATTTTTGTTTATTTTGTTCTTTTTTGTGTTTTTTGTTTTAACCTTAAGATTTTAATGAAGTGTGACGGCAGAAACTATGATTAGGAAGACTGTGGGTTTGGTGAGAAAAACAGATTTTGGAGACTTGACAATACTTCAGTTTAGCTATAATGAGATTGAGATATCTATTAAACATTCCAGTCGAGTATAGGAGAATTTTTGTCACTGGCTATATAAATGTAGTTCTTATATTTTTAATGGATGCTATTTAATGTATACAACTTTTTGAAATCACCCGAGAATTAACTGTAGGTGGTTATGAGAAGCGATCCAAAGGAGGATGACCCAGATAATGAGAATGAAAAGAATCTGCTACTGAGGGAGAAGAAGGAAAACCAGAAAGAGTGGTGTCCTTGACACCATTCTTTTTTTTTCTAAAAAGAAGGGACTGATTAAACCCACTAATGCTTAGAATTATATATATAATCAACAATATATGGATGAAACATATTTGGAGAAACTGTGTTCAACATAAACATTATTAACAAGTTTCCTGTCAAGTGTATAAAGTGTACAGTAGTGTCCAAAATATTCTGATGCAATTTTTCCCAATAAGGAGTATCATGTAGGAATACTATTCTGAGAAATAGTCTTTTTTTTTTTTTTTTTTTGAGAAATAGTCTTATGTCTTATGGAATTCCCACTTACAGCCACATTTCTCAAGCTCTCTGAGTTGTATAAATTTGGGGTCTACAAAACTAGTGTCTGGATTTTTATTTCAGTACCTCTCTGTATTAATATTTGAACTTTTAAATATATCCCAATGTGAAATAATGATCCATCAAAAATTTTTATTCTTTTTTAACTTTTTAAAACTTCTTTGGGGCTGTAAAATTTAAAAGGACTTGAAATTAGTAAAGGAATTTCACAGCTGTAAATTTACTTGGTGCTGGGGGCCAATTCAATTACCCAAGAACTTAACTTTAAATTGTTACCAATTGGATCAATGGAGTATGACAGCTTTCCTCTTTCATTTCCATGTTTCTAAGGACAAGACCTGAAAGAAACACACTGCAGGACTAATTACATTTTAGAAAGATAGGGTGTTCTTCCTCTTCTTTTTAAACATTAGTAGACAAGGCAGATTTATTTTTAATTTACAAAGAAGGGGCTACTGATTACATTAAACAGGGACACAATATGAACTCTCTCTGTGCAAGGTGCAAGCAGAATTCTTTAGCTCATGATGATTCAACCCTAGGTTCAATTCCTCTTCTGTTTTCAGATAAAACATATATTTAACACCACATTGATATAGCCTGCCTGTGGTTGGAAACTCCCACTTAACATCCGTAAGAATATCTCCCCAAATCTCCACAGTTCAGATAGCCCATGCTATCTCCAAATGCCACTTCCTTCCCCTTTCTTAAAAAAAAAATCAGGGCTTCCCTGGTGGCGCAGTGGTTGAGAATCTGCCTGCCAATGCAGGGGACACGGGTTCGAGCCCTGGTCTGGGAGGATCCCACATGCCGCGGACCAACTAGGCCCGTGAGCCACAACTACTGAGCCTGCGCGTCTGGAGCCTGTGCTCCGTAACAAGAGAGGCCGCGATAGTGAGAGGCCCGCGCACCGCGATGAAGAGCAGCCCCCGCTTGCCGCAACTAGAGAAAGCCTTCACACAGAAACGAAGACCCAACACAGCCAAAAATAAATATAAAAATAAATAAATAAAATAATAAAAAAATAAATTGGCGAAACCCAAATAAAAACCTTACTTTCAAAAAAAAAATCAAAAATTTAAAAATGTGCTTGAATTTATTTTTGACTATCATTTTGCTATTTCCATTACAGTTACTGAGATGGCATTTGAACATCAGAGAAGAGTACCTTCTCTTTCATTACAATTTCAACATCACTTGCGGCAACAATATTCCCTACAACATGTGGAATGCTTTGGCACCGCAACCTACCCCTGAAATATTTCTAGCAGAAATATCATCTCTCATAATATTTATCATGGATAATTTCAAGAGTGCCTAAATTCAAAGTTTACAGCTGACAGGGAATAATAGAAGCCATAGTGTAAGATTAACAAATCTTCAAAAATGTTAGCTCAGTTAATTTTAGTTACAGGTTATATTAGGCTGACTCTTCTTAATCATTTCCTGGTAGGGTATGTGGAAAAAATGGATCTAAATTCAGATACCTTAGGTAGGAAAAAAAGAACACACGTCAAAATGCAATCAGAATGTAACCTTTATTTTTTCTTACTTCCCTGATGATGATTTTATGGAGGCTTCAGATTTTGTGTTCTCTAGATGAGATCCAGACACCATGTTGGCATTCTGGCTCCCAAATCAGCCTGAGGCAGAGACTCACTCGATAAATAACCCATTCCTTTAGGAAATAACAATAAAAATCTGCCCAGATACAGAAATTTATTGTATCAGGCCTGTTGTAATAGAAAATTGTTAAAAGGCTTTAAGGTTTTCAGGACTTTGAAGATCAATAAACCTCACCAAAGGCTAAATAGTTCTGTGATTTTTTAAAAAGCCAGCTTAGTTTAGGTAAACATAAATTACTTACCCCCTAAATAGCAATAAGCATTCATTTCTAAAGATATATCATCAATTAATAGCAGTTTCTTGATATTAAAATAAGCCCTAAATTTAATACACCAACCAAAAAAAAAAAAAAAAGACCAACTCAATTTCCGAAATGTTAAATGTAAAAAAAGGTGCAACTTAGAATTAAGAAAATACTATATAACACATCAGGGCTAAATATTTTCAAAAGATTGATCAAAGGCTTTATAGACCCCTTTAAGTATTGTGTTCCTTTTATATTTATGTACTTTAAAATTTTCAATTTAAAATAGTCCACTTATAGATATGTAAAATTCACTTATATTATTTATCCAAAAACATATTTACTCTACAAAGCAAAGCTGAAATTCACCAGCCTTTTATGTCCTTAGGGCATTAAAGTCAGAGGCACTACTCATTTTATAAAACTGTTAAATGCATCTTTCCTATACATATGTCAACACTTTGCTTATATAAATATGAAATTCCATTCTATGGCTCTTTAAATGTGTCCTGAGTATGTATAACTCCTTACTTGGAGCTACTCTCCACCTAGTTGAGGATGTATCTGTAGATACTGAGGAAGCATGGTACCCATGGAAGTGTCATCTCACCTGACAGTGCTATAGATGTTCTTTTCTATCACTGACAAAAGATTAAAGATTGCTAGCTTGGCATGGCTTTAGGCTGTAATAAAGTGTGACTTTATAGCATTTATTTGCTCTACTTCAACACATTTGTTATTTTTTATGTATTTTCATTTGCTTTGTAGTTTATTTGTCCAACTTGGTAGATCTGATTTTGAATAAACACACAAGTTTGTTGTTAGTAAGATTTTTTTTTAAGTGGCAGAGTTAGTGTTCCTGTGTGACTCATTGATGGGATATGATGTAAAATATTCACTGGTTTGAGAAATTGAAATAAAACCTTTAAGTAGTGTCACAATCAAATATGAAATAGAATGTGGAATACAGTAAATTGATAGTTTAGTGAAGTCATGATAATTTCACTGAAAAGGTACCTTTGGATAAGATTTCCATGCATCAGATTTATCTCTTTGTATATACATTCAAGTAAATTAGAAATGTCCCCTCTGTTTATTTCTTCCATCAATTTAAATCTGATTGGAGCACATCTTTCTGGGCAGGAAACTCAATCCTGTTATCTTGGACAGTGCAGCAGAGGATCTTTTTCTAGAGAAACACCTGGAAAATGTGGGAAGTTTCCTTTCTTCTTCACTGAAATCATCATGGTTACTAATCAGAACCTTATTTCCCAAGTTTGTGTGGTTCTTTGAAGACACGTGATTCAGTCCTTTCTGGGATAAGAACTTTTGTCAATGTGGGAAATTTGAGTGCCTAAAGTCCAACCTCCCTGGGTGCATGATGTAGCCATTTTCCTCTAGAACTTGACAATCTCCTAGGACCAGCTATCAGGAAAAATACAGGATGCCAAGTTCAGTTTGAATTTCAGATAAACTGCACATTTTTTTAGTTTAATTATGTTGAAAATATTGCATAGTATATCTTATATTAAAATATTTATTGTTTATTAAAAAATTTAACTGAATATCCAGCATTTTTATTTGTTAAATCTGATAACCCTTCCTGGGACACAATCAGTGAGTGGTACAGCCCTCAACCCATCCTCACCCACCCCTCCACCACGCCCAGAAATCAAAAACACTGTCTTCTTCCTGGGTTTGAGAAAAAAAACTCTACCCTTCTCTATGTCTGTCTATTCCTGCAAGGTAAACATTCCATTCTGAAATACAGAGGTAATACTTTCAATGAAGGCCAAGGCTGGCAACCTCAAATGCCTATAGATTCCATAATGTAACATATATGACTGAAGCAGGCCCAGGAGGACTATGGCAAACTATTATATATCAGCTAACTGGGTCAGCTGATATTCAGCTCCAGCCAGGTACATTATGTGAAAATTGGCCTAGTGTTGCTAGATTTTCTGAAAACCAAATTTGGATTTTTAACAGGGAGTCTCCCTATATTGAAGTGTTAAAAGCACATTGAAATAATTTTAAAAATAAAATAATCAGCAACTTACACTCAGCCCTAATTTTTTAACCATCAGTGCAGACTTTTACTAAAGACAGCAGTCAGAATTTTCTCCTACCTGCTTCAGCTTTCAGTTCTGCAACAGAAACTTCACCTGAGTTGAGAGAGCCCAGAGCCTTGTAATGAAACAAAACATTAAACACACACACACACACACACACACACAGCTCGAGTGCCTTTGTGTAACAGTATGATGAAGTATCATGTAAAAGATTCAATGACTTGAGAATATGAAAGTGAATCATGCAGCATTAAAACTTTATTTCAAAATTAGTTAGTGCTTGCTTTATGGACCTAAAGGAAATCAATAGCATTGTGATATTCATGTAAAGTCCCAGGAAAGCCTGGCTATTTTGCAGGGTTTTCAAGCTAATAAAACAAAGGTAAAAATAAAAATATATTACCTTAATCTTTAAATCATATACATGTGATCTTTTGTTTTTGATTCAATAAGATGTTATTTTCTGTTTCCTATTATGTTAGCATTAAGCTAAAGTATCATAATTTTGAATGTGTTTTGAAGACATATTTCATATAAAATTTTGCTCGCTTATACGATACTATCACTAGTTTCTGGGTGAAATTCTGCCTGTGCCCCACTTTCCTCTGATATATATAGAGTTCATATTGTGTGGCAGATAGTGGTAAGCATAGCTTTCTTTTAAATACAAATGGGATAAATCTAATTTCATATGTACATTGTAATAATCACCTTTGGCGATTGGATATAATGAATGAATATTTCTAAGCCATTTTTGTTTTTCCCATTTTAAGGTAAAGAGTATTTAAGAAGCTAGGTGAACATTTTTAAGAAATGAAGAATGACTGGTTAAATATTCATACATATTTAGAAACCTGCTTTGAAAGTCAATACTTCAAAGAGACCTCAACAGCTTTATCTAACAATACAGAGTAAGCAAATAGTACAAACATTCAAAGCCAATTGACTTTTCTTGAGCAGGAGGCAAAGATTTACTTGAAGAGAATCAATATCTAGCAGACAGGCTTGGTAACCCGTATAGCAATGAAGCAAAAAACAATTACATGTTTAACCTCAAATATAATTTATTTCTGATCATATTTTCATCAAACATTCACTGAGATCCTATTCTACACCAGTCATTGTGCCAGATACTTACGGTACAACATTTTAGTAACATTCCTTATGCCATCACAGAATTCAGATTTTATTGTAGAAGAGAAGTAAGTGAACATGTCGTTGCAGTCTTCTGTTAATAAGTTACAGAAGAGTGCTGGTTGCTATGGGAGCACCTAGGAGGGACATCAAACACACATGATGTCCCAAATCTTTGTGATGGGGTTACTTTTAATTTATCTGAAGAGAACATCTCCCAGGGGTGTTGATTATTGAAAATGCCATGAGACATACAGGAGGGAGAGATAGGATTCGAGGGTATGTGTCCTCAGCACAGTTCAAGAATATATTTTATCATCCATGCTGGGATACTTTGTGAGAGGGGACACTTAATATTTACATTGGGACATCAAAATTAACCTGAAATGCCCCAGGAAAAGTAAGATGTATGATCACCCCATAGATAGTCCATTCCAGGTCAGCTCCAGGAAGAATAGCTAAATCCTTTCCTGCATGCTAGATTTATTCTCTATTTTACAATAAAATGGTTAATTTGGAGTCTGACATTTAAATATATACCATTATTACTGATAGAATGTCACTTTCAGAAGTCTTTTATATTATTCAATTTTAGTCAGAATATTAAATACTTGTAAGGTGGCCAGGAGGTTATTTCTGGCTGCAGAGCAGCATAAGTTTTCCTCATTCTAGAAGACATTGACTGTTTAGAAGTCAGTTTTTTCAGATGCCAGATCAAATCTCTACCTCTTTCATATGTCTGCAAAAGGTAAGCTTATTCTTTGAGTGTTCTCCATTCAGTCTTTAAGTGACGGAAAACGCAAATGTAGCCCAAGACTATAATAGAAAAAGAAATATGTTAGCCTTGCGTGACTAGGGGAAAGAAACAAATAAGACAAAACAATTATGTGAGTTAGGAAAAGATTCTGCTAGCTGTTCCTACTCATCTCAGCTATTCAACACACCTGAACAGCATAAAAGAAAGTAGTTTTATGCCTTCTTTTTCATTTTCTGGAACCTTGACAAATGTATCTGAAATGCTTACTGTCCTACAAAAGTAATAGCCATTTATTTAACAAAATGTGTATCAGTAACAATAATGGCAAAAAAAAAAAGAACTTTGGCAGAAAAACGACTATTCCATTATACTTGACACTTACTTAGTGGTGTGATGTCTGGCACATTTAATAATAGCTAATGAGACTTTAATGCTTAACTACAGAAACATGCATTTTATTGCTGGTGTTCAAGGACAATAGTTTATTTTTACTTTGATTTATAATTATAATAAATTAGTTTTGAATAGAATATATATAACAATCCTATTCAAACGGAATTCATAGACACTTTTAATAGCATGTGATTTATTTTAACATTCTATTTACAGGTAAAGTGGTTGCAGATAGCTCCTATTTAGTTGGTAGGAAGACTGAGTCACTGCAAGTTGTGGCAGGTCTAAGGTCATTACAATTCATTTTCTTCTAATTCTTTGCTACTGTAACATCCCAAGACTTCTGGTAAAATTTTTAAAAAATTATGTTTCGTTGAAGCCACTTATTTTGGTAGTGAAGATGATCCTGACATTATAATATATAAACAAAATATGTCTTTATTATAAGAAGGCTACAACTGTGACTAAGAGTTTCAGAACTTTGAAAAAATTTATAATAATTTTACTGAAAAATAAATTTGTTGAAATTAAACATTTGATGGAATTTAAATTCTTTATTTTTCATAAAGTTGCCCAGAAAGGTAATTTGCCAAATACTCAAGACTAACATCTGTTGATAAGATTTTCTATAGGATCACAAAGCCAGGGAGATAGATACCTCAGAAGCCCTACAGCTTATTTAGTTTAGCAGCCCTTGTGTTGAAACTTCTCAGTATAAAATAAATCTAAGGAGAGCAAAATATTAGTCATCAATTTGTTTGAAAATAGTTATCAAACAACTAATTAGATAAACATATGTACAGGTCAATTTATAGAAACTACATATATATCAACGTCTGCTCAGCATTTACAAGCTAGTAGATCCTTTGTGAAAGTTATAAAAGAAGAATGAGAATATTTATTTTGTGATGGTTAATTTTATGTGCCAACTTTACTGGGCCATGGATACCCAGATATTTGGTTAAATATTAATCTGGGTGTGTCTGTGTGTCTGTGTTCTGGATGAGATTAATATTTGAATTGGTAGACTGAGTAAAGCAGATTGCTCTCTCCAATGTGCGTGAGCCTGATCTAATCTCTTAACAGCCTGGGGGGATTTACTCTTTCTGCCTATTTTGGAGCTGGGATATCAGTCTTCTCCTGCACTCAGCTGGAACTTACACTAGTAAAAGAAAGTTCTCCTGATTCTCAAGCCTTTGTACTGGGACTAGAACTATACCAATGGTTCTCCTGGGTCTCCAGCTTGCTGACAGCAGATCTTCTCAGCATTCCATAATCATGTGAACCACTATCTTATAATAAATCTCTCTCTCTCTCTCTATATATATATACATATAAATCTATATCTACAAAGATATATATGAACATATATATATGTATACACACATTAGTTCTGTTTCTCTGGAGAATTCTAATACATATTGCAATACAACTGTACTTTTTATTAATTTTTTAATTTAAATCATCTGCATTAAAGTAAATGGAGTGGGTTATGCTTTCTGACTAGACCCTACTGATACAGCCTCCTTTTATCTATTGTGGTCTATTAAAATTAATTTTTCTGAGCAATTTTCTGTTATTGCTAAAAGCACATAGCATTTTAAATTCAGTAAAATACAAATTGTTTTACCAATTTCCTGTAAATGTTAGAATACTTTAGAAAACTTTAACTCCTTTTACCACCTCATCTTTTATATTATTCTTGTCATGTGTTAATTTCTATATATTTCAAACCAGATGTATAATATCTTGTTTTGTATAGTCATTGGTCTTTTCTATTTACTCACTTATTTACACTTTTTTTTTTTTCTTCCAGCAATTCAGTGTTTCCTACTGGAATCATTTTCCTGAAAATCTCCTGTTAGTAATTTTTTAGAAGAATTTTGCTGTAGAGGAATTCTGTTTTTGTTTTTCTGAAATCGTCTTCATTTACCTTCATTTTGGAGTGATATTTTTACAGGGTACAGAGTTTTGGTGGGCTGCTATTTTCTTTGATCGCTTGAAAGTGGACTTTCCATTATACTCCTAAGGCCCACAATCTCTCAGTTTTTGCCCTATTTCTCCAGGCTAAGCCCTGGAATCTTAGCCCGATTTTTTTACTGCCTCAGTAGTATTCCACTGCTATTTTAAAAATGACTTATTTATTTTAACTGGATCTTCTGGTGATTTCCTCAAACATTTCTGTTCATGAACAAAAAACCCCGAGTAGAATCAATATAAATGAATAAAGTGAAGTGAATACAGCCTGATTTTTAAAATTTTATTTTCTGGTCCAAATATCTAAATTATATTGAGTGGCACTAAATACGTAAGGTATTCAAATGATAAAAGAAAGCAATGAAAAATATACTTTTTGTTAAATATATTGGAAGTGGTTTTTCTTCTATTAATATGCAAAATAATAATTTTTCTCTTAATAAGTAATATGTGCTTGGGAAAATTGTATCAATAGTAACTTTGCCCCACCATTATGATGGTCTTAATGTGAAATGCCTATGCACAGTAAACACCTAACAGAAAAATTGAGAAGACCTATTTTATTTCAAACAACTTAGCACCTCCATCATTGCAATTCATACAAAAGTGAATCAAGAACTCTTTTTTTAAAAATTTATTTATTTATTTACTTACTTATTTATGGCTGTGTTGGGTCTTAGTTTCTGTGCGAGGGCTTTCTCTAGTTGTGGCAAGCGGAGGCCACTCTTCATCGCAGTGCGTGCGCCTCTCACTATCGAGGCCTCTCTTGTGGCGGAGCACAGGCTCCAGACGCGCAAGCTCAGCAATTGTGGCTCACGGGCCTAGTCGCTCCGCGGCATGCGGGATCTTCCCAGACCAGAGCTCGAACCCGTGTCCCCTGCATTGGCAGGCAGATTCTCAACCACTGCACCACCAGGGAAGCCCCAAGAACTCTTAATCAGGGAAAGTAGGAAGCTGTCATATAGGTGAGTGGTAATGACTAATAATGAAGAGTTGCCCAGAAAACAGACATTTTGAATTATTTTCATTTCCAGCTTTGTTAGGAAAATCTATCAAACCTTTCCCACAAGAGAGATGCATCCTTTCAGGCTACATAGCTGGATTTTGTCAGAAGCTGATGTCAGGGTGTTTATACTAAAAAAGAATACAGCCACTTAATACCCAACATTCCTGAATCCAACTCTGGCCATCCTGCCAGGAAACCTTCTCTCCTACAGAATACCTAATCTCCGTAAATGGTAAACACAGACTTTTAGAAGCTCAGGTTAAAAAAAAAGATGTCTTGGACTCTTATTTGACTCTTCTCTTTTTCTTACACTCTATATCTAATGCATCAACTAATGTTAAAGACTTTTAGATATTGGTAAAAACAGTTACTCCTATCACATGTCTTTAATGGATGTTGACATTGAAGACTTTTGTAAAATATGAGGTAGATTAAAATAAGTAAATTGCCTTTGCAGCTGGAACCTGAATAGGACTCTTTCCTTTTGTATGATATTACTTGATAATGTTTTAAAATAATTATTCTTTTTCAGAGAGATGAAGCTAAAGTTTCTAATGCCCACCTGTTAAGCAGCTTACACATAGGACCTCCTGACTGTTTATGAAAAGCATGCATTTATATATCATAGCTCATACAAAAATGCAATGCTTTTCTGAAAATGCTTTAATTGATTCTACTCTTTATCCAGAAAAACACTTGGGATTTCCTAGAGCCATAAAAGTGTTTGGTCTGGAATAAACAATTTATTTCTCAGCTAAAATATGTGGTTTAATTTCCCTCTGACTTTCTGCTTCATTAAAGCAAGTTCTCAGTCTGGGATGTCTTATAATTATTGTTTAATGAGTTTCAGTGTTGTATTTATTGTGCTTATCACTAATGGAAGTAATTTCTCATTTGTACTTATAATGTATTTATTTCATAGGATTGTATACAGTTTAATTGATTTTGCATGGTGTCTAAGGTTTCTTAGCTTCGGCAAAGGTATGTTTTCCAGTGGACTGTATTTCATTTCAAAGATATTTAATATTTCAAAGGAAAATTAACTACATTTTTGGAATCTTAAATAAATCACCATATCACATTTCATAACATGCAAAAAGAAAATTTGAAAGACGTATGATATTCCTAATGAATTATATAATTTCAAGAAAAACAAGCAGGATACAAAAATGATTAGGTCTTGGTTTGTTTGTTTGGAGGAGGAAAAGGAACATGGACTAATTTAATGAGAAATTCATACTTTCTTATGAAGTATATAAAGGTCATTAATATATCACTATACCCTATCTCCTATGGCAGTGAAAGTATATTTTGTTGACTGTGACCAGGAATACTACAACCAAAATGATAATTTTAAAGTCAAGGACTTCACATTTATAGATGATTTCTAAACTTTAATTATTTGTCTTCTTCATGCTGAAAATTATTTTATAATATCTAAGAATAAACTGAGGAATTCTCTAAGAATATTTGCAAAAGAATAAGATGAAAGGTATGGGAAAAAGTTAGGTAACATGGATAGTTCTATGGATTTCAAAATTAATTTAATGCATGCCACAAAGGGACAAAATTAACAAGCACAAAGGAAAAGAGACAAAATAAAATATATAAAATAAAAAAATATCTTAAACTTGTAAAAGACATGAACCTTTGACTGAAAAGTCCACACAGAAAGTCAGGTAAGATTAATACTTTTAAAGATTTCCACCTAGATAAATCCAGATAAAATTTAGAACCCTAAAATTCTGCATCAGGAAAACAAAATAATATCTTAAAGAGTACAATTTAGATAGGCATCAGTCACAGACACATACTAGAATATGTTAAATATAGATTAAGTGGATGCCTTCTAATACCTGAAGAAAAAATTTTTGAACTTAGAATTCCAAACTCTGTCTCAGTCAGTGTGAAAAAAAAAAAATCTCCTTAGACATAAAAGAAACCAGGGATTTACTTCCAAAATATTCTTCCTAAAAGAATTACTCAAGTTTTTAGTGAGACAAATAGAGAAACAAAATAAAGCAAAAGATCAGTTATCAGTTGTGTTCACCAAATGCTAGAAATATGGAAAACAAGGCAGGTGTGTAAAGTAATAGAAATAGAAATTCTCTTTTATTTCTAGTTTTCTGTGAGAGTTTATCATAAACTGGTGTTGGATTTTGTAAAATACGTTCTCTGTGTTTATTGAAACGATTTTGTGGTTTTGCTCTGTATTCTTTCAATATGGTGTATTATATAAGTTGTTATTTTTGGATCTTAAACTGACCTTGCATATCTGGGAGAAATACCAGTTGGTTGTAGTTTATAATTCTTTTTCTGTGTTGCTGGATTTAGTTTGTTAATGCTTTGTTGAGAATTTTTGCATCTTTATTAATAAAGATAATTTCTAGTTTTATTTTCTCATAACATCTTAGTCTGGCTTTTGTATCAGGGTACTTCTGGCCTCATAGAATGAGTTGGGATGTATTCTTTCTCTCTTTTCTAGAAGAATTTAGGAAGAATTGGTATTATTTTCTCTTAATTTTTTTTTGTTTTGATAGACTTCACCAGGTAAATATCAGAACCTGGGTTTTGCTATGTGGGACAGCTTTAAATTACTAATTCAATTTCTTTATGTGATCTGTTTATTATAGATTTGCAAGATGTAAAGGAGCCTGTGTCAGAATATAAATCAATTCACTGCTTCCTTCTTTGAGAAAGTTTTGCTGTGAAAAATATTTTAAGACAGCTACCTAAAGAGTGTGCTTAATGAAGTAACTGGTTTACAATCTGGTGCACGCTCCTTGTCATCACTGACAATAACAAATATTTCATGGATGAGTACCTGACCATGGACTAACTACATTTTGAACAGCAATAATCTACAGTATGCAGATTAATCAAGACACTTTGGCAACAAATCGATAACCTGAACTATTTAACTCCATAAAGTAAGGATTTATTATGTTATGCTGGGCTGTATCATCCATTTTCTTAGTACATTTAGGCTGCTATTAACACAAATACCATAGACTAGGAGGCTTACAAACAACAGAAAATTATTTCTCACAGTTCTGGAGGCTGGAAAGTACAAGATCAACATGCTGGCAGATTAAGTATCTGGTGAAGACCTACTTCCTGGTTCGTAAATGGCCATCTTCTTGCTATAACTGCACATAGTAGAAGGGAAAAGGAAGTACTCTGGAGTCTTTATATAGGGCACTGACCCCATTCATTAGGGCTCCACCCTCATGACCTAATCACCTCCCCAAAGCCCCACCTCCACATACCATTACTTCGAGGATTAGGATTTAACATATGAATTTTAGGGGGACACAAATAGTCTACAGCAATCATGGAACCTAAGGATAGGGATATAGACAGGTCTAAGGTAGGGTCTAGAGTAATGAACTGAAAAGTCCTATTAACAATCCAGAAAATACATTTCCGCTCTAATCAACTTTCTCAGCTTCTCTTTCACATGGTACAATGTAGCCACCTCAAAGTACTAAGTTACATATTTTGGTTTCATTCCAGCATGGATAGGTGTCTATTTGTCCCTATGATGATCACTTCTTATAAATGGGCATTATAATATAGTACAAACATGTTTAGGGGCTCCAATATTGAGGATGCAAGAGGCATGTAGCAGAGAAGGTAGTCTGGCAGACACTGCCAAAGTGTGTCCTATTTATAATCTGATATGATTGCTGTTAAAAATTACTTTTGGGATGAGTTTGAAAAACTTGTGGCACATTACTTTGAATGTGTCCAGTGTTGGTAAATCTTTCAGGGAAAAATTCACTTTTCAGACAGCCATATTTTTAAACTTGTCATTTGAATCCATTGGGTTTTTGGTCTGAGTATGTAGCCTTTAGCCAAAAAAATAAGGTGACAGTATCAATAATTAGTCTGATATCCTGTATTGATTGTAAATTATCTGCAGAACTTATTAAAGAAGATTCTCAAAATGTATGAGTGATGGAGGAATGTATAAACTCCCAACCCAAGTATATAATTTAAAAAACAATGTTTATTCAGATATATGTATTCTTCATTAATATTTGTTATTCATTATATTCATGAATTCCAGGTCACAAACAGTAGATGTGAATAAATAGTGCTTAATTAACAGAAGGGAGGGTTGGTTAAAAAATATGTATGTATATTCATATGTAATTATATATATATATACATATACATATGTGTGTAGTATACAAATATATACACATATATGTGTACATATATATAATATATATGTCACCTCATTAGCATAGCAAAGATACTCCTATCACTGAGGACATTTCAAAGGTTTTAGGAGTTGTCTACCAGAAACTGGGAACAATGACCAAATATATTTTTTATATACCACAGAAGTCCATTGTAATTCTTATCCTTGTTCTTCTCTAGGTAAGGTGTATTTTTTCTTTGGCTTCTTTCAAGAATTTCTTTTTCTTCAGTTTTCTGTAGTTTGAATATGCTATGCTTACATATGGGGTTTTTGGTCTTTATACTGCTTGCTGTTCTCTGAACTTTCTACATCTGTGGTTTGTTGTCTGTCATTAATTTTAAAATGTTCTTGGAGTAACTATTCCAAACATTTCAGTTTCTCTGTTATCTTTTGTTTCCCCTTCTGGTATTTTAATTACACATATATTACACCTTCTGAAGTTGTCTCACAGTTTTTGGATATTCTATTTTTTTAAAATTATTTTTCTCTTTGCATTTCAATTTGGGGACCTTCATACTTTCAACCTTACGTGAATGAGTTAATTCCACAAAGAAAAAAGTTAGATCATTGTATCATGGTTCTATTTATATCCATTTTACTGTCTATGAAGAAAAAACCTAAAACACTATTGATTTACTCCGTGTATTTATGGGTTCAGAGAATTAAAGGCATACAAATTTTGCACATGTTGCCAGTGAGCAACATGTTTTATTAGTGTTGAGCAGAAACACTATAGTATGGAAATACAATAATACAATATCTATCTGATATTTTTATTTCAATAAACTAAAATTGATATACATATAAAATAATGAACACACACATATACACATGCATACACATATTTCTTAACTAGATTTATCCAGAGGGAAAGAAGAGCAGATTTCCAAATTTGGAACCCGGAGAATTTAGATTCTTATGCAGTGACGGTATGACCTAGAATTCTTTTTCTTCTGTTTAAGAATCTTTGGGTTAATTCAAATTTGAAAATGCCAGAATAAAATGAAGTTTATTGGTTTATGATAAATCTTAGCAGCAAAGTTCATTTTTGTAAGGACAAAAAAAGGGCGACTAAGAGGAAAGTATTTTCAGATGCTGAACAATGAGCAATTTAAGCAAAATCTGTCAAAACCAGATTTGGTTTTGACAATCCATCCTAAATAGACTTGTATTCCTATCTCTGGCTTCAAAATAACAGTACAACTGAAACAGTGTAGTCTTCTATAAAGGGTAGACTCTCTTTGTTGTAGCATGAAAAAATAGTGAGGGAGATGAAATAATTTAATTCTATTCTCAATGAACTGAATTCGAGTAAATTCATTTATTATTAATATCCAACATAATTATTATGGTTACTTCAAGGGACATAAACAAACAAAGTATATCTTTAAATTCCATTTCTAAAAGACTTTTTGGAGGGCGATTCTTCTTTATTATGTTTGAAAACTGGCTATTATTTTAGTTTTATGTTTAAAAAGTCTGAACCCCTTACAAATTCTTCAAAATAGATTCTAGTCTGTACTGATTATGTCACACAACAAAGTTTAAGCAAAGAATTTGAACAATGTAAAAATTCTGTTAGTAACCAAAGAAAAAGAATACAAGAGAACAGCTTTTTATATTCAAAGCAGGTACCTGACTAGTTATCTTTTGTTGATGTAGAAATTATCTTGAAGGAAATGAACATCATAGTATTGGCCAGGTTAGTTGAGAATTAATTTTGAAATTGAAGAAAACCAAAGTAGAGAGGGCAGTGTTGCTAAGAAAAGATCCAGCAGTCTCTTGTTAGAAGATCAAGGCAGGGAAGTGTTTTAAGTGAGTGTTCCTTGGAGTGGTACAGTAGGCTAACTTAACAAGGGACTTTTACACTTCAAGGGAAGGGCAGTGAGTGCAATTCTGCCAAGCAGGTTGATAATTAAACTTAACAGCAAGTCACAAATATAGTTCTCTCTTTCCCAGGCTATAGACAGAGAGATGATGCCTAAGAGGTCTACAACCAGAATAGTGCTAAAATAAATCAAACTTTCTAGAACAATAATGACAGAGAATTAGGAAGAAATTTAGCTTTTTGTACAGGCTCAATGCACAGAATTTAAAACCATAATTAGGTTTTTTGAAGTAGAAAAAATAATAATAGCTTATTTGTAACGTCTGAAAAATTTTTATCTGTGTCTGTTAGAGAAGTATTATTCCAAATGATATTTCTATATTATCAATTTTAGCTATTTAAGTTATCCTATAAGTTATCCTGCTACAGTTTAAAACACTTTGCCATTACGAAACAAGGCCGGTGTTACTATCATTTGTGAAATTTAGTTGGTTTTATCTGTCTCCCAAATACAGCTTTTACCTTTTACTAGACTCACTCTTATTTTGCAATATTTACTACATAAAATTACAGCTATTGAAGAGCTCTGGGACATGCATTCAAATAAACAAGCACTTATCTGAATCTCCTTCAAAATAATTTTTGAAGTAAATTCAGTGATATAACTGGGATTATTATAATTCTTGTGATATGTTAGAATTTCCACGTATTTGCCAACTTAGCATGTTGAATCTATGCTTGCTTGTCAAGATCTGGAATAGACCTTGTAAATTTGCAAGAGAATAATGAATATCTTCAAATATCTAGATAGCAAACTGTGGCATTTGCTTATTTCCGTGGTGTAAACCCACCCACTATGGCCAATTTCAAGCTACTCATGAGTCATCACTGAACAGAGTTGGGAATAGATGTGCACACAGTTGAACACAATTCATTATACAGTGTTTCCACCTTACCAATATAATAGACAAAAACAAGTCTGAACATATATAATATTAATTTATTTTTTAATAATGGCTATATTTAATCAGTGGCTCACAAAATGCCTAAAACTTTGGTCATTAGCTCTCACAAGCTGGTAGGAGCTGGCTCCAGCATATCACCAGCTATCTCAATTAATCTGCAAGCTTCCTTGTCCTTTCCTTCCTTTCTATATTCACATTGTGACTAGTTGGAATTTGCCTAAAATATTTCCTCAAATTATCAGCTGCCCCAATAATGCCCTCTTCTATTTTTCTATTTCCAGTGTTCATAATTGATTTTAATAATTATTGAGCAAACCAGGATGTGCTAATATTGTATAAAGCCAGCACAGTCACACACATATCAACTAATTAGAGCTGCTAGATGATTGAGACAGCTGCTTCTCCTGAATAATCAGCTCATTGGATATTGATATTTTGCCAATAGATGGCTTAAAAGGTATGTCTTGGAGCCACTATTTGGGTAAATATACAACTCATTATGTACATATAGGTAAATTGAATGACTTGATCTTGATCAAAAACAAACAAAAAATAGTTTATAGCTAAGAGTCAATCATCAGTAGAGGAATGAGATCTGTCCTCATGCTGTAGCTTATTGACTTAATCAATTTGCTTTTTGGAATTCTCCGAGAGATTAAAAACACTCACAGCAGTTTGGCTAATAACCTGCTGCTTCAGCTAAATAACAGTGCCAGAATCTATGAGTTATAATGTAACATTAAGGAGTATAAAGACAGTTATTCTCCAGAGGATGTTTCAAAATCACAATGAAGTAACAAGCAATTCGTTGAGGATCCTTCCCCACCAGTTGCCAAAGCATTAGCATTCCATCTGCCAGGCAGTGGGATTAGCATATCCCCAGTGAAGTTGTTAATGGCAACTTTCAGAAGACTAAATCAGTGCTTTGTAAAATCTCTAGGAAATCATGTTGAACACTGTATTAACGTCTTTCTTTAGATATATATTATGTTAGCCTTTTTTCTTATTGCTTACTTATATTCATTTGTTTCAGCATCTATTAGATGATGAATGGCAGCACCACTAGACACTGGAACTTTTTTCTTTTTTCCACTTGAGCAATTGAAAGCAATGTTATATTTACCCCTGTTAGAAATAGCCCAAGAGAATTGATATTGTTTTAAGTCAAGTTTTGGCAAAAGCTTTATCCAAAGTGAAGCATTTTGAAGAATAGGGGATGCACTGTGCAGGACTTTTCTGGGCTTGCATGTTCACAATGCCTGATACTTTCATCAACCTCCATTGATTCATAGCTATGATCTTTGAGTTATTTGCAATGTGTGCTAGCAAAAGTACTTCCTATGGTGTTTGTCCTGAAAAATGTAAGGCTGTAAAAAATAGTCTATGTCTACTTTTAGATTAGGAGAATGTTTCCCTGCTAGGTGCACTCTGGGACATTAATTAAAGATAGAAAGCATGATCAGAGTGGTGGATTTTGTAAATTAATAACCCCAGGCTAGCACTATCAGGGTTTTGTATGCAAACAGTCTGAGAGAGTTATGAGACGGGCTTTATTGTTTTAATAAAGAATTACAAACATCTGGCAGCTTATAAAAAGTTCTTTAGTCTCTATGTTTTGTTTCTCTTCATCCTGCTCCTTTTTTTTGGCACCAAAATTACTTTAGATGTTTTTGATCTCAGAAAGTTATTAATGTCTGTTTATCTCAACCAATTTTTATAAAACAAAGGAAATACTCTATTTCTTTCAAGACAGATGCATAATTTATAGCCAATAGATTCAGCCTAATTTCTTTTAGATAGAAGGCATACTTATTTTTTGTGTATTGTTTCTTATTTCAAGCAAACAATTGCAAATTATTCCATTTAGTGTAATACTACTTCAGTGACAAACAGGTGTATGATGGCTTAATAAATAAGACAGTAGTTTTTTTCTTGCTTTCCTAAAGTTCTGATTGTGAATGGCTCTTCTCTAAGATAGGACACATATTCTTCCCATCTTGCTGCTGTACCATCATCAACATATGGCTTCCAAGATCATTTTGCCCATCTGCATGAGGCCAACTAAAGAGGAAAGTGGATAAAGAATCCCATGTAGAAGGCTTGGAAGTGATATACCTCTGCTGGAAGTTATATACCTTTGTTCACATTCCATTGGCTAGAACTGAGTCATTTGACTATGCCTAACCAAAAGGAAAGTTAGGAAAAATAGCTCAATTTGTTCATAACTTAAAAAGGAAATGGATCTGGTGATCATCTAGCAATCTTTACCATAGTAAATTATAGAATAATACCAGGTCACTATGAAATGAAATGATGCATTCTATGAACTTTAGCATATTAATGTTTGCCAGTATAGTGAAACAATGCTTCTTAAATATTCAAGCTACAATTCTAAAAAGGAAATAAATAAAGGCATATATACATATATATTACCTTTCTTTTTGTTCACATTAAAGTGAAGTAAATTCCTTTGTACTGATGATATTCATTCAGTATACTAAAATAGCCAGGTTTTATATTTTGCCTTTTTTTTCAATGCTGTTTTTTACCACTTTGTTTCTATTAATGGACCATGTATTAGCAATCTTGAAAACATTAAAGGTATAAATAAGAAGGTATTATAGTTCTGCAATCTTAAAATATGAATAATACTTTGAATATAAATTTAATTCTATTTCAAATCCTAGAGGAATTTAGTATGCTAATCTTATCTTCTTAAATTGTCTGACTTATCTGTATTTTATGCTAGTATAATTTTTCTATACTTAGCACAATATACACTTTCATGTACTATTAGAGAACATTATGAAGGACAAATAAAATTATTATTAGTCAGAAAATTGATTAATAATAGAAAGAAGACATGGAACATTTTATCTTTAGCTACTAATTTGGATGCTCATAATAACTGAAATTTACTTCATCACCTGAGGAAAATGACTCCTAACTAGCCACTGTATTTCCATTCTTTGTATCACCTTCTTAAAGTTAATGAATTAGAAAGGTAACTAAGGATGAAACCTCTAAAATGTTCTTCCATTCATAATATCCAACACTGGATACTTATCCAACATTTTGCATATGTTTTCTTTCTTGTGATTTATAGGGCTTGTGTTTAATTAGAAAGCATCTCTCCCAATCTAAAGAGATGGTTACAGATGAATCAATTATTATGAGCAGAGACTGGAATACAGGTAAATGAAGGAGCCCTTGAACAATATTGCTCATAACTGGTTGTAGTAGGCTGAATAATTGCCCCTAAATATATCCATGTCTTTGCCACATACGGAGTCATAAACCAAGGAAAACAGGCAACGCTTGCACAGGCAAGGAAACAGATTGTCACCTAGAGCCTCAAAGAAAAAACACCCCACTGACACCTAGACTTTAGACGAGTGAGATTGATTTTCGATTCTGATTTCCAGAGTAATAGATTAAGTTTTTGTTGTTTTTAGCCACTAAGTTTGTAGTAATTTGTTAAAGTGGCTGTAGGAAATGAATGCACTGGTATATAGCCAGATATCTATGCTGTAATTGGGAGAGACTGAGTCAATTCCTTTCCTACAGCAGTGGCTTAATACCATGCCATATTTACTGCTCAGATGTTCAAGAGGATGAGAAAGTCGAATGTAATAATATGTGCTTTTGCTACATTTGAGAATATTAGTGGCCAGATGTTAGTGAATAATAGGGCTAGGATGAGGCAGGGGATTAAAGAAGAAAATCATGAGCAACAAAAGCCAAGAGTAAACTATGTTTTTCTTTCTGAATGGGATTTCCTACTTAGTTTCTGCTGCCCACAGAACTACTGTCTTCCTTATGAAACAGACACTATTTTCTGCTAAAAACCTTATCTCTCTTTCTGTCTCTCTCTCTCACACACACACACACACGCGCACACACACGCACAAACACACACACCCCTCATCTCTGAGGAATCAGGTCTAATATCAGAGCTAGCTGAGGCTTTCATATCTAATTTTACAAATGGATATAAATTACTTTGATAAATCTTTGGGCCCCACTCCATAACATACTAGACATGATAGGTGGCACCAAATGTGCCCACACTTAGAATAACATTTCATAAATTCTGCAAGTGTTGATTCTGAACTCACGTACAGGATGTCCTCTCTCCATTTCTTGCCAAACTCTGTCCTTACAAAAATTTTAAAAACTCACAATTCTTGATGCCACTGATGATGTTCTTTAGCCATTTTCAATGCCAAACATTTGATGGTTGTGTTACACCATCTACCATTAAAAAAGAAGCATACACCTTGTAGGCCTCTTTTTGTTGTGGAGGTGACATGTTCCACACCTAGAAATATTGGATGAAATGCAAAGCCGCCAAACTTGAGTTAGGCCTGGAGTAGAAAAGGGCTCAGCAGCAGGTCAAAGCTCCCATGCACGCAGTCCTGCTGCTAGGGCCGTACACTCTACCAGACCTAAGGTGATGGATATGTCAGTGGTGGGAAAAGATGCTGTGTATTTTGATAGAAAACCTCAGTGGGAGAATTGCAATGCAGACTCAGGGGGTTTAGAGCAAGATTATGTCATTCATAGTGGGGAATTATATGTTTTCTGAAAAACAGCTCCTGGCCTGTCACTAAGTCTTAGTAGAGACAAAACACTTAACCGTGTTTCCAGAAATGCCCTTTGTGAGCTGCATTTGGTTTTCTCCTAAGTCAAAAAACTGGAGAGGCTCAACAGCAGGGTATGTGACATGGGGTCTGGGTAGGACCAGAAGGCACAAATAAACTGCATGAGCAGATGGCCAGAATTCCCATATCATGCACTATATTTACACAGAGTCCTTTCTTTTGTTATAACCTATAGTCATAAGCGGGTTCTGTATAACCAGCTAAAGGAGGATGAAAGAGCCCAAACTTGGTTGACATATATGTTTTCTTGCATCCATGCAAGCCAAAAATGGATGGCAACTGCGTTATAGTCACATGGTGCCCTTGATGGACAGTAGAAAGAGTTGTAGTGTATCTGGTCATCCACTTAGTATAGAAGAAGTGATTTGAGGTGAATATGTAAATTTGTGGGCAGTCATCAATGGCCTGGCTGTTTTGTGAGTGGTCGGGAAGAAAAGGGAATGGAAAATTAGGGACAAAGAATCCTTGGGTAGAAGTGTATGGTTGTAGACGTAGAGTATGAAGATTTCTATATCACATACTAACATTTACCAGAACATATTCATTGTGAAAGAGGCACTGAATAATCAAATAAACAAGAAAGCTTGGCCACTTGATGTTAGCCAAACTTCATCCAGCAGTCACCATGGAACTGGCACAATCAGTACGTGTACAGACTGACCACATTGCCAGAGATTGATGCTACACATGGGCTTAACAGCATGGGCTCCTACTTACAAAAGCTGATTTAACTAAGGTGCCTCTGAATGCCGAATATTCCAGTAACAGAAACCAGCACTGAGCCCTAAATATGGCATCATTCCTTGCATAGACCAACTTGGTTACTTGGGTGCAAGTCAGTTACATAAGTCTCCTTTCATCTTGGAAAGGCCAGTGATTTGTCCTAACGAGAATAGTTACAACTCCCCAATATGAACGTGCCTTTTCTGTCCAGAGTGTCAGCAAGCACTACTAACCATGAGCGATTACATGATGTCTGATCTACAGACTTGGAATCTCACAGAAAATATCATTTGACCGAAGGACCCACATCATAAAACAAAAGCAATATAGGAATGAGTCCATGACCATGGGATCCTCTATTCATATTGTATTCTGCACCAGAGGCAGACAGACTCATAGAAGGCACAGCTGAAGTACCAGTTAAGAGGCAATATTCTGCAGAGGTGGAGTGTCATCCTTCATTTAGCAGTGATCTGAGAATCAAAACAATTACACAGCATACTCTAGATTAACATGACTTTAGTGTTCGATCATCTTCACCAATTTAACTTTACAATTCCAGAAAACATTTGTCCAGGAAGATAAAAAGGTAAGTTACTTTACTGTTTATACCAGGAATTTCCTGAAAGATCCATAAACTCTCCAATAGAAAAGCAACAAACAACAATTTACACTCCAAGACTCTTTGGACTCCTTGCCTCAGTATCTTTACCCTCCTATGTCCACCAGTGTTAAACTATTATGTCATGATCCTTACCCAATCCTAACCAAGTCTCTATGTTTGAAAGACCTGCCTTAGAAGAAACTTCAAAATCTCAGTATCTAGTCTTTGTACTTCCTTCCCTGATATGATACTAAGATTTTATTAAGGTAGTCTTCTTCTTTACTATGATAAGCAATAATCTCAGCTTTACTTTTCAATAGGTTTTTTCATTGGTATTTTGGGAGCTGGCAATCAACAGATGTTTGACTGTACAGAAGCTTCGAATTTACTTCATAATGAAATTGAGGTATACACTATATATACATTTCTTATATTTTCTTTAAATATCTTTCTTCCTATTCTATCGTTAAGCATGTGTTAGGTATAAAATGTATAGATAAAGGAATCTCATACCTCCAGTGTTTGTGCAGATGCAGGATCTGAATTTGCCAGCTTCCTTGTCAAACGTTATTTGCTCCAAGAAGTGCTATTGCGATAAAAACCTTTGGTTATATTTACAATGGCACATCGAAAGCAACCTGAACATATGTAGAAAATAAAAATAATCATAAATAACAGATGCCAGATACAGATTTTCTAGGAATAGTGCTAGAATGCATGTATAACTGCCTAATAACTTTGCTGTTTAAGGATGAATAGTTTTCTTTAGACATGTACAGGGACTTCACAATTTCTATTTATTAATTTTAATAAGAATAGGTGACAAAAGTGTTATGAATTTGGTACATTAGCCATGAAAAATTCCAGGGATGGTCATTCTCTTAATATGATTTGAGGTCCTTTCTGCTAGACCATTCATTTATGCATTGCTGTGACTGGCCTTTGTAAATCTGAGAAAGTCCTGAGAGATATGATATTCCTTTCTATTGGCAGATTTCTCTCAGTAGTGAGGAATGAAGAACTAATTGGTAACTGGTTCTGATAAATGACCTTTATCTAGACATTCTTTTTTATTCTTCTTTTTTTTAACCTAGGAAGAGAAATATTTTATTAAAATTGAATAAAACTTTTTTATTGCTAATGTAAATAAAAAGGAACACCTCAATTATCAAGATTACAAAAATAGTGCATATAAATCCATTGATGTAGTAATTTTCAAAAGGAAAAAAATATGTTTTATATATGATGAGTCAGGTAAATCTAAAATCAAAATAACACAAAGCAAATGTGTTGTATTTTTCCTCCTGCTATTATACAAAAGTATATTAAATTTAAAAATATAAAGAAAAGAAATACCTAGGACAGAGGTATTATGCTTTTTTATGATAAGCTGTTATATTTGTCAGTTAATAGCCTAAGCCAGTTGTTCTCAAAGCCTGACCCCTGCATCAGCAACTTCAACATCACTCGGGAATTTGTTTAAAAGACAAATTCTCAGACTCTACCCCAAACTTACAGAATCAGAAATTTGGGGAATAGGGCCCAACAAACTGTGAGTTTACAAGCCCTCCAATATAATTCTAATATACACTAGCCTAGGAAAAAATTTGTTTATGTTGTGCAAACACAGATCAATCAGTAACTATTTGGTAACTATTATTTGCCCAGAGAGTAAAAACAAAAAAGGTATGTATTTAGAAATAAGAAAGCGGTGTATTAAAATATAAACCGAAGTAGTGCTACACTGAGCACCTCAGTTCCCTCATCTTAAACATGTATGGAACTAAATAATCTCTCAGTTTCCTTCCATTTCTAAGAATCTGTAATCATTTGACTGAAGTAATAACCAAATAAAATGTTATTGTAAGCATAATTAATGGAAAAAAATGTCTATAGCTTAACATGAAATGATGACTCTTAGTGGGGAGAGGTTGAATCAAGAGCTGAAGAAAGGGTAAAATTTGCATACACTTAGAAAAGAGGGGCACATTCCAGGTGGGACAAATGTCTTGAGCAAACCCATGGCAGAGGCAAGGAACAAACATCCAGTGCCCAGGCAGACAGCGAGTTGGGACACGGTGGGAACTAGGGGAGGGAAATCTCCAGGCCCTCACGGCAGGCTGAGAAGTGGGCATGTGTTTCAGAAGCCCATGAGGTTTACAAGCATAGGAGTGCCATGGGATAGCAGTGTTTTGTTGTTGTTTTTGTTGTTATTGCTTAACTCTAATAGATATGGTTGATTGATGCAAGAGAAATGGTAGGAGTCTGTTAAAGGAAGTTGGTGGCAGATAAAAAAAGCTCAAACTACAGTGATTTTTAATGAGATTTGAGAAGTGGAAAAGCAAAGAAAGGACCTAAGGATTTTGATTGTGGGCCTATAGGAAAGGGAAGACTCAATTGTTGTGCCAGTGGTCCTCTGGGTTCCTGTTGGTTGTTTGATTTACTTGTTACTCTGAAAGTCAAATTTATGTGATCTGAAACACAAGTGGAAAAAATCTAGTATATAAACAATACAAAATTGTTGTTTGAATAATTTTTACACTGCAGTGATTTGGAAAGTGTAATATATACATAGTTATTATGTCATTGATTATGTACTTTTATAACCATCAGAATAGCTAAATGTACTGATACTGGAGTCAGATTTATAAATTCAACTCCCACTTTAGTCACTAGCTCCTATATGATCTTAGGCAAATTACTTCATCCTTCTTAGTCTCATTTTCTGTTTCTAAATTTTTTAACGTAATAATAACGCCTATGTCATTGGGTTAGTGTGAGGATTAAATAAGGAAATCGATGTAAAACTTAACAAAGAGGCTGGCACATGGTAAACATTCAGTAAATGTAAACAAGTATCACTGAATTAAGAAAAAAACAGATCAAATGGTAATTAATAATTTCTTACTGGATTAATAAAAAAACTTATGTGTAAAACTTTGCATGAAACATTATTGATATCTATAATTCATCTAGAAAACTTAAAATATGTATTTTGAATGTGTAGTGATCTATAGATATACAAACATGGATGAAATCTGTTTTGCAAAAATTAATTTATCTTTAGTTAATAATTATTGGAAAATATTCTCCAATCTCTTTAGTTATAATTCATAATTTTTGCTTCTTAGACAGCTTTAATTTTTCTGAAAATATGTCCTAATGCATTATGTATTTTTAGATAATTGACTTACATCATTTAAAATATTTAGTTTGACCTAACTGAATGTTCATACTCTTAGTTTTATTATTTAGAATCAATAAATAACTTCACTGATACAGATTTAAAATGTTGTTCCAAGAACATTTCTGACATTTTCACATTTTATTCTTAAATAACAGTGACCTATTCATTAATTTACATCATTACCTCAACAAATAGATTAATTCCTGATTTTATTTCCATTAATACACTTTTTAAAATAGAGGGTACAGCAGATAGATGTTACTGACTTTCTCAATGAAGATGATGTCACTCTATTAACTTAATTTTATTTCTCCAGGGAAGAGACTGCTCCTTGTGCCTTTCTAGTACATTGTCAGCTGGTGGTTTTTCTGGTCTTATATAATAAATCTATTTTAACATGCTCACTTTTCTGAGCCTTCTGCCTGCTTTCTCAGTGCTCTGCATAAGTAGTTCTGACACTTCTGCCTCATTTACTTGGTGCTTCTAAGCTTCAAGGAACAATCTCTTGAAACATATTATGCATATCTCCAGTATTCTTAATGCATTTTTAAATGTTAAATGATGCATGAGTGCTCCTGTATGAACAATTTCCTATCAGCCTTTGTTTCACCTTCCCTGGTCTAACACTCTCAAAGTCCATTTTCTAGCATGTTCTTCAGATTCCTGCCAGTACATATGAGCCTGGACCTGTAGGTCCTTTGTTGTATAATCTTCTTTCCATAGCAGGAACTGTACTTTTCCACTTGAGTTCTGGTGAGACTTGACCCTCCTTATTGGTCTAGAAGCAATAAGTGGAGGTGGAGACACATCAAAGGAAGCCACAAATCATTTTTCAAGGCATTAACTTCAGTGAGGCCTTTCCATAATCTCCAAGTAGCATAAGGCTGTGTTCCTCTAGCAAGGATGCAATCTCCACAGCCTGCTTTAAGTGTCCAGGGATATCTAGGCATTTAAAGATCTCTGGCGGCTCCACCCAAATACCCTGGCTTCAGGGTCTCATTCTTTCCTTATCAGGGCTCAGGTTTCAACATGAGAGACCTGTTATGGCTATAAATTAAGTTTCCTATGAGGTAAATTCCTCTTAACAATTAAGACTGATTTTCAACACACACGTACCTCCAGCTATGGAAGATAAGGATTTTCTAAAGTGCTGCCAAGGACATTTTCTGGGTTTCATACTGTACTCTAAATTATTTGATTTGCTAATATATGTCTTTTACTTACTTTCTTGGGACTTCTGTGATGTTAATAATCACCAATAACACAATCTCTGTAACAAACCATCGTATTCATTCTTTCATGTACTAGGGCTATTACATAAACCACTGCCAACCTTCCACCTGTGTTATATCCTAATCCATGCTAGTAATTGAATTGTACAGAATGTTATGGATTATTATCACCTCCGTTACCACCAGCAAGGGGGTCCTCGTTGACATCCTGGCAGCAAGTGATCTAATTCCAGAATCCCATCTTTCACCTTGAGTTCCCTAGATGTGCACTCCAAGAAAAATACTTGATTGCAAGTTAACTGTAGAAAGGATCAGTAACGGAGTGGGAAGTAAAATAAGGACGAAAATAAAAGTAATAAAAGGTGCTTTAATTAGCCAGGTTACCATTGAAGGTAACTGGAGCTCAGTTTTGAGGGACACCTCTGCTACATGCCCGAGTTGTCTGATCCAAGACTCAAGAGAGCTAGGACATTTAGCCTTCAATTCACTTCTGTCAATGAATGAGTGACAATCACTAAGGACCTAGTCTAAGTCAGTTTCCGCCTGTAAAGTGTATGGGTCTAGAAAGAGTTCTCAGGCAGAAAGAAGGACATCATTGACATATAAAGGAATTGCGGGTTCCAAAGGGATATGAATGGAGCTCCAATAGTGTATACTATACTGGCTGTGTCAAGTTAGAGTAATTTGCAATCTGGAGATCAGTCATCTGGTTTGACACATCCTAAATTAGCAAAAGCTTCCTAAGGATCCCAGAGAAAACGTTGACTTTAGTGTTGGTTACTAGAAAAAAAGAGTATGACAATCTATAGCCAGGTTACCTTTAAAGAAGTAGAGTTCTCAAAGTGGGTGGTACTGGCTTCATGGGACATTTTGGAAAATCTGTGGAGTCTTTTCAGTTAACACAAATGATATGAGGCTTAACCTTAT
This sequence comes from Balaenoptera acutorostrata, assembly GCF_949987535.1. Classification (NCBI taxonomy): domain Eukaryota; kingdom Metazoa; phylum Chordata; class Mammalia; order Artiodactyla; family Balaenopteridae; genus Balaenoptera; species Balaenoptera acutorostrata. The sequence goes on along the minus strand of NC_080071.1, from coordinate 47,764,784 downwards.
CACTTAGTCATTCCGTAGCAGGGATATAAGTTTCAATGCTCAAGATATTCCCACAAAATTATTTTCTATTTTCCCACAGGACTTTCAAATGTAGATGAAACATGAATAATCAGAGAAAATAATTCTGTAACTTAATTTTATATGCAAACACAAAGCATTTTTTAACATTTTTCAATTTTCCAGAAATCTAGTTACTCTATATATTGAGAGTAGCTTGTTATTTATTTTATTCAAAACTTTTCTAATTTTATTGTTTTGGAAAATTAAATCAATGCTGCTCTGAGAGACCGTATCAACATAACAAAAAACTATATCAGTCTGTATTTTAAAGTTTTAAATTCACAATTACTTTTCTTTATACTTATTAACTATTTATTTTAAAATGTTAAGACCTTTGAAAAGTCAACACTCCTCAGTTGAATATTGCCTTGTTTGTCTCAAATCCAAACTTATTCATCATAAGTACAGGACATTTGATGAATGCAATATGTCATCTCATGTACTACTGTCACCTAAGATTTATATTCTGAAATATATATTATTTTATTATATAAATTGCATTAAGATTAGGGCATATATAAATATTTTTGTTTTCAATTTTATCTTATATATTTATAAAAATAGTTTTTAGTGCTCCTTCTACCATCCATTAATGTCTTGGGGTTAAAAATTATTGCTCTAAAATGTTGCCCATCAGTTTTACTTGTGATACTTTTAAAAAATGCACAGGACCAGGTTCCATTTCCCACAGATTCTGATTTATAATTTCTGGGTTGTGACCTGGGGGAATATGATTGGAATAATTGATAAGGTAGCTTGAACTATAGTATGATATATAAAATTATTGCCAACAATTTAGGCAAAAGGAAAATTCAAAGCTTTTTGTACTCTCTAAAATTAGTTTGTATATAAAATCAGAAACCTCATATTTTCAATGAATCAAAAATAGAACCAACTACTTCACTGTAATTACTTACCAAAAAAAATAAAATAAATTCTACCAACATTTATAAGATACGCTTCTTGAGGAAAGAACAGTTTATGTATTACTGAAGTTATATCACTAAGCAAAATAGCTTAATTAATTAAATTGGTCACTTTAAAACTAGATGACATGAAATGATTTTAGAATTATAAAGAGAAGTAAATTAGTTTTAAAAAAATGAACTACATGATGATATTTACCTTACTAAAAAAAAAAAAAAAAAAAGGATTGGTTTCTATCATTACTGTGTAGTAGTAAAAGAATACCATAAGATGGTTCAAAAGTTCAATCTGAATAAACATTTAAGATGCTTGATTCTTGGTTGACTCTTAGCCACCAAACCTTTCAAGTCTGAAAAAGTCAACTGGAATTCTTATAAAAACAGTTGTCTTAGGATATTCTTGGCAGTTTTTTCTTTTTTCTTTTTCTTTATTTTTTTACCTCAGTTCTGGTGGGCCAGGAAAAAAAAAGGAGATGCACAGTTTTCTTTTAACATCATAATTCTGCTATGTTTTTCTTACCAAGTCAAGTTCAAAAAAAGAAAATAATTTTAAGTTAAAAGTTAAAAACCCACATGCAAAAATCAGGAAATATTCTGGCTCTATGTACTCAAACTTAACTTTCATTCCTCTTTTATTGCTTCTAATTTCCCATCCCCTCCCCACAGCATTTCTAGAAGCAGTGCCCTGCTTTTCCCACTACTTGAACCCAAAAATGGAAAGAGAAGGGTCAGAACATTATCAGTTTAATACTTTTCCTAAATATCACTGAGTGCAGTGTTCTGATCAGAAGTGTACCCTCTGATTCTAACTCTGTAATAAGTACTAGATCATACTTCCAATCTTCTAAAATAATAATGAAAATATAATAATGCTAATAATACTAATCGTTAATATTTATAAGTTCTTGTTAGTGCCAGGAGCTATTCTAAGTGCTTCACATATTAAAACTAGTTAAATTTTAAAAACCTTAAGAGTTTGGTATTTTTATTCCTCTTTTACAGATGAAACATACACACACACACACACGCACAAATGAGATCTGTTTAGAGAATCTCATCAAAGATCACTTTACATTCTAACCATTTCAAATTATTTGCACATCCTTTAAAGTATCATACTTTTTTTGAGAGGGCCTTGTCCAAGAGCATTGCAAAAGATGTTCCCTGTGCCTAGAATGCCTTCTCCTCAACCCCTCAGCACCCAGCTAATTCCAATTCAGGCATCATTTTATTGATTTTGTACCCCTCTCCAGATTCATTTAGGTCCTTATTCTTTGTTATCCAACAGTACTTTAAAGATGTCTGTATCATATTTTCTTCAAATGATCAGTGAACTCCAAGGCAGCAATTTCAACGTTTACCAATGCATTACTAGGCACTGAATAGAACTTTTTATGGTAATGGAAATGTTCTGTATCTTTGCTCACCAATACAATATTCCCTAGCCACATGTAGCCACTGAGCACTTGAATTGTGGCTCATGTGGCTACAGAACTGAATTCTTAATTTTATTTATTTATTGACTAATTTAAATTTAAATAGCTACATAGGACAGTATAGCTCTAGAATACAGATGACACTCTGTACAGGTGCACAGAGAATGTTAAAAAAATGAATGTGTGAATGAAGGAATAAATTAATAAATTGAAATGACTCCAAGCCATTTGAGTAAAGAATGGAGATAGGAAAAAAACTAGAGGTAGGAAGATACGTTAGAAAGCTACCTCAGACTTTTTGTCCATCTATGCCACTTATACTCAGTCATAAACATCAGTCTTGTGGTAGAAGAGATGATGAAAAAAAATGTGAAGTTAAACTCATGATAGCAGCACAGTTTCACCAATTCTAAGATTATTTGACTTTAAAAGTGACTTCAGGTCAGGAAAAAAAGAGACAAGTATGGTTTTCTATATTTGCTACCATCAGTATTCAGGCTTGCATATTTGTATAAATTATTTCCATTAGAACTTCAGATCATTATTTCAAAGTTTCTTTCCGATAGCATACTGATTTTTAATATGTCACGTATTTATACCATCTGATGCATTCACTCCTGTTAAAAATGATCTTCTCTAGCATAACCATCTATAAAATGTTTTAAATAATCAAGCATTTAAGGAAGTAGAGTCTTGTCTGGCATTTTTATTAACATAAAATTATTATAAGTATTATCAATATTACTTTTAATCATCAGCATTTGAGTATATACTTTATCACAGAAGTAATAATGCATATTGAAAATAAATCTTCGACATGACAGTTTTAAAACATACTCTATTCCTTAATTATTTTTTGCTTGCCAATAATTATTTCTTTGCTTAGCCGCTTAGAATATCCTAATTAGAAGATTAAAAGTCTCACCTTTGGAAAAAGTAGAGAAGATAAAAAGTTAATCACAGGAATTTTGATTATACAAATGAAATGCAACATAATTATAACTCTTTTTTATAGTTTAACATCACCCCAAATGTTCGTGTATATTAATCTTCCATTTTCAATTCCATTTATAGTGTTTATTGATTCTATGTAGTATCTTTACTCCTACTCCATGGTACATTGCTACAAATCATTAATCTCAAGCCAATTTCAACTCATCAGGTATAAGGCATGAAAACTAACCTTTTAAACATTTTACTTCAAAGAATAACACTGGCGTTTTTCTGGCATTTAACATAATGTATTCATACCTTAGCAAAAGATTCCACCCACTTATGATAAATCATATCAATAACTAAGTTGCCAGCAGCTATGTAAAAGCACATTACTTCATTCATTTTGATGATTCTCATTCAATGAAAAATGGGTGTGATGACATATGACAAGTCCTTCTGCACTGAATGATCCCTCTTCAAGGAGGAGCATTTTGCCTGATTTCATAGAAGTATGTTGGGAGACAGCTGTCAGTCACCAGTCCCTTCAAGGATTGCCTCAGAGGCAGAGATCTGCCTGGCCCAAGGTTGCATCCCTTCCAGGATGGCTCACTTCAAGTGACTGATATCAACAGGAATAGAAAGGCCCAAGCCAGGAGGGAGGATCAAGAATGGCAGAGTAGGAAGAGGTGGAGCTCACCTTCCCTCACAAACACATCAAAAAATACATCTACATGTGGAACTATTCTCACAGAAAACCAACTGGAAACTGGCAGAAGATCTGTTATACAGCCAAAGCTGCAAGAAAGATCTCCACAAACCTGGTAGGACAGGGGAAAAAAAGCATCAGAATGGGACTGGCATTCCTGGGAGGGAATCTCTGAAGGAAGGAAGGTACACATGGGCAGGTCCTCACCCTAGGGAGCCACCTTGCCTGCTGGGAGGTCCACTGGGATGGTTAGAGAGGTTAGAGGGGCTGGAGGGGCCTGGACTCTGCTCATGAGGAGTGTGCACATGCTGGCTTGCTAGCAACTAAGGCAGAGAGAGACTGGTGCTGGCAACTACTGCCTGACCACACTTCCAGGCAGGACAGGGCACATACTCAAGGACAAGGGAGGCTTATCAAACCCAACCCTCAGGGTGTCTACTCCAACAACTGTGGGCAGATCCCACCCCCAACAGAGTTGTGACAGCCACAGAGCAAAGAGGAGGCCCTGTTCAACATACAATACGAGCTCTGGACACCATAACACCAATCATACCACCTATCAAGGTGATAATGGCCAGCATATTCTGAGGAAAGACATGATTGGCATCTATACCAAAACCAGCCTTCACACAAAAAATACTGGACTCACACAGTCTACATTAGGATGCTCTCACATAAAAACAGCCCTTAAAAACCACAGCAGATCACTGTTACTCCTAAATTCACAGAGACAGAGAAAGTTAAGTAAAATGAAAAAGCAGAGGAACTACTCCCAATTAACAGAACAAGAGAAATCCCCTGAAAGAATAAATAATGAAACAGACTTTACCAGTCTACTAGACTGCAAGTTCAAAAAGGAGGCAATAAAAATGCTAAAGAAATTAAGAAAGATTATTGATAGAAATGCAAATCACTTGTAACAAGGAACTAGAAAGTATAAAGATGAACCAATCAAAATTAGACAGCTAGATTGCCGAGATAAAAACCAACCTAGAAGCAATGAATAGCAGACTAAATAATGCAGAAGAACAAATAAGTTATCTGGAAGATAGAATAATGGAAATCACCCAATCAGAACAACAGACAGAAAGACAAAGGAAAAAAAATGAAAGCAACATACAAGATCTATGGGGTAATATAAAGTGTGTCACCCTATGCTTAATAGGGGTTCCAGAAGGAGACAAGAAAGAGAAGGAGATTGAAAATGTATTTGAATTATAACAGCAAAAGGATAAACATGAAGGTGTAAAATAGGACACCAAAATCACAAAATGTGGGGGGGGAGAGTAAAAACATGTAGATCTTTTAGAATGTGTTTGAACTTATATGACTATCAGTTTAAAGCAAGCAGATATAGTTATGGGTCAACATACTTGAAAACCAAGATAATCACAAATCAAAAATACAAAAGGTTCACAAAAACCAAAAAGAAAGGAACACAAGCATAATACAAAAGAAACCATCAAACCACAAATTGAAAAAAAAAGAAGAAATGAACAAAGAAGAACTATAAAATCAACTGGAAAACAAGGTTTAAAATGGAAATAAATACACACCTATCAATAATTACTTTAAATGTCAATGGACTAAATTCTCTGATCACAAGACACAGAGTGGCAGATTGAATAAAAAAACCAAAAAAAAACAAGTACCTACAATATGCTGCCTATAAGACTCTCACTTCAGGGTGAAAGACACACACAGACTGCAAATGAGTGAATGGAAAAATATTTCATGCAAATGAAATTACAAAGCGGGGGTAATAATACTCATATCAGACAAAATAGACTTTAAAACAAAGTCCATAAAGACAAAGAAGGACATAATATAATGATAAAGGGATGAATACAAGAAGAGGATATTACGTTCATTAACATATATGCACCCAATATAGGAGCATCTAAATATATAAAACAAATATTAACAGAGATAAAGGGAGAAATTGACAGGAATACAATGATAGTAGGAGACTCTAACACCTCACTCACATTGATGAACAGATCTTGCAGACAGAAAATCAATAAGGCAACAGAGATATTAAATGACACAACAGACCAGCTGGACTTAATTGATATCTATACGGCACCACATCCAAAACAAAAAAAACAAACAAAAAAACCCCCCAGAATACACATTCTTTTTAAGTGTGCATGGAATATTCTCTAGGATAGACCACATACTAGGTCAAAAACAAGCCTCAACAAATTCAAGAGGATAGAAATTATTTCAAGAATCTTTCTGATCACAACAGTATGAACCTAGAAATCAACCACAGAAAGAAAAACAGGAAAAAAAACAAACACATGGAGACTAAACAACATGCTACTAAAAAAAACAATGGGTCAATGATGAAATCAAAGAAGAAATCAGAAAATACCTTGAGACAAATGACAATGAAAATAAAACCGTACAAAATCTATGGGATGTAGCAAAAGCAGTTCCAAGGGGGAAGTTCATAATGATTCAGGCCTTCCTCAAAAAACAAGAAAAACCTCAAGTAAACAACCTAACCTACCACCTAAAAGAATTAGAAGAAGAACAACAAGCAAAACCCAAAGTCAGCAGAAGGAAGGAAATAATAAAGATCAGAGAGCAAATAAATAAAATAGAGATAAAAAACAATAGAAAAGGTTCTTCCCGAGCCTGAATCAAGATGGCAGAGTAGAAGGAAATGCTCTCACTCTCTCTTGTGAGAACACCAGAATCACAACTAGCTGCTGGACAATCATCGACAGGAAGACACTGGAACTCACCAAAAAAGATACCCCACATCCAAAGACAAAGGAGAAGCCACAAAGAGACAGTGGGAGGGGTACAATCACAGCAAAATCAAATCCCATAACTGCGGGTGGGTGACTCACAGACCGGAGAACACTTATACCACAGAAGTCCACCCACTGGATTGAAGGTTCTGAGCCCCATGTCAGGCTTCCCAACCTGGGGGGTTTGGCAACAGGAGGAGGAACTCCTAGAGAATCAGACTTTGAAGGCTAGTGGGATTTGATTGCAGGACTTCGACAGGACTGGGGGAAACAGAGACTCCACTCTTGGAGGGCACACACAAAATAGTGTGCGCATCGGGACCCAGGGGAAGGAGCAGTGACGCCAGGGGAGACTGAACCAGACCTACCTGCTAGTGCTGGAGGGTCTCCTGCAGAGGCTGGGGGTGGCTGTGGCTCACCGTGGGGACAAGAACACTGGCAGCAGAAGTTATGGGAAGTACTCCTGGTGTGAGCCTTCCCAGAGTCTGCCATTAGCCCCAACAAAGAGCCCAGGTAGGCTCCAGTGTTGGGTTGCCTCAGGCCAAACAACCAACAGAGAGGGAACCCAGCCCCACCCATCAGCAGTCAAGCGGATTAAAGTTTTACTGAGCTCTGCCCACCAGAGCAACAGTCACCTCTAAGCACCACCAGTCCCTCCCATCAAGAAACCTGCACAAGCCTCTTAGATAGCCTCATCCACCAGAAGGCAGACAGAAAAAGCAAGAATAACTACAATCCTGCAGCCTGTGGAACAAAAACCACATTCACAGAAAGATAGACAAGATGAAAAGGCACAGGGCTATGTATCAGATGAAGGAACAAGATAAAACCCCAGAAAAACAACTAAATGAAGTGGAGATAGGCAACCTTCCAGAAAAAGAATTCAGAATAATGATACTGAAGATGATCCAGGACCTCGGAAAAACAATGGAGGCAAAGATCGAGAAGATGCAAGAAATGTTTAACAAAGGCCTAGAAGAATTAAAAAACAAACAAACAGAGAAGAACAATACAATAACTGAAATGAAAACTACACTAGAAGGAATCAATAGCAGAATAACTGAGGCAGAAGAAGAGATAAGTGAACTGGGAGATAAAATGGTGGAATTCACTGCTGCAGAACAGAATAAAGAAAAAAGAATGAAAAGGAATGAAGACAGCCTAAGAGACCACTGAAACAACATTAAACGCAACAACATTCGCATTATAGGGGTCCCAGAAGGAGAAGAGAGAGACAAAGGACCCGAGAAAATATTTGAAAAGATTATAGTTGAAAACTTCCCTAACATGGGAAAGGAAATAGCCACCCAAGTCCAGGAAGCACAGCGAGTCCTATACAGGATAAACCCAAGGAGAAACATGCACAGACATATAGTAATCAAATTGGCAAAAATTAAAGACAAAGAAAAATTATTGAAAGCCGCAAGGGAAAATGACAAATAACATACAAGAGAACCCCCATAAAGTTAACAGCTGATTTCTCAGCAGAAACTCTACAAGCCAGAAGGGAGTGGCATGTATAGTTAAAGTGATCAAAGGGAAGAACCTACAACCAAGATTACTCTACCCAGCAAAGACCTCATTCAGATTTGATGGAAAAATGAAAAGCTTTACAGACAAGCAAAAGCTAAGAGCATTCAGCGCCACCAAACCAGCTCTACAACAAATGCTAAAGGAACTTCTCTAAGTGGGAAACACAAGAGAAGAAAAGGACCTACAAAAACAAACCCAAAACAGTTAAGAAAATGGTCATAGAAACATACATATTGATAATTACCTTAAACGTGAAAGGATTAAATGCTCCAACCAAAAGACACAGGCTTGCTGAATGGATACAAAAACAAGACCCATATATATGCGGTCCACAAGAGACTCACTTCAGACCTAGGGACATATACAGACTGAAAGTGAGGGGATGGAGAAAGATATTCCATGCAAAAGGAAATCAAAAGAAAGCTGGAGTAGCAATACCCATATCAGACAATATAGACTTTAAACTAAAGAATGTTAGAAGACACAAGGAAGGACACTACATAATGATCAAGGGATCAATCCAAGAAGAAGATATAACAATTATAAATATATATGCACCCAGCATAGGAGCACCACAATACATAAGGCAACTGCTAACAGCTGTAAAAGAGGAAATCGCCAGTAACACAATAATAGTGGGGGACTTTAACACCTCACTTACACCAATGGACAGATTATCCAAAATGAAAATAAAGAAGGAAACAGAAGCTTTAAATGACACAATAGACCAGATAGATTTAATTGATATTTATAGGACATTCCATCAAAAACAGCAGATTACACTTTCTTCTCAAGTGTGCATGGAACATTCTCCAGAATAGATCATATCTTGGGTCACAAATCAAGACTCAGTAAATTTAAGAAAACTGAAATCATACCAAGCATCTTTTCTGACCACAATGCTATGAGATTAGAAATGAATTACAGGGAAAAAACCGTAAAAAACACAAAAATATGGAGGCTAAACACTATGTTACTAAATAACCAAGAGATCACTGAAGAAATCAAAGAGGAAATCAAAAAATACCTAGAGACAAATGACAATGAAAACACGACGATCCAAAACCTACGGGATGCAGCAAAAGCAGTTCTAAGAGGGAAGTTTATAGCTCTACAAGCCTACCTCAAGAAACAAGAAAAATCTCAAATAAATAATCTAACTTTACACCTAAAGGAACTAGTGAAAGAAGAACAAACAAAATCCAAAGTTAGCAGAAGGAAAGAAATCATAAAGATCAGAGCAGAAATAAATGAAATAGAAACAAAGAAAACAAGAGCAAAGATCAATGAAACTAAAAGCTGGTTCTTTGAGAAGATAGACAAAATTCATAAACCATTAGCCAGACTCATCAAGAAAAAGAAGGAGAGGACTCAAATCAGTAAAATTAGAAATGAAAAAGGAGAAGTTACAACAGACACCGCAGAAATACAAAGCATCCTAAGAGACTATTACAAGCAACTCTATGCCAATAAAATGGACAACCTGGAAGAAATGGACAAATTCTTAGAAAGGCATAACCTTCCAGGACTGAACCAGGAAGAAACAAAAAATATGAACAGACCAATCAAAAGTAATGAAATTGAAACTGTGATTAAAAATCTTCCAACAAACAAAAGTCCAGGACCAGATGGCTTCACAGGTGAATTTTATCAAACATTGAAAGAAGAGCTAACACCCATCCTTCTCAAACTCTTCCAAAAAATTGCAGAGGAAGGAACACTCCCAAACTCATTCTATGAGGCCACCATCACCCTGATACCAAAACCAGACAAAGATACTACAAAAAAAGAAAATTACAGACCAATATCACTGATGAATATAGATGCAAAAATCCTCAACAAAACACTAGCAAACAGAATCCAACAACACATTAAAAGGATCATACACCATGATCAAATGGGATTTATCCCAGGGATGCAAGGATTCTTCAATATACACAAATCAATCAATGTGATACACCATGTTAACAAGTTGAAGAATAAAAACCATATGATCATCTCAATAGATGAAGAAAAAGCTTTTGAAAAAATTCAACACCCATTTATGATAAAAACTCTCCAGAAAGTGGGCATAGAGGGAACCTACCTCAACATAATAAAGGCCATATACGGCAAACCCACAGCAAACATCTTTCTCAATGGTGAAAAACTGAAAGCATTTCCTCTAAGATCAGGAATGAGACAAGGATGTCCACTCTCACCGCTATTATTCAACAAAGTTTTAGAAGTCCTAGCCTCGGCAATCAGAGAAGAAAAAGAAACAAAAGGAATACAAATTGGAAAAGAAGAAGTAAAACTGTCACTGTTTGCAGATGACATGATACTCTATATAGAGAATCCTAAAGATGCTACCAAAAAACTACTAGAACTAATCAATGAATTTGGTAAAGTTGCAGGATACAAAATTAATGCAGAGAAACCTCTTGCATTCCTATATACTAATGATGGAAAATCTGAAAGAGAAATTAAGGAAACATTCCCATTTACCATTGCAACATAAAGAATAAAATACCAAGGAATAAACCTACCTAGGGAGACAAAAGACCTGTATGCAGAAAACTATAAGACACTGATGAAAGAAATTAAAGATGATACCAACAGATGGAGAGATATACCATGTTCTTGGATTGGACGAATCAATATTGTGAAAGTGACTATACTGCCCAAAGCAATCTACAGATTCACTGCAATCCCTATCAAATTACCAATGGCATTTTTTATGGAACTAGAACAAATCATCTTAAAATTTGTATGGAGACACAAAAGACCCCGAATAGCCAAAGCAGTCTTGAGGAAAAAAAATGGAGAAGGCGGAATCAGACTCCCTGACTTCAGACTATACTACAAAGCTACAGTAATCAAGACAATATGGTACTGGCACAAAAACAGAAACATAGATCAATGGAACAAGATAGAAAGCCCAGAGGTAAACCCACGCACCTATGGTCAACTCATCTCTGACAAAGGAGGCAAGGATACACAATGGAGAAAAGACAGTCTCTTCAATAAGTGGTGCTGGGAAAACTGGACAGCTACATGTAAAAGAATGAAATTAGAACACTCCCTAACACCATACACAAAAATAAACTCAAAATGGATTAGAGACTTAAATGTAAGACCGGATATTATAAAACTCTTAGAGGAAAACATAGGAAGAACACTCTTTGACATAAATCACAGCAAGATCTTTTTTGATCCACCTCCTAGAGTAATGAAAATAAAAACAAAAATTAAAACATGGGACCTAATGAAACTTCAAAGCTTTTGCACAGCAAAGGAAACCATAAACAAGACGAAAAGACAACCCTCAGAATGGGAGAAAATATTTGCTTATGAATCAACAGACAAAGGATCAATCTCTAAAATATATAAACAGCTCATGCAGCTCAGTATTTAAAAAACAAACAACCTAACCCAAAAATGGGCAGAAGACCTAAATAGACTTTTCTATTAGGTCTTCAAAGAAGACATACAGATGGACAAGAAGCACATGAAAAGCTGCTCAACATCAGTAATTATTAGAGAAATGCAAATCAAAACTACAATGAGGTATCAACTCACACCAGTTAGAATGGGCATCATCAGAAAATCTACAAACAACAAATGCTGGAGAGGGTGTGGAGAAAGGGGAACCCTCTTGCACTGTTGCTGAGAATGTAAATTGATACAGCCACTATGGAAAACAGTATGGAAGTTCCTTAAAAAACTAAAAATAGACTTACCATATAATCCAGCAATCCCAGTACTAGACATATACCCAGAGAAAACCATAATTCAAAAAGACACATGCACCCCTATGTTCATTGCAGCACTGTTTACAATAGCCAGGTCATGGAAGCAACCTAAATGCCCATCAACAGAGGAATGGATAAAGAAGTTGTGGTACATATATATAATGGAATATTACTCAGCCATAAAAAGGAACGAAATTGGGTCATTTGTTAAGATGTGGATGGATCTAGAGACTGTCATACAGAGTGAAGTAAGTCAGAAAGAGAAAAACAAATATTGTATATTAATGCATATATGTGGAACCTAGAAAAATGGTACAGATGAACCAGTTTGCAGGGCAGAAATTGAGACACAGACGTAGAGAACAAATGTATGGACACCAAGCGGGGAAAGCCGCAGGGGTTGGGGGTGGTGGTGTGATTAATTGGGCAATTGGTGTTGACATGTATACACTGATTTGTATAAAATTGATGACTAATAAGAACCTGCTGTATAAAAAAAAACTAGAGAAAACCTATTTATTATGTTTATAGACATGTGTGCAATTTAAAATTAAAAAAAAAAACACTATTGTTACCTTGAAAAAAAAAAAAGACTATACATTTTCCCGTAAGCACAGCTTTAGTCATATCCAAGTTTTGGTATGTAATATTTTTATTATCATTCAGTTCAAATTATTTTCTAACTCCAATTGTGATTTGTTTTTTGGGACGTTACTTAGAAGTAGTGTATTTCATAACTTCTAGTTACTTTTTTGTTACTGATTTGTAGCTTAACTACAAGTCAAGAAACACACTTTGTATAATTTTAATACTTGGAAATTTGTTAAAATTTGCCTTAAGCACAATATGGTCAGTTTTAAAAATGTTCCAAGTGTGCTTGAATAATTTGTAATTTAAATTTTTGGAGAACAGTGACTATATATCTGCTTGTTGAATCAAATTTGCTGCTCATGTTATTTAAGTTTTTTATATCCTTACTAATTTTTTGGGGGGGGGTCTACTGGTTCTGAAAGAGGTATCCTCTATCAGTGAATGACAGCAGTATGTTAAATCTCCTATTATGATAGTGAATTTGTCTATTTTTTCCTTGTAGCTCTGTTGCTCTATATATAACTTGAAGTTAAGTGCATACAAATTTAAAACTTCCTGGTAAATTGAACTTGTTGATATGAAGTGTCCTTGTTTATTTCTAGTAATGCTTTTGTTTTCAAGTCTACTGTATCTGTTATTATATAATTTCCTTGTGGTTTATATTTACACAGTATATCTTTTCCAATTCTTTTACTTTCAAAAAAAATGCCCCCCAAAAAAAAACAATAGAAAAGATCAATCAAATCAAGAATTTGGTTTTTGAAAAGATAAACAAAATTTACAAAACTCTAGGCAGGCTCACCAAGGAGAGAGGACTCAAGTAAACAAAATAAAAAATGAAATAGGAGAAACAACAACTGATACCATAGAAATATAAAAAAATCATAAGAGAATACTATGAACAGTTACATGACAACAAATGGGACAATGTACAAGAAATGGACAAGTTTCTAAAAACATAGGGCCAGCCAAAATTGAGTCAAGGAGAAACATATCAATAATTTGAACAGGCCAATCACTAGAAGTGAAATAGAATCTGTAATTTTAAAACTCCCTGAAAACAAAAGACCAGGACTGGATGGCTTCACTGGGGAAATCTACCAAACATAAAGGAAGAAAATACACCTATTCTTCTCAAACAACTCCAAAATACTGAAAAGGAGGGAACACTCAAATTCATTCAATGAATCCACCATCATCCTGACACCAAAACCAGAGAAAGACACACAAAGAAAGACAATTCCAGGCCAATATGTTTGATAAATATAGATGCAAAAATCCTTAACAAAATATTGGCAAACTGAATTCAACAATACATAAAAAGGATCATACATCATGATCAAGTTGGATTCATTCCAGGGTTGCAAGAATGGTTCAGTATACACAAATCAATCAATGTAATACACCACATTAACAAAAGGAAAAACAAAAACCACATCATCATCTCAATAGATGCAGAAAAAGCATTTGACAAAATTCAACATCCATTCATAATTAAAACTTTCACCAAAGTGGGTATAGAGGGAACATATTTCAACATAACAAAAGCCATTTATGGCAAACCCACAGACAATACTCAACAGTGAAAAGCTGAAAGCCTTCCTACTAAATTCAGGAACAAGACAAGGATGCCCACTCTTACCACTTCTTTTCAACATAGTATTGGAGGTCCTAGCCACAACAGTCAAACAAGAAGAAGAAATAAAATGTATCCAAATTGGAAAGGTTGAGGCAAAACTGTCACTATTTGCAGATAACATGGTACTCTATATAGAGAACCCTATAGACTCCATACAAAAACTGTTAGAATAAACGAATTCAGCAAGGTAGAAGAATACACAATTAATACACAGAAATTTGTTGCATTTCTTTACACTAACAATGAAATATCAGAAAGAGAAAGTTTAAAAAAAATCTCATTTAAAATTGTGTCCAAAAAATAGCTAGGAATAAATGTAACAAAGGAGGTGAAAGACTTACATGCTAAGAACTAAAAAACATTGATAAAGGAAATCAAAGATGATTCAAGAAATGGAAAGATGTCCCATGCTCTTGGATTGGAAGAATTAATATAGTTAAAATGGCCATACTACCCAAAGCAGTCTACACATCTAATGCAATCCCTATCAAAATACCTATGACACTTTTCACAGAACTAGAACAAATAATCCTAAAATTTATATGATACCATGAAAGACTCAGATTTGCCAACACAATCCTGAGGAAAAAGAACAAAGCTGAAGGCATAACCCACCCAGTTTTTAGACTATACTACAAAGTTATGGTAATCAAAATAGTGTGGCATTGGCACAAAAATAGTCATATAGATCAATGGAACAGAATAGAGAGCCTAGAAATAAACCCACACACCGACAGTCAATTAATCTATGACAAAGGAGGCAAGAATATACAATGGAGAAAAGACAGTCTCTTTAACAACTGATGTGAAAGCTAGACAGCTACATGTAAATCAATGAAATTAGTACACTCCCTCACACCATATACAAAAAAAACCCAAAAAAACTCAAAATGATTTAAAGACCTAAATATGACGTGACACCATAAAACTCCTAGAGGAGAACATAGGTGAAACAGTCTCAGACATAAATTATAGCAATAATTTCTTAGATCAGTATCCCAAAGCAAAAGAAATAAAAGCAAAAAATAAACAAATGAGACCTAATCAATCAATAAAAGCTTTTGCACAGAAAACGAAACCCTAAACAAAATGAAAAGACAACCCATGGAATGGGAGAAAATATTTGCAAATGATGTGACCAACAAGGGGTTAAAATCCAAAATACATAAATAGCTGATACAGCTCAAAATAAAAAAAAAAAAACAACCCAATCAAAAAACGGGCAGAAGACCTAAATAGACATTTCTCCAAAGAAGACACACAAATGACCAACAGGAACATGAAAAGATATGCCCAACATTGTTATTAGAGAAAGGGCAAATCAAAACCATAATGAGGTATCACCTCACACCAGTCATAATGGCTATCATCAAAAACTCTACAAATAATATATGCTGGAGAGGGTGTGGAGAAAGGGGAACCCTCCTACAATGTTGGTGGCAATGTAAATTGGTGCGGCCACTGGAAAACAGTATTTAGGTTCCTTAAAAAACTAAAAATGGATCTACCATATCATCCTGCAATCCCACTATTGGGCATATATCTGGAAGAGATGAAAACTCTAATTTGGAAAGATAAATGCACCTTGATATTCATAGCAGCACTATTTACAATACCCAAGACATGGAAACAAGCCACGTGCCCATCAACAGATAATTGGTTTACGAAGATTATACACAATGAATATTACTCAGCCATAAAAAAGAATGAATTATTGCTATCTGCAGCAACATGGGTGGATGCAGAAAATACCACACTACGTGAAGTAAATCAGACAGAGAAAGACAAATATTATATGATATCACTCATATATGGAATCTAAAAAATAATACAAATGAATTGACAGACAAAACAGAAACAGATTGACAGACATAGAAAACAAACATATGGTTACCAAAGGGGAAAGGGAGGTGGGGGGAATAAATTAGGGGTATGGGCTTATGGGCTTAACAGATACAAACTACTACACATAAAATTGATAGCCAATAGGGATTTACAGTATAGCACAGGGAGCAAAGAAGGGTAATGGTCATTTAAAAAAAAGAATTTTGATTTTTTGAGAAATCACTAGTAAGAAATTTTTTAAAATAAAGAAATGTTTAAAGCTTTATTTCTGGAGGTTTGCTGCCATTTGTCTGCCTCATTCTCTATATTTTTGACATTTATATGCCTTCTGATCATGTCTTTTTATTCTCATTAGATTTAATGACTAGCTTGCATTTTTTTTTCTTCTCCCCGTTCCACCATAATTGTGCAGGATTTAAAAATACATAGATGGACCCTTCAATGCCCTCCTTCTCAATTCATGGATGGCTCCACATCCAGTGACCCACAACTCTCAAGCAACTCACTTGTGCAGTCACACACTTGGAATCCTCATTACTTGACATATCTCCACCACTGATGATCATTTAAGCTCAGAAAATTTTCTGTGTCCACAACTTCTTATCTTTTCAACAATCTTAGTATTTCCCAGGGTATGTGTTCTTCAACTCTATTGAGCCCCCTTAGTCTTGTGTTCCCCTCTTTAATTTCCTCAGCCCATTCTTCTTTCACTTCATTTTTCTTTGCTACTCTGTTCAGATTCCTCTGACAAATACTTCAATTGTTTTTAATTCTCTCAATTTCTTTTTTCATTACATCCATCTAGCAGGTGTCTTGCCTTTTTGTGATTATGCCAAAAGTGATGTATATTTTGGAGAAGAATAGAGTAAATGTGCACATTTATACAAATATAAAATAATTTCCAACTTTAATTTATCCTTCAGTGCTTTCTTGGAATCTTTTTCTGTTTTCTTGGTCAGCTATCTTCTCCATTCTCTTCAATGAACGTATTAAACATTTTTCAAAACTTTACCTTTATTTCCTCAAAATGTTCAGTCAAAGGCTTCTCCAGAACAGAGAAAATAGGACTCCCTTCACTTCCTGACATCACTTCACATATATCTCTATGATTATCCCATTTTCCTTCCTGCCCATCATTCCACAAAATTCGATATATTTATTTATTTATTTTATTTTTGGCTGTGTTGGGTATTTGTTGCTGTGCACAAGCTTTCTCTAGTTGTGGCAAGCAGGGGCTACTCTTTGTTCTGGTGTGTGGGCTTCTCACTGTGGTGGCTTCTCGTCCCGGAGCACAGGCGAGTGGGCTTCAGTAGTTGCAGCACGCGGGCTCAGTAGTTGTGGCTCACGGGCTTAGTTGCTCCATGGCATGTGGGATCTTCCTGGACCAGGGCCCGAACCCATGTCCCCTGCATTGGCAGGCGGATTCTTAACCACTGCACCACCAGGGAAGCACTGCAAAATTCTATTTTTAATCTTTGCCAATCTCACCTTTAAAAATAATATGGTTTTAATGTTTTCAACAATTATGAGTTAGAATATGTTTTTATATGTTCATTGACATTTGTATTTCTGTTTTGGATTACTTTTGTAATGGAATACTTATTTTCTAATTCTTCATAATATTCAACTTATTTTTTTCCCAAAGGTTAGCTAACTGTATAATTAGCTCCATTTTCCCCTAGTGCTTTGAAATGGCCCATTTTATACCCCCAAATTGGTAAAATTGTTTTGTATATTGCTCTTTTATTCATTTGATTTATTTGTATGTTCCTGAATGAGTACCCCACTGTAACTTTATAGAATGATGTTCAGTTTGGAGGGGCAATTCATTATCCATCATTTTCAACAGTTTTAGGATTAGTGCATGACTATTCTTTAAAGAGGAGAAAATTACCTTAATAAATTGAATAATATATCAAGTATTTAAAATTATATATCACTTTGGAGAAAAATAACAACTTTATATTGTTTTATAGGAAGTTCTCCGCCCCCTGCCTTACACACACACATACACACACAGAGATCTGGTACAGTTTTGTGACTTTTTCTTATGTGACTCTCAGACTTTTTCTGAATTAAGGACATAACTTAGTTGCAGAATTATATAATAATGAAAATTAGAGAATTTTTTAAAATTTTAAATGTTTTGTGAAATAATTCTATTTATAAGAGTAGGGACTTCTTGGCTTGTGTACTGTAGATTGCTAATGTTCACACAGATAAGCTTCAGAAATTCTGCAAATCCCATATAATACTTTCATATATAATTGTATTGTCCTGGAGATAATGTCCAAAGATTCCACTGGTTTGTCAAAGAATGTTGCAATCTAAGAATAATTAATGTCTGGTATTGACCATTTCCCAGATTTGTGACACATTAAAATATCAAGTACAACTGAAAGTTTCTAAGAGTTCTTTGATAAGTAACAGTGGAAAATAATCAAATACATGAAAAGTGGTCTATTCTAAAAATACGAGAGACTAATGTTTCAGTGAAACATTAGTTCACTAAATTAGTAGGGAAATGTAATTACAGCCACTTTTCCCTTTCTGTAGGTGATTATATTGTCCTCCTAAAAATAACAAATATATTAATATTAATAATTATTACAACTGTTATTGCTCTTATTGCTACCAGTTACTGAGGACTCACATTGTTATAAATACTGTGACAAGTATGTTAAATGCAGTTTTCAATTTTGCTCTCAAAAAAAATCTCAAGTATTGGGTATTACCATTTTCAGACAGAAAGTGATCCTAGGAAATTACTCAGATGATTAGTAGCTGAACCAGAATTAGAAGTTTGACTCTGAATTTCTTTTTTCTCTCTCATGTTAAAAATAAGTTTTTTCTTCTCCATTTTATTTTCTCCCTTCATATTGGATATAGAGGATGAAATAAATTTCGACAATGGCTTTTTATTAAACATTAAAGCTATTATAATGACAGAATTTCAGCAGTTGAATCTTTTTGAGATTAATTAATCCATTCCTAGAAATTTCAGGGCAGTAATTAACTTATTACTGCTTTTCACTAAGAGCTGTATTTAGCACTAAGCATGTCAATGGTCAAAGCTGTCTTTATTAAAAAGTCAAAGAACAATCATACATGATTTTTCTTATTCACTTATTTCAGAGAGTTTTAGGATTGATAGAGCACAAATTCCAAGAAACACAGTTTGACATCTAGAAACATATTTGTGAGTCTGTGGCAAGGGAATGTTTTCTAAGAAAGATGTTACAAAAGAAATTTCTGAAGTCATTCAATTTCTTAAGCTACTCAATATCAACAACCAGTCATATTGGACTTAATCTTTAACTCATACAGTACAGAGAACTCAGGATGTGATATGAAGGAAAGCTGGGAATCCATTCTAGCCTCAAGAGTTTGTAGGATTGGAATAAAAGATAAAAATAAGCATGGAGGTAAAATGCCCAAGTTCCAACTTTCCCTTCCCTTGGATTACAACCTCCTGGGGAAGATTAGGAATATCCATATAATTATGAGAAAATCTAAGAATGTTGAAATGTGTTGCCATGACATAACCTGGGAGAGGACACAGGTCTCTAGGAGAAATCTAGGGATAATAGCAAAAATGTATTAAGTGCTGAGTATGTAGCAGGCACTTTTCTAAGTGCTGATGGACATTAACTTAGCAACAACCCTCTAAATTATTTTACAAATAAAGAAACTGGTGCAGTGACATAGAGTGACTTCCCCAAGATAACATATCTAATAATCCTGGAGCTGGGATTTGAAGCAAGACACTCTGAATTTGAAGGCCACTCTCTAATAATGAAATATTCAGTCTTTCTAGGTAAAGAGTGATGATGCCTCTTTTAGGTGAGTTGCCTAAAATTATCAAAATGATAATACTACAGGTGACATTTTGGAACTTGAATAGACAAACCAATTAATTAATTAGAAGAGTAGAGTCAGATGAAGAGTAGAGTAATTAATTAGAAGAGGAGAGTAAGATGAATCATGTGTGTTACTGAATTCTTATGTAATATTTTAATTTCATCATGCTAGGGTTATTGCTCTAGTACTCTAGTGTCTTTTGAGTTATGTCCGACATTCTGCGCAAGCAAGGTGAAGGGTGTGTGTGGTAGTAGTTGACCTCATTAATGTGAGTTGCTGAAGGTTATTAAGGAATGACTTGGAAAACCTGGAGATGGTAGGAGTAAAGGCAGTATCCTAGATATATAACCTCTTACGGAAAATACCAAAAAACTCTCTCTAAAGCAGTTTTTTATGGGGAGAACATATTAGTCAGGGTTCTCTAGAGAAAAAAAAACCCAGTAAATGAAATGTTAAATTAGGATATATACACACATATATATATCTCTCTCAGATGTTCTGGCTCAAGCAGAGAGAGCGACTTTGCCCTTCTACCTTTTTGTTCTATTCAGGCCTTGAAAGGATTTGGATCATACCTACTCTCCTTGGTAAGGATGTTCTTTACTCAGTCTGCTGATTCAAACGTGAATTTCTTCCAGGAACACCCTCATGGACATACCCAGAAATAATGTTTTATCTGGGCATCTTTAGCTCAGTCAAGTTGACATATAAAATTAACTATCATGACAGGGGTGGGTGGATTGTTTTTTTCGGTCATGAATAAGATTATAAATATTGGTACAGCTTTTTAAAATTACACATGGCAAGATCCCCCCCATGGACAAACTAACTGGAATATCTGAGGAAGTGTCCTAGGTATTGACATTTTTAGGCCTCCCCAGATGACTCTAATGTGGAGTCAAGAATATCCCTGGGAAACAAGGTGACACCTCTTTGCACTTTTCCTATACTTTTTGAAAATGCCATTATGATTTTTCTCCGTGGTAGGTGAAGTTTGGTATTGCAGTAAATTTGTTTTTTCAAATGTAACATGTCTTTGCATGCTTTCCCACTGCCACCCCCCACCCCCTCAATCCTCAGCCCCATAGAGGGATGGAGTGTAGCACTGAGACATCTGCTCATTTGGCTGGATTCTAAAATCATACACCTGTTTGGACAGAAATTTTGTCAGCTCTGAGAATAAAAAATGACTTTGAAAATAATGTGTATTTTATTTAACTGCTGACCACTAATAAAAATTAAAAACAAAAAGATTTGTTGTTGTTGGCAACTCCCTTAAATAACCTCCTTAAGTAGAACAGCTTGACTGGCCGCTGGCCACTGTTTAGGTAATTTTAAAAAATACATTTTTACAAACACAAAAAAGACAGCAAGGGATTTCAGTGAATGAAGCCAAAACTGTCACAACATTGATAACTTAGTCCAAGGATTTTCAGAAAGATGCATCTTGCTCCTAAAACTTTTACTCTTTCACATAGTTTTCATAATATTTACGTTCGTTAAAAAAAAAAAAAAAACTTTTCCAACCTGAATCATAAGCAAAAATACATATTTCTACCCTGGGGGTATTCTTTAAGAAACTTTTTTATTAGTATTTTAAACCCATACACTATAACATGCTGCTGTGGAAAAACTATAACCTGCAAGTACATAATATTACATTTATAAAATGATTTGGTTAGTAATGAGAACTAACATAGTTTTATTTAAAATCAGTATACCGTGTTGTATGATTACACTGTTTTTTTTTTTTATTTGTTTACTATGGTGACTTTGATTTTTTTCCTATTAAATAGTATCTATGTGATCTATGTGATCCTGTTATATAGGTGATACTAATGTATCACCTTTAAGATTGTAATGATATATTAGATTGATTAAAGAATTGCTAATGTCTATTTCAGTTCTGGAATTGTTTGAGTCCCCGAACAGAAGAATACTGAAGTGTTGTGAGTATAAGCAGTATTCAAGGAGAAGATAGAAAAAATGTTATTTACGTTTTCCTGTCTTTGTTGTGATTTTAAGCATTACCCAATAGTGTATTTATTCTATCTCCCTGGTCTGAATTTATAATTCCTTACACCAAAATCAAAGTATATGAGTGTTGGAAACATAATTCTGATATTTTAATATGTGTGTCAACTTAAAGCAAATTTTTTATAAGTTGTGCTTTCAGTGCAATACTTATTCAGTGCCATATAAAATTACTTTTACTTGACAAAAATATTCAAAGTTCCTTTAAGTCCTGAATTTTCTCCAGATAACCAAGTATTTATTTTCAGATCATTAGTTTCCTGACAGAGATACTTGAGGAATATTGAGATTACATTTAAAATATTAGTGCCAATTGAATATTAATGTGGAATAGATTTCATTAATTATAGTAAATATATATGGGGAAACAAAGATTTTATTTACAAGCATTAATTTATTCACAGCTTTGAATAACATTATCTTGTACAAAATCAGACATCCCTGTATATCAATTTAAGAGAAAGATTAAATACTAGCTTATTGGGGTACTGCTTTCTGCATAAAATTGTGTTAGATATTGTGGTCATTTCAAATTAGATAAGACAGCTTCACTGCCAAGATGGTTAGTGTTTAGTAAAGGGGAAAAAATTAAATAACCAGATAATAAGGTCAGAGCACTAAAAACAAAACAAAAAATACTTTAAAGAATGTAGAAAGTGTTTTTGATTTACCATGGAAACAGTCTATGGCAGATACACTCGACAGCTGATCTAATAGTCTTTCCATTTCCTCTCTGTCTCACCCTTATGCCTGTCTTCTTTTAAAAAAGAATGTCAATTGTATTAAAGTATTTGACAGCCAGGATAGACACCTGTATTATGAAATTAATATTTTGGTAATTTCCTTCTTGTTAGTGTTTGCTTTAAGAACAAGCATGTGACTTCATTCTGACTGATGAGGTTTGAGGCAAAGTATACTGGTAGATCCTGAAGCATTTCCTTAGTTTTACAAAGTTTCACAAGGAAGGGGTGTGTTTTCTTCTCCCCTTCTGGCTTTTGGGCATTTAATCTGTGATACGAAGATGCTTAGAAGCATTATAGGCATTTATGTGACAGGAGAGTATAAACGTGAAGATTAAAGCCAATATACTGAGAATAGCAGAGTAGAAAGGTGGAAAAACTGGAACTTTTCTGGAAATCATTGAACTAGTAAATTAACAGACCCTATAAATATGTCACCTCCAGACTTCATGTTATGAGAGATCACCATTATCATCATCATCATCCTTCATTTTGTTAAGCACTTTTCAGTTGGAGATTCCACATTTCAATATAAGAATCATGTGCTCCCATGCTAGGGTAACATCATGTCATGCTCTCCATGTCCTAGTTATTTGGAATCCACGAAGCCACCTTAACATACTGGGTAAGGAAGTGTGAGATTCTAGAAGGCTGACTTGATGCTCTTATTTTGGTGAACACAAATGTAACCTACTTACAAGTTCAAAGTGCTGATTAGTTCTTTGAGGTTTTGTTATAACTCCTCCCTCATAAATGAATTCCTTTATAATTGGCCCCTAGGTATTCTAGGTCACCAATTAATCTGCTCTCTGTATTTTAACAGCTCAAAAATCTGCTTAGATACTGCTGCTATGATTTCCAGTTTCACTGACCACTTCACACATCAGATTTATACTATTAACTCTGCCAATACAGCTTTCAGTGGGTCATTTCCATTAACATGTTGTTGTCTTGTCAGACACTGCAAACCAATTGTTTCCCCTCTGTACCATTTCTTAGGAGGTCCACACTCTAACAATATACCTTGACTCATTTGCAATATTTCTATCCCCAGATATCTTGTTATCTTTCTTCTAGCCCTTTAGGTTTTATATGTTCCCTGGGATGAGACGATCTCCAGGAAGGTAAAGGTTAACTTGTACAGGAATCATTTCCCTGCAGGGTGTATCCCCCTAAAAGAGGTTGCCTTCCTGCAACGCTCAATGGAAACTGGTTATATACCTAAGGCTCTAACACGAGCCCCATGATCACATGAAGGAATGGACTGGTGTTCCCCCCTTTCATAAAAACTGACAGATAGAGTAGAGTTGGTGCCAAGTACTTGCAATGTCTTACTGCTATTGGATCCCAGTAACTGATCCTTGCAAAGGAGCAGCTGGTTCTTAATTAATCATGAAGCCCACATTTCAAGGATCAGACTTCCATTCCCAAAATCTCATGTCCAACCCTGTTAGTTCCCTGTGTGCTCACCAAAAAATGCAATCAGCTTCAGGGGACTCACATACATACCTCACTGTTTCTTCTCTGAGTTTCTCCTAATAAGCATTACTCTTTCAGGCCTCTTTTGTGTGTACTTGGTCATTTGCCTTTGATTGCTTGCCATTTCCTAAATTGTGCACTCATATAGGTAACCGGTTCCAGGAGAGACAGGGGTCACTTTGAAGGAAAGCCAGCTGACATTCTATTCAGAAACCTGCTAAATGTCTTTTCCTTATCCACAGCCCATTTTGTCCTTTGGTTGCACTGATGTTAAAAACTACCTGAATCTGGGAGTGATAAGTCCATCCCTCTTGGTACTCATGCTTACAGGACAAAGAGAACAACTTGAATAGAAGAGATGGTGCATATTGACCTCTTGTTGCTACTGCTTTTGCATTCCCTAACTGTCTCTCCCTATCCTGACAGCTCAGGACTTATCTTCTTCCTTTATCCTGACTTAGCATAAATCCCTTGCTGCACCTCTTGTACCATGGGAGAGACCTAGCTACCCTTACCAAACCATATATTCTGTTTATGAGTAACTAGATTGAAAATTAAATTATAAATCCTGGCTTCTGTAACCAAATATCTGATTGGCATCATTAAAAACACAGTGGCTCATGGATTATGACACTGATCAATAATTTTATGTGCCTGTTTTTCACTAGACTTAAGTTAGTTTTAAGGTGTCATCTGAGGAACACCCTGCCAACACATGGCCTGAGGGCAAAATTTGGAGTAAGAGAGCCACTGCTAGCAACTCTTGCTTCAGATAAATTCTGCCCCAGCAAGTAATAAAATAGAGGAAGAAGAGGCACTCTAAAACAGGAATGCTTGGTTTTCCAGGTTACTCCAGAATGGCCATGATGTCCATAGCAACTGGGACTCTCAGGAATGTTCATTAGTTGAAGCATTTCAGTGTTTGAGGACTATAAAAGTTGTGTGGCAAATATGTGGTGAGCAAGGAGCAGAATGACATTAGTTGAGGTTGGGCTTATAATCAGGATCCAAAAATATTTAGTACCTGTAGATCAGGATAAAGCAATGGGATTGTAGTCAAAGCATAGTGAGGGCCATTAAGAAAGTTTCGATTATTTGGTTTAGTTTGGCTTGTTTTTTTTCCCTATATGGGATCCAATTTTGTTTTTTCTTAAATAATTGAACTAGGGGATTTTTTTTGAATGAATGAATGATGAATTAGACATGAAGAATTGATAATGCAATATAGAGAGGAAATGACTATAAAGGAGTAAAACCCCTGATGACATGAGAGGGAACAAATTGCAAGTAAATGTAGTAGTACTGTCCTTCAGAAACAAGAGTCATACCTTCTCCATGGCAACAGGAAGAAAGGAGGAGTAGGTAGGGCAGATATAGGTTTATTTTTGGCATTGGCCACAGGAAGTTGAGGAGTTTCTGACCTGATTAATAGTCAAATGATATGTGCAAGAAAGATGACAAGATTGGAGGACATCACTAAGTTTCAGTATTATAATTTCATAGAAATGCCAGTCTACCTGGTTGTATGATTTTCTTAATCAGTGCTCAACCCAAGAGAAATACCAAAGGTGATATAGGATTTGTTATTTTTCAGGTAAGTAATGAGAGAAATAGGCAAAAACAAATGGAGAATAGAAATGATGGAACCTAAGATGGAATAGAAGGGAAGCAATTACAAGATGGATTTCCTGACTGGCAAAAAGGTGGTGAAGTGAATTGACTGGAAGTTTCAGTGAATAGAAAGAAATATTTCTTATTAGTCTTTTTGAGTAAGTAAGTTAGAATGATAGAAAATTATAGGTGATTTTGGAAGTGGCAAATACAGCTAGATCTCAGCAGAGTTGAGAGTTACTTTGTGTAAAGATTCCATCCTTTATGCTCTCATCCTCGGATCCATCCTTCCTCCAAGAAAGAGTACAGCTTTACTTTCTAAGGGTTCCTTCCCTCATTCTTCTCAAGATTTTCTGAGTAGAAGTCCTCATCCTTCCTGGAGAGGTCTCCTAGTGTCTTTAAAAGAAGAGACAATCTCTTTTACCAGAAAGGTAACTTGACAGTAGCTAGAGGTAGTTCATTCTCTACCTCTGACTTGAAGAGGAGATAATTTATTCCTATTAAATATAGACTGTTTTTGGTGGTATATTACATATGATTTAGTGTTCTAGGTTATGTTTTTAAAATAAAGAAGAGTCCCCCAAATGCTTTTAAATCAAAAGTCTACACATACGATGCCATTTTTGCTTGACTGAAATTACACATTTAAAGATATTTTACTTCTTAAGGGGCTTCCTTGGTGGAGCAGTGGTTAGGAATCTGCCTGCCAAGGCAGGGGACATGGATTTGAGCCCTGGTCCGGGAAGATCCCACATGCTGTGGAGCAACTAAGCCCGTGCGCCACAACTACTGAGCCCGTGTGGCACAACTACTGAAGTCTACACACCTAGAGACTGTGCTCTGCAACAAGAGGAGCCTGTGCTCTGCAACAAGGGAAGCTCGCACACCACAACAAAGAGTAGCCCCTGCTCACTGAAACTAGAGAAAGCTGGTGTGCAGCAACAAAGACCCAATGCAGCCAAAAATAAATAAATAAAAATTTATAAAAATAAAAAATAAAGATATTTTACTTGCTAAAATTTCTTCTCCACAGTAATAAAAATGTAGAATGTCCTCAAAACACAAGAAAAATTCCAAATAACCTAACTTACCACTTAAGAGAATTAGAAAAAGAAGAACAAATGAAATCTAAAGTCAGCAGAAGGAAAGAAACAATAAAGATCAGAGAGGAAATAAATAAAATAGAGATAAAAAAATAAGAAAAAATCAATAAAACCCAAAGCTGGTTTTTTGAAAGGATAAACAAAATAGACAAACCTCTGGACAGATTCACCAAGAAGAAAAGAGAGAGAACCCAAATAAACAAACTAAGAAATGAGAGAGGAGAAATAACAACCAATACTGCAGAAATACAAACTATCATAAGAAAATATTATGAACAGTTATATACCAAAAAAATGGACAATCTAGATGAAATGGACAAGTTTCTAGAAACATACAGTCTGCCAAAATTGAGTCATGAAGAAACAGATAATTTGAACAGACCAATCACTAGAAGTGAAATAGAATCTGTAATTTTAAAAACCCCTGCAAACAAAAGTCCAGGACTGGATGTCTTCACTGGGGAATTACACGAAACATACATAGAAGAACTTATACTATCCTTCTCAGGCTCTTCCAAAAGAACGAAGAGAAGGAAACAATCCCAAACTCATTCTATGAAGCCACCATCTCCCTGATACCAAAACCAGACAAAGAACCTACCAAAAAATAAAATTATAGGCCAATGCCTTTGATGAGTATAGATGCAAAAATCCTCAACAGAATATTATCAAACTGAATCCAACAATACATAAAAAGGATCATACCCCATGACCAAGATGGGTTCATTCCAGGGTCACAAGGATGGTTCAACATATGGAAATCAATCAATGTGATATAGCACATCAAGAAAAGAAAAAACAAAAACCACATGATCAACTCAATAGTTGCAGAAAAAGCATTTGATATAATTCAACATCCATTCATGATAAAAACTCTTGCCAAAGTGGGTATGGAGGGAACATACTTCAACATAATAAAAGTGATTTATGACAAACCCACAGACAACATAATACTCATTGGTGAAAAGCTGAAAGCATCCTCTCTCAATTCTGGGATAAGAAGACAAGAATGTCCACACTCACCATTTCTATTCAATATAGTATTGGAAGTCCTGGCCACAACAATCAGACAAGAAAGAGAATTAAAAGTTATCCAAGGGCTTTCCTGGTGGTGCAGTGGTTAAGAATCTGCCTGCCAATGCAGGGGACACGGGTTCAAGCCCTGGTCTGGGAAGATCCCACATGTCGCAGAGCAACTAAGCCCGTGTGCCACAACTACTGAGCCTGCGCTCTAGAGCCCACGAGCCACAACTACTGAGACCGTGTGCCACAACTACTGAAGCCTGCACACCTAGAGCCCATGCTCTGCAACAAGAGAAGCCACTGCAATGAGAAGCCCGCGCACCACAATGAAGAGAAGCCCCCGCTCGCTGCAACTAGAGAAAGCCTGCGCACAGCAATGAAGATCCAACGCAGCCAAAAATAAATTAATTAATTAAATAAATTTTTTAAAAAAAGTTATCTAAATGGGAACGGAAAAGGTAAAATTGTCATTATATGTAGATGACATGATATTCTATATAGAGAATCCTAAAGACTCCATACAAAAACTCTTAGAAATGATAAATTCAGCAAGGTAGCAGGATATGATTAATATACAGACATCTGTTGCATTTCTTTACACTAACAATGAAATATCCAAAAAAGAAAGTAAAAAAAAAAAATTCCTGTTTAAAATCATGTCAAAAAAATACCTAGGAATAAACCTAACCAAGGAGGTGAAAGACTTATACACTTGAAAGCTATAAAACATTGATAAAGGAAATAAAAGATGATTCATGGAAAGGTATCCCATGCTCTTGGATTGGAAGAATTAATACAGTTTAAATGACCATACTACCCAAAGCAATCTACAGATTTAATACGATCCTTATTGAATTACCCATGACATTTTTCACAGAACTAGAACAAATAATCCTAAAAGCTATACAGAACCACAAAAGACACAGAATTGCCAAGGCAATCTTGAGAAAAAAGAACAAAGCTGGAGGCATAACCCTTCCAGACTTCAGACAATACTACAAACCTACAGTAATCAAAATGGCATGGTATTGGCACAAAAACATACATATAGATCAATGGAACAGAATAGAGAGCCCAGAAATAAATCCACACACCTATGGTCAATTAATCTTTGACAAAGGATTCAAGAATATACAATGGAGAAAAGACCGTCTCTTCAGCAAGTGGTATTGGGAAAGCTGGAGAGCTGCATGTAAATCAATAAAGTTGGAACACACCTTTATACCACATACAAAAGTAAACTCAAAATGGCTTAAAGACTTAAATATAAGACATGACACCATAAAACTCTTAGAAGAGAATATAGGCAAAACAGTCTCAGACATAAATCATAGCAATAATTTCTTAGATCAGTATCCCAAAGCAAAAGAAATAAAAGCAAAAAATAAACAAATGAGACCTAATCAATCAATAAAAGCTTCTGCACAGAAAACGAAACCCTAAACAAAATGAAAAGACAACCCATGGAATGGGAGAAAATATTTGCAAATGATGCGACCGACAAGGGGTTAAAATCCAAAATATATAAATAGCTCATACAGCTCAATATCAAAAAACACACAACCCAATCAAAAATTGGGCAGAAGACCTAAATAGACATTTCTCCAAAGAAGACATACAAATGGCCAACAGGCACATGAAAAGATATGCTCAACACTGTTAATTATTAGAGAAATGCAAATCAAAGCCGTAATGAAGTATCACCTCACACCAGTCAGAATGGCCATCATCAAAAAATCTACAAATAATAAACGCTGGAGAGGGTGTGGAGAAAGGGGAACCCTCTTACAATTTTGGTGGGAATGTAAATTGGTGCAGCCACTGGAAAACAGTATTTAGGTTCCTCAAAAAACTGAAAATGGAGTTACCATATGATCCTGCAATCCCACTTTTGGGCATATATCTGGAAAAGATGAAAACTCTAATTTGGAAAGATAAATGCACCTTGATGTTCACAGCAGCACTATTTACAATAGCCAAGACATGGAAACAACCCAAGTGCCCATCAACAGATGATTGATTTAAGAAGATGTGGTACATATATACAATGTAATATTACTCAGCCATAAAAAAGAATGAACTATTGCCATTTGCAGCAACATGGATAGATGTAGAAAATACCATACTAAGTGAAGTAAGTCAGACAAAGACAAATGTTATATGATATCACTTATATGTGGTATAAGTACTCTACACTCTACCATACTCCATATGCTAGTAAAACTGTAAGCTTATGAATATGTCATTTGAGTGACTTTATTTCTTTGTGCAACAGTAGGTGAATATTTTAACTGATCATTTGATATCTGATATCTGTAGAAAATGTTGTAACCTGATTGAAAATGCATCAAAAATAATTTAAACCCAAGTTAATGGCTATAATTCTATACATTCATATTTAATTTAAAGGCATACTTCTACTAATTTGCCTAATAATGAATGAAATACATGAAGACCAGTTATTCATCATAGATAAACATAAAGACACAACTTTATTGTTCTACAAGCTTTTTGTAATCATCATTTTACTTGAAAAGTCAGTGTCACAACTCCAGAGGCCAAGTACTCCATTTCAGTTATAACTATTTTTAATGACCTAATGTTCATGTAATAATTCAATGGTAATAGTCTCTCTGAAACATCTAAGATATGTGTCACAATTTACATGTTTATCTAACTGTAGTATATTCATAGGCTTGATATGTATAAAAGTTACATCATAATACTTGAGAAACACCCTGTATTAGTTTCCTATTGCTATTGTAGCATATTACCATGAACTTTGTGCCTTAAAACACCACAGTTTTACTATTTTACAGTTCTAGAGTTCAGAAGTCTAAAGTCAGTGTCCTTGAAGGGCTGTGTTACTTTTATTCCCTTGTCTTTCCCAGCATTTAGAGGCCACATATATTCCTTGGATCATGGCCCTTTCCTCCATCTTAACCTTAGCTTCTGTTGTCACATGTCCTTTCTCTGGCTCTGATCCTCTTGCCTACCATATATGAGAGCCCCTGTGATTATATTGGACCTACCTGAATAATCTGGGATAATCTCTCCCCTTCTCAATATTTTTAATCCCATCTGCAAAATCCTCTTTAACATGTAAGATAATATATTCACAGGTTCCCAGGGATAGGGTGTGGACATTATGGGAGTCATCATTCAGTCTAGCACACACACACCAGAGAACATGCTTCATAATTGAACATTTTGGGCTTCCCTGGTGGTGCAGTGGTTGAGAATCTGCCTGCCAATGCAGGGGACACGGGTTTGAGCCCTGGTCTGGGAAGATCCCACATGCCGCGGAGCAACTGGGCCCGCGAGCCACAATTACTGAGCCTGCGCGTCTGGAGCCTGTGCTCCGCAACAAGAGAAGCCGTGACAGTGAGAGACCC
Source organism: Balaenoptera acutorostrata (assembly GCF_949987535.1). Taxonomy (NCBI): domain Eukaryota; kingdom Metazoa; phylum Chordata; class Mammalia; order Artiodactyla; family Balaenopteridae; genus Balaenoptera; species Balaenoptera acutorostrata. Next base: position 47,733,370 of record NC_080071.1, on the reverse strand, counting down.
GCGCATCGCGATGAAGAGTGGCCCCCACTTGCCGCAACTGGAGAAAACCCTCGCACAGAAACGAAGACCCAGCACAGCCATATATAAATAAATAAATAAAATTAAAAAAAAAAAAAAAAGAATTGAACATTTTTACAGAATGACTTCATGATTAATGACTATCATTAGTGGTCTAGATTGTAATTAGTAAAAATTCTTAATGCTTCCCCTGATGTTATAAACCTTATTCAACCTGATATAATCCATCTGCATTGCTAAATAATTTAAACTCTGCTAACTCACTTTGAATACAAAATACTATTATGATTTTAAGAAATACTGTACTCAGCATTTATTCTATTGAATTACACATTTCAGGTTAGGCATTTTGTGGAGGCTAAAGATACAAAGATAAGAAGTGATTTCTGGCAAAGATGACAAGAAGAACCTGTGGGGCAGGTTTTTTCCAATCACCTTTTGATATGGAATACCGGTAAATAATTCAAAGAATTAGTCATTGGTTTTTATTTTAAAAGATGAAAAGGATTTTGACTAGTGGAGATAGAGGAGAGAAAGGCATTCTAGGGAAGGAGAACCATTTGTGAGAAGACATAAGGACAGAAAGCATGTGGTTGGAAACTTACCAGCAGCTAGACTGAAGTCTGGATGATGTGCATGACTAGATCATGGCTTGATCATGGCTTGAAATACAGGTTAGGATCAGATTATGGAGAAATTTTAATGCTATACCACAAAGTTGGAATTCTGTCATAATGTGAACCTATTAAATAATTCTAAAACAGGATGTGATTATTTTGAGATGGATTTGTTTTAAGTATTTACTCTATTGCAGACATTGTTCTTGATACTGGGGATGCATTATGAACCTTGTACCCTAATGGCCAATTAATAGTTCATGAAATCTAGTCTTTTAATTTGACTTCTAATTTGGTTTGGTCTTTATCATTTAATAATTCTAATATAAACAGATTATATTGTGTGTTTGTGAGTGTGTGTGTATGTATTTTATTAAATAGCAAGATAACATTGTCAAATAGGGTGATAGCATTATAAGGTTGTATATCTAAGAAGGGATGCTTCTCAGTGGAATTTTCCTTTCTCCAGAAGGGGGCAACACAGCCCTTGTGTAAGTAGGGAGACTAGCTTTTACCAGAATGTCTACAAGCAAGTGTTTGGAAAATAAGAGCCTGAATTTTATCATAGTTCTTCTCAGCCTTAAAAAAAAATCCCTGCAGAAAAAGTTGCCCACTTAGAAATACATAAATTTCTTCAGACCAGCGTCCATCTAGTACTGTAGTAATTCATGCTGATTTCCCCATCTGAGTATCTGATGGAAAATTTTATTCCCCTCCACCCAAGACCTCATGAAAAATTTCTTGTTTCCATTCTCTACATGGATTTCTCTCTTAGCATATTAATAATAATAGTTTTTTTGCTCCAATTTATCTTCACTTATATTAAATCAGCATTCAAAGCCATTTGGGTGTAAATGTATAACAAGATTCTTAAGACTTTTTTCTCCTATCCAGTCTTTGATTGATGTAAAATCATGTCCATGGCATGACTTTTTCTATCAGTTGTTAATACATGTTCTGCTTCACAAACTTATTAAATCAGATTGATTGAAGAGATTCTAGACGGTAATACTAAAAGTCCTCATATATCTTCATGTAAGTCAACAACTAAAACACTTATAAACATATCTGTCTTTAAGCTTTGCTTTCAGAGCCTCTCTCAACTTCCTTTTGCACGTTGAACATTCAGGCCTTTCAAATCTCCCCTGTTCAACCTCTCCTTGAAATGTCATATGACTAATGATTTACCTTCTCCCGTCTCACACAGGGCTCATTAGTAAGGCTTCCAAATAAACTCATTTCTTTTTCTGTAATTACCCAACATACTGCTTTTAAAGACAATAATTATCTTGCTATGATTACTCCAGGCTGGTCTTATAGAGAATCCCAGCATATATAAGTAGACATTAAAAAGAAACCTATGATTTATGGGAGGATATATTGAAAGAGTTTGGGTGCATTATTTGTTCCTTGAAAATAACTTTGTGATTCTTCTGAAGAGATTAAAAATTGAACTCTCTTTGGACTTTAGTTTCTTCATTAGCATAATGATGGGGTTTGAATAGATGTCCTGTGCTTGCTCTAAAACTGTCTAGTTTCATGATAGAGCTGTGCTTTGGCATAGTCAGGGAATATTCATCACTTTAGTATATCTATCTGCATAATGAATAGATATTCCTCAGAGCTCTACATTTTCCTTATATTCAATCAAGATGATGGTAGGCCTCTAGGCTCTCTTAGTGGCTAAGTGACTTACACATCCATTCTACCTTTCAAGGATGTGTGATTCAACTTCACATTTCAAAAACCTAACACACTTGGAACTCACAGGGGCATCACTGGATAGTAGAATCTGTGACTATTCAGTGGGTAGATATCAAGGGTCTGCTTACTAACATGCAGAAAATAATATGCTACCATATATTCCTCAAAGTTTCATGTTTTAATGTCTTTACTGGTCATATTTTGTTTGCTCTTAGCCATATTGTTTAAATTAATCTTAATATTATGGCATTTATGTACAATGAAAAATTACTAAATGTCTTAGCAATATTTTCCTCAATTATCAATGATAAAGTTAATTTAGAATAACAACATTTAGAAATAATGTTGATATTTAATAATATCCTAAAACATAAATAAGCATTTCTGCAAATATTTATATATCTGCAAATACTAATATACTTATTAAGCAAATGTATGGAATGTGGCTTCCATTTAGAGTGGGAAAAGTAGTTTGCTAATATTTGCTAGAGCATTTTAAAGTCAGCAAGTCAAAAATATAATTATAGTTGTCAAATGCAAGCATTTCTTGTGAAATTAATGGTTATGCATTAATTGGGTAAACTGTTGATCTATTTTGTTATTATGCAAATATATTCCAGATAAAATACTTACGAGTTATAATTCTGCAGAAAAGTATGTCTATATATGTACAATGCTCTAATTTTTCCATACGGTACACAAGCAGTGGATTAAGTAAAAGAACAAAACAAGTGACTTAAAGTCTTACGTTTTACTCAGTGGTGATATTAAAATTATGTCCTATTTTCTCCATACTAGCTGAAGTTCTTAAGAAAAACATAAAAATCATAATTGCCAAATCTGACCAGTCTGTAAATCAAATTAATTACTTTCTCAGTCATTTCAGATCTTTGTTTCAATTTTAATGTTAGTATAGTTTCCAATGAAGTTGGGTTTATTTTGTTAATATGACAGGTTGTGTTGATGATTTTTTAAATATTGAATAAATCTTGCATTCCTAGAATTAATCTCACTCAGTCATGCTGTATATATAATGGCTTGGATTTGAAGTATTTTGTCTGGGATTTTTATGTGGATTTTCATGAGAGAGCCTGGTCTGTAGCTTTTTTTTCCGATGTGTGTGTGTGTGTGTATATGTGTTGCCTTTGTCTAATGTTGGCATTAGGGTAATGTTGGCCTTTATTAAAGAGTTGAGAAATTTTGCTTCCTCTTCTTTTTTTTGGAAGAGGTTATATAGAATTGGTGTTAATTCTTTAAATGTTGGTAGAATTCTCGAGTAAAATCATCTAGGCTTTAGTTTTCCTTACTGGAAGCTTTTAAATTAAATTAAGTTAAATTCATTATTTTTTAATAGTTTCAGACTATTATGATTGTCTATTTCATTTTGGGTGGGTTTTGGTCATCTGTGTTTTTTGAGGAATTGGTCTGTCTCCTAAGTTGTCAAATTATCTGTGTAGAGTTGTTCCTAGTATTCCCTTATTATCCTTTTAACATCTGCAGGGTCTGCAGTGATATTCCCTCTTTTCATCACTGATACTGGAAACTTGTGTCTTTATCTTGTTTCTTTGTCTTACTAAAAGTTTATCAATTTTCTTTTTAAAAAAGCAGGATTTTGTCTTATTGATTTTCTCTATTATTTTTCTGTTTTCGATTTCATTGATTTCTGCTCTTATCTTTATTATTTCTTTCCTTGTATCTATTTAGGTTCCTTTTGATCTTCCTTTTCTAGCTTCTTGAAGTCAAAGTGCAAGAGCCATGCCAAATCTTACTGGAGACTGAGGCAAAAGAAAAAACTCAGTAATATCGATCCTGTCTTTAATTAAAATGTGAATAATTCTTATACTATGGATTTTTGTATTAAATTTTATTTAAAAAATACTACATTAAAGTGTTACTTATCTTAATTATTGAGGATTTTGCTGATCTTAAAATTTGCCTCTGAGGTAAGTACTTAACTAGCCTGACCTTAGTACTGGTCCTGCTTAAATATAACTTTTTATTAAGATATATGTAAGGTATGATTTTGCCTCTGTAACACTTTTAAAACAGCTCCCTAATGATAGTAAATTAGGGAGCTACTTTTCAATCATTTCATGACACTTATTGTCTTAAGCTGAGTTCCCCAGAAAGCAGGCTCTGAGGAGTAGATTTCTGGGCAAGTGATTTCTTTAAAAATTAGTCCCAGGAGCTTACAGAAGAAGTGTGTAGGTGGAAGGACATGGGAGGGGAAGAAGCCAAGAAAGAGTAATATTTTCGGTAAGATTCTAGGGAGGGTAGCTTCAATCTGATCTTGCAGGGGAGCTTGAGAGTGCAAATTATGCCTCAGAGTTGTCCCTATTTGAAGGAAGGAAGCCTACCTTCCATACACGTGAACCCATCTAAGGTCAAAGTTGGACAGGGAGTGGATTGTGGATGAACTCCCAACCACACTGACTCTCTCTGCCATGGAAGGCAAAGCAGCTCCATTAGCTTGAGGCCAGTCTTCAGAAAAAGGGTCAAGATACTGACCTATGTGAAGCAAAAGGGTCATGCAGCAGAAGTAGCATAAAGAAATGGTAAAAATAAAGGAATCTGTACAGATTTCATGTATTATATAAGTATATATCAATTAAAAGTATAGAAGGAATTTCAGGGCTCTAGATACTGTAATATGAACTAAAAGGACTAAATCTGAATATTTCTCATCGGCTTTAAATATACATACATGTACATATATTTATATATACATGCTCTATATACATACACACACATGTGTGTGCATACAAACACACATTTCTCTCTCTCCCTCACTCTATCTCTCTCTATCTCTAAGGATTGACTTTTCAGTACTATTTATTTAAAATAAAACTTTAATGCATTTCGGGAGAATAGATAAGCTATCAGTTGTATAGCTAAAAAAGATATTAGAAGGGTAGCTAGATAAGATATTAGAAGTGATTTCTACATTTGCTTTAATGCATTCTCAAAAGTGTAAGTCAAAATTCTCTATGTGTTATATTTGAAATTTTTTGCTCTTGTAACACAAACTAATTTTGAAAACCTATGTACCACCTCAAACATTTTTAAGTAGACATATATATTTTATCACTACAAAATTCAAAATAATTTAATAGCAATTTAAAATGAATCCATTTAACATATATTTATGTATGTGTAATAGTATGTTACATAATAATTCATTTATAGAAATAAGGTTATGTAAAATATGTTATATTAAATACATGCTAACAATGATATACTAATTTTAATATATTAATATAAATCACTATTATATCTATATATAATTGTGCTTTGTTTTCCACCAATATCTATATAAAATTACATTTAAAAAGTTTTTCCTTAAGAGTCAGGCATTTTACCTTATTCACTTTCTCCTTTGAATTAATATTTCCATCCCACTTGCCAGTAGAAATTTATACTAGTATTCTATTTTAATTGTACTTTAAAAAAATTGTTCAAGCAGATTATTTTTTGGAAAAGAATGTATAAGGAAATCGATTATCTTAAAATTTATTCCTTAAACTTATCCACGTTCCCTTACCACCCAGAAGTATGCATACACTAGTTTGAAGACCTAATGTTATGACAGTTTTTGAAATATAATTACAAAATTAAACTGAAATCTATTATATAGATCTATTATGAATATTTATAATATATATTTACATTAAAAATATAAATCTATTATAAGGTTTTAAAAACAAAGCTTATACATTCTTTAAATTATCTTGGTTGTATTATAAATCATCCTTACATTTTCCCTTCTCATTCCTAGAAAATTATATCTCCATAATTGGGTATAATGTTTGAAATATTTGACTCTGCATATTTTACTTAAAAATAAAATATTAAATATTTATGACAACATAAAATATGCATGTCTATTCCTCCTTTTATTCAAACCAACCCTCCATCATCTCAGAGATATACAATATTACCAACATTTAAAAGAAGTGAGGAGAGTGATAGAGATTGATACCTATAACATAGGTGATGCTGTGTTGTTGTTATTTTAACTCCTGCTGAAATACATTCTATTATTTTCTTTGTAAACTAGAAGTCATCTTTAAATGTTGTCTTTCATTTCTCCTTAATTCAGTTGAGCAATATATAATTGTTATTATGTTCTAACAGTCTCCACCACAAACACAAATATTTCCAGGGATAATTACAATTAAGATTTTAGCATATGAAAAACTTATTAAAGTCTTCAAACAATTGTGTGAATTGTAGTCCTAAATCAGAATTATTTTGAAGAATATGAGTATGACTCAACTCTGTTAGGAAAAATACCACACACTCCCCAGTTGCTTAATGGTTGTTCTTAGCAAAATAAATTAGTGTGCTAAAATATAATGTGAATATAATGATTGCTCTGTGTTTAGAACATTAAATTCTTTTTTTTTTATTTAGGTGAAAGAATGATTTAAGTTCTTTTATCCTTCAAAATAAGGATATGTGAGAATTATCCCATTTAAAATATTTGTTTTAATTATTTCTAGGAAATTAGGATAGCACTTAGAATTCACAAAAGTTAAAAATTGAAAAACATAATATTCTTATTTTATCGTATATTGTGCCTTTAAACATTTCAGAAATAAAGCAAAAAAATAATAATTCTCAGGTCAAATGAGTTACATTAGCAAAATATACCAAGGGGAATGATGTAATGAAGTAAAATAACACAAACAATTAACTCTCAAACACTGAGGCATTTTTAGAATGGTATTGACTTTTCTGGATATAATTAAGGTATCAAAGGAAACGCAACTTAAACTCATAGATCCTAAAATAATTTACTGAATTTGTAATTTTGCCTCAAAGAGAAAGCACATATGGTCTTTCCATTGGAATAACAAACCAAATACCATTATATTTATTTCTTAATGAATTTATAAAATTAGACAAAATCAATTTTAAGAGTTCATTTAGAAACAAATATCTAATGGTCTAAATGAGGTAAAAGCAGGGATACTATTTGGAGACAATATATTTTTATTTCATTAGAATGTAACTTTCTGAAAGAAAGTGTCTACTCTATATTAAGATACTTTTCTTGATTAAGGATAACTATATGTAGATTATTAAATCAGACAGTTATCCTACAATCAATTATTTTATATATGAGAAACTACAAATAAATTGTGTGGGGAAAGAGCAGACATTGTTCAGATGAAATAGCAGAGGAAAAATTTAGACAACAAATATTAAGAGAGAAAGATGCTATTGGCATAGTCATTCTAATAGAATCAATAGAATTAAAGGATATGTATTGTCACACGTGAATGGAATTACAGGAAGATATAAGAAGATTGCATTGGCAGTACTTAGTGAAATTAAACTTGTGCTTATTCTATGGCAATTTTTTTTCCTGATACATATTAGAGAAGTTGGATGTAACTGGAGATCCATTACTACAAGCAAGAAAGTAAAGTATTGTGCAGGTACCTATGGCATATTATGCAGCAGTTAGAACCTATGGATTTATGTAGAAGACCTGCAACATGACTAATTTTCTGAAATAAAATTTTAAAATTATACAGAATAAGTTCCATAGTGACATTTTTATTCAAATTAAACACACACATACTAACCACTACCACCAGCCACACTATATTGTGTTTTCACAGATGTGCAGATATTCAAATGATATATCAGATGTCTTACAGAGAATGCACACTGGAGTAGGGGAACAGAAGTAAGATGTATGATGGCTCAAGAAAAAATATATCTATATATATACTAAAAGCTTCTTGTTAATTATGTCAATAATGGTAATATTTTCCTAAAAAAGATAACTATGATGCAAGTATAGAAACAGACAATTTATGATTCAATTATTGCTTACTTTCTCCAAAATTAAGTGACCAACAATCATTAATTTACCATTGGCTCTAAGTCTTTCCCATGAAAAATTATTTTGTTAGCCTAATATGAGTCCTAATATTAAAATACTTTATTGACATCACTATATATAATAATTGGATCTTTAAAAATCATGCTGACCTCTGTATTCAGGCAGGATGAAGTAGTTCACAGAGGATAACACTTCTGCTGAGAACAACATGAAAAGCCAAGTAGATATTAAAAAAAACTATACATAAGTATGTACATACAGAAACAGATTTGCAAAAGCAACTGTATCTACAGAAAGTAAAATTCTAGAGAGTCTTTCATAGTTGATCTGAATCTCTACTGCTGTCCCTGGATATATTTATTAATGCTGTGCCTTGCCTAGAAGCTGAAATTCTAGGATAGACCCAGGAAGAAGACTGCAACCGAGGGACAGAGAACCCAATAGCTCTTTTGGTAGTGACATGGGGTTGGATGGGGAAGACAAACAAACAAACAAGAAAACAATCAAACAAAAAACCTCTGCACTGCCTAATACTGCCTAGAAGAGACACATCTTAAAGATGACACAAAAAAATATTGAAAACAGAGGGATGAACTAGAACTCTCATATACTGCTGATAGAATTATGAATTGGTACAACCACTCTGGAAAGCTCGTAAGCAATATGCCAAATCTGTGACCCAGAAATTACATTTCTTGCTATAACCCATTCAAATTGCATTTATATGCTCACCAAAACACATGTAAAGAATGTTCATAGCTACACTATTCATAATAGACAAAAACTGGATCTACCTAAATGTTCATCAACACTAGAATGAATAAATAGTTTGAGGTATTTTAACAATATTAAATTCTATACAGAGATGAGTGAATGAATTATAATTTTATGCAACAGAAATACATGTTGAGTAACGTTATAAATGAGTACACTACTATCTTATTTCATGTAAATTAAGTTCTAAAACAAGAAAAAATTATCTATAAAGTTATAAATCACAACAGTAGTTACTTCAGAAAAGGTAATAGTGATTTCAGTGAAGATGAAGAGGGTGCTTTGTGAAGCTGATAATATTCTCAAATCTTGTGCTGGTTACCTGAGTGTCTTCAGTTTGTAAAAACTTTTGTATCTTCACACTTATAATTTGTGAACTTTTATATCTATGTCTGTAAAAATACTTCTATACAAAGTTTTCAAAAGAATATAGGAGGGCTTCCCTGGTGGCGCAGTGGTTGAGAGTCTGCCTGCCAATGCAGGGGACACGGGTTCAAGCTCTGGTCTGGGAAGATCCCACATGCCACGGAGCGACTGGGCCCGTGAGCCACGATTACTGAGCCTGCACGTCTGGAGCCTGTGCTCCGCAACAAGAGAGGCCGCAATAGTGAGAGGCCTGCGCACCGCGATGAAGAGTGGCCCCCGCTAGCCGCAACTAGAGAAAGCCCTCGCACAGAAACGAAGGCCTAACACAGCCATAAATAAATAAATAAATAAATAAAAATTTTAAAAAAAAGCGCAAATAATTTAAAAAAAAAAATATATAGGAACAAAAAGAAAAGAAATGTGTGTGGTGAACTTCACCAAGTCCGGATGCATAGCCTTGAAGGGATCAGTATAGCCTTTCAAGAAATCAGAAACCTGCCTGCTCTTCGGGTCTGAGGGAAAATAAAAGGCTGATTTGCTGTCTTTACAGCTAGGAGCCAGGGACAGAGCCAAATAAGCATTCAAATATCTTTTAATACCAAGGAAGAAAATGCTTTGGTGTGCCAAGAATGAATGAATGAACAAATGAAAAAACAAACAAAAGAACAAACAAACAGAAATAAAAGTAAAGGCAGCATGGACTGGATGGAAGCTGGAAAAGTTCTAGCTTCCTCACTACTGTATAAGAGGCATAGACAGCTAGAGAAATGGTGGCCTGCAATTGTTTCACATCCTTCTTAGATATGGAGGGACAGCTGTGACTCAAAGCAGAGTATCTTCAGAGAGTTTTCAGTGTATTAGAATCCAGCTGTACCCTCTTGGGCAATTTTGCATAGCCTTCCTCTGTGGGGTGGAGTGGAGAGATGCTTTTTTTTTTTTTTAACGTTTTCTGTACTATTGAATTTTTTTTTTACACAAATCAGATTACATTTGAAAATTTATAGGTCAGCTTTCATTTTGTCATTCACTCATGATTTATTTCCCTTGAAAGTATTGATTTTATGGAAATTCCATCTTTAACACTCATATGAAAATTCTTATGAATTAAAATAGGTGAATATTACAAATTTGCATGCTCTGACAAAGGAATTTTAGCATGGTTAAGATATTTTCCTTTAATATGTACCAAGACTGAGTAAAAATCCACATAATGTATCCTAAACTGTATTTTTAAAAATATTGTAGGGGAGACCCTTCAAGATGGTGTAGGAGTAAGACGTGGAGATCACCTTCCTCCCCACAAATACATCAGAAATACATCTACATGTGGAACAACTCCTACAGAACACCTACTGAACACTGGCAGAAGACCTCAGACTTCCCAAAAGGCAAGAAACTCCCCACATACCTAGGTAGGCCAAAAGAAAAAAGAAAAAACGGAGATAAAAGAATAGGGATGGGACCTGCACTTCTGGGAGGGAGCTGTGAAGGAGGAAAAGTTTCCACACGCTAGAAATCTCCTTCACTGGTGGAGACGGGGGTTGGTGGGTGGGGGTGAAGCTTTGGAGCCACGGAGGAGAGCTCAGCAACAGGGGTGCAGAGGGCAAAGTGGAGAGATTCCTGCACAGAGGATTGGTGCCAACCAGCACTCATCAGCCTGAGAGGCTTGTCTGCTCACCCACTGGGATGGGTGGGGGATGGGAGCTGAGGCTCCGGCTTCGGAGGTCAGATCCCAGGGAGAAGAGTGGGGTTAGCTGTGTGAACACAGCCTGAAGGGGGCTAGTGTGCCACAGCTAGCCAGGAGGGAGTCCAGGAAAAAGTCTGGACCTGCATAAGAGGCAAGAGACCATTGTTTTGGGGTGCACGAGGAGAGGGGATTCAAAGTACCGCCTACACAAGATCCAGAGACAGGCATAAGCCACGGCTATCAGCATGGACACCAGAGATGGGCATGAAATGCTAAGGCTGCTGATGCAGTCACCAAGAAGCCTGTGTGCAAGCGCAGGTCACTATCCACACCTCCCCTCCCGGGAGCCTGTGCAGCCCACCACTGCCAGGATCCCGTGATCCAGGGACAACTTTCCTGGGAGAACACATGGCATGCCTCAGGCTGTTGCAACATCATTCCAGCCTCTGTTGCTGCAGGCTTGCCCCACATTCTGTACCTCTCCCTACCCCTGGCCCGAGTGAGCCAGAGTCCCCTAGTCAGCCTCTCTGTTAACCCCCTACTGTCTGGGTGAAGAACAGATGCCAGAGGGCAACCTACATGCAGAGGTGGAGCCAAATCCAAAGCTGAACCCCAGGAGCTGTGCAAACAAAGAAGAGAAAGGGAAATTTCTCCCAGCAGCCTCAGGAGTAGCAGATGAAATCTCCACAATCAACTTGATGTACCCTGCATCTGTGGAATACCTGAATAGACAACGAATCATCCCGAAATTGAGGGGGTGGACTTTGGGAGCAACTGTAGACTTGGGGATTGCTTTCTGCATCTAATTTGTTTCTGGTTTTATGTTTATCTTAGTTTAGTATTCAGAGCTTATTATCATTGGTAGATTTGTTTATTGATTTGGTCGTTCTCTTCCTTTTTTTAATATATATATATATTTTTTCCTTTTTATCTTTTTATGAGTGTGTATATGTATGTTTCTTTGTGTGATATTGTCTGTATAGGTTTGCTTTTACCATTTGTCCTAGCGTTCTGTCTCTCAGTTTTTTTTCTTTTTTTAGTATAGTTTTTAGCACTTGTTATTATTGGTAGATTTGTTTATTGCTTTGGTTGCTCTCTTCTTGCTTTCTTTTTTTTTAGTACTTTTTTATTTTTAATAATTAAATTTTTTTTTATTTTAATAACTTTTTTATTTTATTTTATATTTTATTTTATTTTATTTTATTTTATTTATTTCTTCTTTTTTCTCCCTTTTCTTCTAAGCCAGTGGCTGACGGAGTCTTGGTGCTCCAGCCAGGTGTCCGGCCTGAGCCTCTGAGGAAGGAGAGCTGATTTCAGGACTTTACTCCACCAGAGACCTCCCAGCCCCATGTAATATCAATTGGCGAGAGCTCTCCCAGAGATCTCCGTCTCAGCGCTAAGACCCAGCTCGACTCAACGACCAGCAAGCTCCAGTGCTGGACACCCCATGCCAAACAACTAGCAAGACAGGAACACAACCTCACCCATTAGCAGAGAGGCTGCCTAAAATCATAATAAGTTCACAGAAAACACACCAAAACACACCACCGGACGAGGTCCTGCCCACCAGAGACACAAGATCCAGCCTCATTCACCAGAACACAGGCACCAGCCCCCTCCACCAGGAAGCCTACACAACCCACTAAAGCAACCTTACTCACTGGGGGCAGACACCAAAAACAATGGGAACTACGAACTTGCAGCCTGCAGAAAGGAGACGCCAAACACAGTCAGTTAAGCAAAATGAGAAGACAGAGAAATACACAGCAGAAGAAGGAGCAAGGTAAAAACCCACCAGACCAAACTGAAGAGGAAATAAGCAGTCTATCTGAAAAAGAATTCAGAGTAATGATAGTAAAGATGATCCAAATTCTTGGAAATAGAATGGAGAAAATACAAGAAACATTTACCAAGGACCTAGAAGAACTAAAGAGCAAACAAACAATGATGAACAACATAATAAATGAAATTTAAAATTCTCTAGACGGAATCAATAGCAGAATAACTGAGGCAGAAGAACGGAGAACTGACCTGGAAGATAAAATAGTGGAAATAACTACCACAGAGTAGAATAAAGAAAAAATAATGAAAAGAATTGAAGACAGTCTTAGAGACCTCTGGGACAACATTAAATGCACCAACATTTGAATTATAGGGGTCGCAGAAGAAGAAGAGAAAAAGAAAGGGACTGAGAAAATATTTGAAGAGATTACAGTTGAAAACTTCCCTAATACAGGAAAGGAAATAGTCAGTCAAGTCCAGGAAGCGCAGAGAGTCCCATACAGGATAAATCCAAGGAGAAACATGCCAAGACACATATTAATCAAACTATCAAAAATTAAACACAAAGAAAAAATATTAAAAGCAGCAAGGGAAAAGCAACAAATAACATACAAGGGAATCCCCATAAGGTAAACAGCTGATCTTTCAGCAGAAACTGCAAGCCAGAAGGGTGTGGCAGGACATATTTAAAGTGATGAAATGGAAAAACCTACAACCAACATTACTCTACCCAGCAAGGATCTCACTCAGATTCAACGGAGAAATTGAAACCTTTACAGACAAGCAAAAGCTAAGAGAATTCAGTACCACAAAATCAGCTTTAAAACAAATGCTAAAGGAACTTCTCTAGGCAGGAAACACAAGGGAAGGAAAAGACCTACAATAACAAACCCAAAACAATTAAGAAAATGGGAATAGGAACATACATATCGATAATTATCTTAAATGGATTAAATGCTCCCACCAAAAGACATAGACTGGCTGAATGGATAAAAAAACAAGACCCATATATATGCTGTCTATAAGAGACCCACTTCAGCCCTAGGGACACATACAGACTGAAAGTGAGGGGATGGAAAAAGATATTCCATGCAAATGGAAATCAAAAGAAAGCTGAAGTAGCGATTCTTGTATCAGACAAAGTAGACTTTAAAATAAAGACTGTTACAAGAGACAAAGAAGGACACTACATAATGATCAAGGGATCAATCCAAGAAGAAGATATAAAAATCATAAATATTTATGAACCCAACATAGGAGCACCTCAATACATAAGGAAAATGCTAACACCCATAAAAGGGGAAATCGACAGTAACACAATAATAGTAGGGGACTCTAACACCCCACTTTCACCAATGGACAGATCTTCCAAAATGAAAATAAATAAAGAAACACAAGCTTTAAATGATACATTAAATAAGATGGACTTAATTGATATTTATAGGACATTCCATACAAAAACAACAGAATACACTTTCATCTCATGTGCTCATGAAACATTCTCCAGGCTAGATCATATCTTGGGTCACAAATCAAGCTTTGGTAAACTTAAGAAAATTGAAATCATATCAAGTATCTTTTCTGACCACTATGCTATGAGACTAGATATCAATTAGAGGAAAAAATCTGTAAAAACTACAAACACCTGGAGACTAAACAACATACTGCTAAATAACCAAGAGATCACTGATGAAATCAAAGAGGAAATCAAAAAATGCCTAGAAACAAATGACAATGAAAACACAACCCAAAACCTATGGGATGCAGCAAAAGCAGTTCTAAGAGGGAAGTTTATAGCAATACAATCCTACCTCAAGAAACAAGAAACATCTCAAATAAACAACCTAACCTTACACCTAAAGCAATTAGAGAAACAACAAAAAAACCCCAAAGTTAGCAGAAGGAAATAAATCATAAAGATCAGATCAGAAATAAATGAAAAAGAAATGAAGGAAATGAAAGCAAAGATCAATAAAACTAAAAGCTGGTTCTTTGAGAAGATAAACAAAATTGATAAACCATTAGCCAGGTTCATCAAGATAAAAAGGGAGAAGACTCAAATCAATAGAATTAGAAATGAAAAAGGAGAAGTAATAACTGACACTGCAGAAATACAAAGCATCATGAGAAATTACTACAAGCAATTCTATGCCAATAAAATGGACAACCTGGAGGCAATGGACAAATTCTTAGAAAAGCATAAACTTCCAAGACTGTACCAGGAAGAAATAGAAAATATAAACAGACCAATCACAAGCACAGAAATTGAAACTGTGATTAAAAATCTTCCAACAAACAAAAGCCCAGGACCAGATGACTTCACAGGCGAATTCTATCAAACATTTAGAGAAGAGCTAACACCGATCCTTCGCAAACTCTTCCAAAATAGAGCAGAGGGAAGAACACTCCCAAACTCATTTTATGAGGCCACCATCACCCTGATGCCAAAACCAGACAAAGATGTCACAAAAAAAGAAAACTACAGGCCAATATCACTGATGAACATAGATGAAGAAATCCTCAACAAAATAATAGCAAACAGAATCCAACAGCACATGAAATGGATCATACACCATGATCAAGTGGGGTTTATCCCAGGGATGCAAAGATTCTTCAATATATGCAAATCAATCAATGTCATAAACTATATTAACAAATTGAAGGAGAAAAACCATATGATCATCTCAATAGATGCAAAAAAAGCTTTCGACAAAATTCACCACCCATCTATGATAAAAACCCTCCAGAAAGTAGGCATAGAGGGAACTTACCTCAACATAATAAAGGCCATATATGACAAACCCACAGCCAACATCCTTCTCAATGGTGAAAAACTGAAACCATTTCCAGTAAGATCAGGACCAAGACAAGGTTGGTCACTCTCACCACTGTTATTTAACATAGTTTTGGAAGTTTTAGCCACAGCAAGCAATCAGAGAAAGGAAACAAATAAAATGAATCCAAATCGGAAAAGAAGAAATGAAATTGTCACTGTTTGCAGATGACATGATACTATACATAGAGAATCCTAAAGATGCTACCAGAAAACTATTAGAGCTAACCAATGAATTTGGTAAAGTAGCAGGATACAAAGTTAATGCATAGAAATCTCTTGCACTCCTATACACTAACGATGAAAAATCTGAAAGTGAAATTAAGGAAACACTCCCATTTACCATTGCAACAAAAAAATAAAATACCTAGGAATAAACCTACCTAAGGAGACAGAACACCTGTATGCAGAAAACTATAAGACACTGATGAAAGAAATTAAAGATTATACAAATAGATGGAGAGATGTACCATGTTCTGGGGTTGGAAGAATCAATATCGTGAAAATGACTCTACTACCCAAAGCAATCTACAGATTCAATGCAATCCCTATCAAACAACCAATGGCATTTTTCACAGAACTAGAACAAAAAAGTTCACAATTTGTTTGGAAACACAAAAGACCCCGAATAGCCAAAGCAATCTTGAGAAAGAAAAACGGAGCTGGAGGAATCAGGCTCCCTGACTTTAGACTATATTACAAATCTATAGTAATCAAGACAGTATGGTACTGGCACAGAAATATAGATCAATGGAACAAGATAGAAAGCCCAGAGATAAACCCACGCACATATGGTCACCTTATCTTTGATAAAGGAGGCAAGAATATACAATGGAGAAAAGACAGCTTCTTCAATAAGTGGTCCTGGGAAAACTGGACAACTACACATAAAAGAATGAAATTAGAACACTCTCTAGCACCATACATAAAAATAAACTCAAAATGGATTAAAGACCTAAATGTAAGGCCAGACACTATAAAACTCTTAGAGGAAAACATAGGCAGAACACTCTATGACATAAATCACAGCAAGATCCTTTCTGACCCACCTCCTAGAAAATGGAAGTAAAAACAAAAATAAACAAATGGGACCTAATGAATCTTAAAAGCTTTTGCACAGCAAAGGAAACCATAAACAAGACGAAAAGACAACCCTCAGAAAGGGAGAAAATATCTGCAAATGAAGCAACTGACAAAGGATTAATCTCCAAAATTTACAAGCAGCTCATGCAGCTCAATATCAAAAAAACGAACAACGCAATCCAAAAATGGCCAGAAGACCTAAATAGACATTTCTCCTAAGAAGATATACAGATTGCCAACAAACATCTGAAAGTATGCTCAACATCACTAATCATTAGAGAAATGCAAATCAAAACTACAATGAGGTATCACCTTACACCAGTCAGAATGGCCATCATCAAAAAATCTATAAACAATAAATGCTGTAAAGGGTGTGGAGAAAAGGGAACCCTCTTGCACTCTTGGTGGGAATGTAAATTGATACAGCCACTATGGAGAGCAGTATGGAGGTTCCTTAACAAACTAAAAATAGAACTACCATATGACCCAGCAATCCCACTACTGGGCATATACCCTGAGAAAACCATAGTTCAGAAAGAGTCATGTACCACAATGTTCACTGCAGCACTATTTATAATAGCCAAGACATGGAAGCAACCTAAGTGTCCATCGATAGCTGAAGATGTGGCACATATATACAATGGAATATTACTCAGCCATAAAAAGAAATGAAATTGAGTTATTTGTAGTGAGGTGGCTAGACATAGAGACTGTCATACAGAGTGAAGTAAGTCAGAAAGAGAAAAACAAATACCGTGTGCTAACACATATTTATGGAATCTAAAAAAAAAAAAAGGTTTTGAAGAACCTAGGTGCAGGACAGGAATAAAGATACAGATATAGAGAATGGACTTGAGGACATGGGGAGGGGGAAGGGTACGCTGGGACGAAGTGAGAGAGTAGCATTGACATATATACAGTACCAAATGTAAAATAGATAGCTAGTGGGAAGCAGCTGCATAGCACAGGGAGATCAGCTCGGTGCTTTGTGTCCACCTAGAGAGATGGGATAGGGAGGGTGGGAGGGAGACGCAAGAGGTAGGGGATATGGGGATATATGCATACGTATAGCTGATTCACTTTGTTGTACAGTAGAAACTAACACACCATTGTAAAGCAATTATACTCAAATAAAGATGTTTAAAAAAAAAAAAAGCTGGAAGAAAAAAAAGAAAAAAGTCATTAATTAGAAATTAAAAACACCACAAGGATTTACCGTATAACACAGGGAACAATATTCAATATCTTGTAATAACCTATACGTAACAGAAAATAAATGGAAAAAAATATATATATAACTGAATCACTTTGCTGTATACCTGAAACACAATATTGTAAATCAACTATACTTCAATTAAAAAAAAAGAAATAAAAACTTAATTATGTTTAAAAAAATAAAAAATAAAAAAAATATTGTAGGAACCAGCAAATCTTACAGGTATCTTTGAACCTAATTTTAATCAGTTGTGTGGGCTTGGGCAATACATTTACTTTCTGAGTCAGCCTTCTCCAAATTGTTTTGCTCAAAATCAAGGAGAAAGTGAATCTCTGTTTAAATAAACTTGAAAAATACTATGTTAAATAAGATAGGATTCATTGAAGGAAAACTTCAGAAACTTTAGCACAGTAATTTGCAAAATGTACCTCTACCAGAGGAATTTCGGATGCAACATCTTCCAAACTTTTTAAACATCAATCCCATTTTTATTATCATTTTTTTTCCTGGAGGAGGGGTTTAGAAACATTGTTTTAGTACAAAATTTATGTAGATGTATAAAATCACTCTAGAAATATTTTCTAAATATGATTTCATTGGCATATTTATTGGCACACTAGGTTTCATTGGCAGATTAGTCAATTAGATAAAGAAATGACTTTATTTTGCCATTTCAACTGAATGTTAAATCTTATACAATAGAGTTACCACATATACTAGTTAAAGGACAATTAGTCGTCAGTAGCATCATTGTATCATGATAATCAATGACTAATTCCGAGAGGAACTACCAGTCAATCAATACTGAAATGTTAGTGAAGAAATTGACAAGGTATTCAATTATACTAAGAGCTAAGGAGATTTGTCAACATTTCATGCACAAGTTTAATGGATTGATTACCAAAGTTAATGTGAATGTATTGATCACCTATTCCAAGTTACATTTTCTTAGATTATGATGAGATTATCTCTATCATTGTTCATATTAAATTAAAGTGAACATTTCTACAATGTTCACTTTGTAGAACATTTCTACAAAGGTGTTTGCAGACTTTAAAGGATAGATATGCTTTGATTAAATATTGAAAAATCAATTTTTATACTAATTGATATAGAAGCTTTAAAAATTTTATTTCAATAGATTCTTGCACTGCGAGCAGTGAGGCTGAATATTTTTTAAATTTAATGAATAATATTGATACTATTCCCTATGATTGCACAGTAGAGGTATAAGTTGCAATTACAAACTGGCAGCCTGCAGACCAAATTCATCTCCTGATTGGGCTTTAACTGGACTTCATCTTGTTCAGTTTTTATTTTAAATACAACTTTTAAAAATAGAGATATTTAAAATTAAAAAAAAAACATGTAGTCACTTTGGGCCTGCGTTACCAATGGCAACAGTCAGCTGGAGCTGAGAAGTGGTCACCTCTTTAGATAGGGCATTGGCTGTCCAGCTTGCACTGCCATTCAAACAATCCACACCTACACATTTTTATTTTTCCTCCCTACTCATTTATGTGGCCTTGCTGGCTTCTCTAGAGTTGAGTTTTAAACTCCTGCTATAAATAATCTGAACAATAACAACACACAAAATATTGCTCTATATCTGAAAATGAAACATTTTCATTGGAGAAGCAATAAGGAGAGTTTGGTTTTAATCCCAAATCTACCCCTTATTTACCGTCTAATAATTGTCAAACCATTAAAGTTCCACTGGCCTCAGAAATTATCTTCTGTGAAATGAAGGGAATTTCTATGTCTCTTTTGATTTTAAGAATCTATGATCCCCTAATCAATAAGTTTTTTAAAGGAAAATAAGAGATTAAGCCTTAATTTAGAATGATTCTTAAAACTTTCAGAGATAAATGCTACCTTCATTACAAATTGTCAGCACTCAAAATGGTACTGCAGAAGCTTATGTACAGAGTAACTGTGCATGTATTTACAGCCACTATGAGCAGGGTTAGATTTATTTTGTTTACTTCAATTTGACATGCTACATGTCTTTTAGTAAGAAAAAAATGAAAAGTGAATGTCTAATGAAGGAATGGAATACCTCTCATCTTGGCTGCTAAGTATCAAATGTTATTGTTCATGGAATCTGATTACAGTCTTGGTCAGGGTTCTGTAATCCTCTGCAAAATATATGGGAATCCACAGAGGGTGGTGATGGCTTGGTCACTTTAATGGCAGAGTACATGCATAACACAGAAGCCTCTCTGTGAGGGATCCTCAGGAAGAAGAGCTCATAAAACTATTAGCTCATGAAATTAAGTCCCCAAAATAGCCATTAATCCATCTGAACCTCATTTTTTGCAAGATAGTCAGTTCTGATTTGGCACTTCATTTGTAGTTTGGCTTTGTGCCCACTTTACCCTGCCAAATTGTGATAGACTTGATCTCTTTTCCTGATTCCCATGTCTTGCTTTAGTTCTTTTACTTTGCTTATGTGTGATTCCCCAGGAATATTATAGAGAGCATTTACTGCTGTTGTTGTTGTTTAACACCCCATACTTAAACATCCTTTGTATTTTGAACATTGTTTCACTATTATATGATTTGGGGTAGAAGGTAGGTCTCCACTTTCTACTACAGTAACTTAAGGTTCCAAATCTCTGCCCACCCCATCCACCCCACATACACCCCTTCAACACACATGCAGACACTTCTCTCTACTTCTTGGTATCCAGAATGCAAGCATGTGGACTAAATGTGGCCAATTAGGTGTCCAGCCTGGACATTTGGATCTCAAAGTATTATAAAAATGTAAGAATACATTTATACTGTTCAGAGTCAGCCTTTACCATCTACCCAGCGTTCTGTACTGGTGGTATTCATAATAGCATCATAACAATATTTTTTCTGGGGTGTGATAGTGGCTCTATTCCTTGCTGCCCAGCCACCTTGCTTTTTGTCAATTTTTGAACCAGGTTCTCAAGCTTTTCCACAGATTCCCTGAAATACATATACCTTCCAACATGCTTCTGCTTTTGTAATGTATTCAAAATCTTTTTCTGCTGCTTGTAACCAAGGACTTTGATATCAAAGACATCTTTACGGATTAATAAGGTTTAGTTTAACTGATAAAAACCACAGACATGTGAACTTTTCTTAGGCCTGACTAAGTGAATTCAAGCTCTTTTTCATGTGCATCCCCTAAAGAACTAGCTGTGTCCAAAGTTACATGTGAAGCCCCAAAAGCTGATGGAAAAACACAAGAAAAACGACTATTACCATATTGGTTATCTTTTACCGTATAATCACAACATCTCAGAGGCATACAGCAAAAAGTGCTTGTTTCTCATGCACCTGTAGGTTGGTTAGACTTAGCTGATCAAGGCTTTCTGACTGTGCTTCAAACTCTGACTCCAACTGGCATTTGCAACTCTCTGTGGGTTAGCATCCAGTCTGCTTCACATTTATTTATTCTGGGCCCAGGCTGTTAGGCTTCCAGGGGAAGTTTGTACAGCATTGACAGAGGCACAAGAAAGCAAGTAGAAACATGTGAGGCCTCTTGAGGCCTGAGCTGGAACTGCACATTATTTTTTCTGCCCATGTTCCATTCTCAAAGCAAGTCACATGGCAGGGCCCCAAGTCAAAAGGCTGGGAAGTCCATGTCATTATTGTCAAAGGATATGGATATAGGGAGTAGGGAAGACTTAGGGACAATACTTCAACCTACTACAATTACCCAAGGTACATATCAATTTAAAGGTCCAAGAATATAGTGAAACAGAGCAGACAACTAGCAATTGAGATTCAGGATTAGGTCAGAGAGAGAGAGGTATTCTAAAAACCACACACCTAGACAGGAATGTAAGATTGGAACAAAATTATTATGGAACTGATGTTACAGGCAGAGACCTAAGCTATTAGAGAAGAAGCGATAGAGACCTTGTTCTTGGATAAATGATAAGTTTAGAGCATGACAGATAAGCAAGAGCCCTTAAATTGGTTGTGGAGGCTAAGGAAAGAGTCTTCAGTATCCAAGTCAACATAAACACCATCTTCTAGATTTAGTGAGTTAATAGAGGCAGTGTTTACACATATCACATATCCAAAAAAGGTCACTATTATTACCATAATGAAATATTTAATAATCTGCTACATTATCATGGTTCCCAGATGAGTTATGACCTCAAGAACCTCTTATATTTCAGATTAAGTAGAAAATGAATTTTAAATTTTATCTTACCATTTGCTACAAAGTAAAATTCAACATAATTTAATCTTGGAGATTAAAAAATGCATTTCACACTCAGAAGTGCAGAAAGCACATGGACTTCAGTGTGGCAAACATTCACAACACACTAGAAATGCATGATTTGTACTTAATGGCTACAACAGGGTATTGAAAGCTAAAATTCAGTGACGAATTTTATGAAATAGATAAACCTATCTTGTTCCTTTATAGCATTCATTGGGATTACTTCAGAGAATATATTCAAATGTCTCCTAAGTATATTTTACCAAAACCATTCAAAATATTTAAATGTTCATAGTATCAATGAAGGTAATTTTACCCTATCTCAGATCTAGAAGGCTGAGGTGGTCATTCCTTATTTCATTGCAAAATAATGGCTATTCAAATAATGTGTGGTGGGGAGAGAGTTTACATAATAAGAAGTCTCAAGATAAGAAATCAAGGATGCTTCTATCTTCCATTTCTGTCATCACTTGCCCATGGTAGGCAGGCATCATATTTCTGTTCTAGAAAGAAAATGTTTCTTTCCATTGTTAATACAATATTTTGATCCTGAGAAGACCTTGCAAAAACAAGCAAAAAATATGTGGCATATTTCTCTGTATTCTATGAAATTAAAGGTCCAAAATGAATAAAAACTATGTGATACCTTTTTCAATGGCATTAGGTGATGTTTTATATCATAACTAAGTAATATCTAAGTGCTATCATTATTCAGAACAATAGAGGAACCATATACCACCAGTGGTAAAGTTCAAGGATCACCTTACAAATTCAGAAAATGTCCAGATTGTTTCCACAAGAATTATTAAATAAATTAATTGAAAGTTTCAGACAGGATTCAATTGCTAAAAAAAATTCACAGGTGACAAAATAACAATGCTTGTCAATCTTTGGTTTAGTCCAGGAAAAGGATATTATATAGCAACAGCATTAAAGTAAGAATATGCACTTCAGACAAAGGTGACCTCATAGCAATATTCAAAAAGACTGGATGGGGTTCATATTTACTTCTCTCTACAGGGTCATAGTGGTGTTCCTTCTCTCTATGATCAGGAATTACCTACATCTGCACAGAACACCTCAGAACCAGAAAGCTCAATCTGCTATACTGGCTGGTGCTTTTTATACTCTTCTGTTCTTGTAGGCAGAGTATTGCTATATGTACAGTCCCAGAGGAAGAACTCTCCTGGTCTCACCAAAACAAAATGTAAACCATCAGTTTCACTGCTATCAATCAGCAAGGTGATAAGTTGAAACATCTTCACATCCATGTAAGACTAAAAAGATACTTAGTATATTAAAAGTTTATTAGTTTTTAGTTAAATGTAGATCTTTTGTAGTAAACAGAGGATGGCTTTGTTTATTTGAAAATTTGTGATTATCGACATTGTCAAACTTGTACTTTAAATATATATTTTTCAGATTTTCACTTTCACATTTTTATTTTTTTAAAAAATACTGGTAAAATTTACTATTTTGTCAATCGAGAACATAACAAGTATGCTTTAAACTTATGTCTCTTTGATGCACAACAAAAGAACTAATAAAATTAATTAAGATTAATATTTTTTCCTATGTGAAGACATGTTTTTTTTCCATCTTGTTGTATTCAACATCTAATGATTATGAAAATACTTAATATGTAGCAGATTTTTCATCTCACTTATTCATAATGACATTATATATTGTCAACTTTCAAAATGAAACAGCCACTTATTTTACCAGCAAAATGGGTTTATATTGGGAATTGCACTTAGGACAGGCAAGCTATGGTGAATCATAGGCAAGTCCAGAGAAAACAAAGAGAGACACTTGTTTTTATTAAGCTTTAGGAGAAAATGGGTTTGTGGTGCTTTGTTGCTGGGGTAGTGAGATCTTTCTTCTTTTTCTTAAAAGCTGGACATAAAATTCCCGTGTGATTAATGTCCTCCCTTGTCAAAATAATTTTTATCTTCCTTCTTCCTGTTGTTTGTGTAGACTGAAATGAATGATACAAATGTGAAAGTTCCCCCTTCAGGGCTTCCTGACTCCATTTTAAATGAGGTTTCCTCATTTATTTAATAACACTTATTTATTGTAATAATATAATTATATTTATTATATATTAATTATATGTATAATTATAAATTATAATATTATTACATATAATCTAGCCAAAAGAGTATTAAACAATTATCACATTTGTTGTTTAATTCAAATCACTAAAAAAAATTAGACTAACTTTGAAACTTTAAAAAAATAATTTGAATATACACCTAGAACAATGCATGCAATTGCTTACCAATTCTCTTAAGTAATTAGTGTCATAGTTTGTTCCTAATAATATGAAAAAAACATTTAAAAAACTATTAAGAGTTTTAAAATAGAAAATGCAATATATATATATATTACATGTAAGCATTGAATATCTGTTATATTATCAGAATGCATTCTTTTTTAAACTAGAGTGGGTTTGGTTAGTAGAAATACAAGGCCACTCATTGCATTAATGACAACAATCATAATAAACAGACAAAAAAACACCAAGAGTCTATCAATAGAGAAATGATAGAATTATACTGCATGCACTCTAAGGTTTAACTCCATAATGTTAAATTAAAAAATCTATTGTATTGACATGGAGTAAGCAAACTTATATTGTTAAAGGAAAAATATTCAAATTGATGAAATAGAAAGTCTGGGAGATATGATGAATTTTTTTTTTTTTTTTCGAACCAGTGATTGCTGGTGAAAACAGAATGGGATAGGAGACAGGCTTAGGGAGAATTTTCTATTTTTCTCTCTATCTATTTGTATTGTTAGAACTATTTTTTCCTCATTCTTAACGCGTAATAATATGTTACCTGCATATAAAAGCTGTTAAAAAGTTGAGGAAAACACATTAAGCAGAGAGGGCAGTACACAAACTCAGAGAAGTTCATAACTATGATATCTATGCCAGGAAGTACCAAAGTTCCAGTATCATTAGCATATACATTTCAAAATGCAGTACTGGGAAGAGATGGGGGCTAGATAGGAACTAAGACTCAAAGACTCTTGCTGAGTTGCTTAGTGTCTTTTGCAGGTGATGGAGAGAGATTTTTAGATCCTAGGTAAAGGGTGGGGGTGAGTGACAATTTCAAACAAGTTTACACTTTCAAATTGAGTAAACCAGATAATTACTAGGAGCTGTTGATGAGATAATGAAATATGAGGTGGGTAGGGGGTTAAGAACCAAGACAAAAAGGTTAATGAAATAGGTGAGAAATGATGAGGACCTTAATATGGCAATGAGAGTAGGTAGAAAGGATAAATAATGTTGGATGTGTTGAGTTTTAATGACTGTGTGTCATCGGTGTTGATATGTTGAGCAAGTTGTTGCATACATGTCTGAAGGGCAAAGTGAAGTTCAATACTAGATATAAAGATATAAGCATTTTCCAGCCCATATGTAGTAATTAAAGTCATTTATAGAGTAAATGGAATCCCCTCTGAGAGAAAGAAGGACAGTAAGACCAGGGCAGAACCCTGGGAAGTACTACTTAATTGTGCTCAGCTGAGAAAATGATGCCCCATAAAATGGAACAGTGAGAGAGCAAAGAACAGAATGGAAGGGAATAGAAGTATCACAAAAAACTAAGAATGACTCAATAGCATATGTAGCAACATTCCAGGAATAATTTGAAAATTACTAAGCATGTAAAAATTTTTGTTAGAGTATGAGTCACATATATCATGATTTCACATCTTTTGTGAATACAATCTAAATGGAAGGATTTAATTACTAATTAAAACCTTGACATTTACCTCAGTTAATTTCCACAAGAAATATGTATTTTAACAAGATCAATAGATAAAGGGAACATCAATTGCTTGATGACTATACATACTCCATTTGCACAAGTACATGTGCTGTGACTGCTGCCTAAATATGTTAGGATAAGTAAGCACTTGGATTCTCTACCTAGTTTACCCAAAAGGTAAAATCTCCCAGAGGATGATGTTTAGAATTAACAAGACCCACTAATTAAATTTAATTAGGTCAACCTGCATGAGATAATTAGCATAATTAATTTTGATTTCGAAGTGCCTCAAAGAGAGGCAGTATTTGTGTATTTTCAAAGAGAACTTCAGTGACGAAAAGAAGAAAAGGAATAAAGGAACCAAGTTTGAATATTAGAAAAATGACCCAAAGTAATTTACCATAAAATTTTATATATAAGGACTTGTTTTATAGTTATTCAGAGAAAGTTATTCAGAGAAACTGCCCCCCTCCAAGTTCTGCCTTAGGATGATTGTTATATTTATTTCTCAGAACTATCTGAGAATTTATTTCATTAAATGTATTGGGATAATAACTAAGCATGTAACTAGAAATATATTTGTTGGAGTAAAGTCCTTAGTTCACAGTATTTGAGTTAATTTTGCAAAAGCATCCAACTCTGACTCAGAAGCTCAAATAAGGAACTACACTATATTGAGTTATTCAGTGTTATATAACTGTGATCAAGAGAAAGACATACACAAATTAACATCTTTGACATTAAGATGCATCTAATAAATTATAACTGGTAGATTTTTTTCTTTTTTTCTGGTATAAAACACTGGCAGTTCAGGAAATTGATAGACTAGATAACACATTACAGTTAATAAGGCAGTCCCCACTCTAAGTTTATACTACAAAGGTATAAACTACTTGCTCTATAATGTTGTACAATATCTTTTTATTTAAAAAAACTATACAAAATATAATAAAACTAAGTATAAATCATTAAAAAGGTTAAAATATACATCCATATAATGATGATCCAAGTCAAGAAATAGATCACTGCTACCCTAAAACTTTTTGTGAGTTCCCTCCCTTTCTTGCAGACGTAATTATCTTGACTTCTATGAAACTCTCCCTTTTAAAAAAACTTTATCACCATGTATGTTCTCTAGAACATGAAGCCTAGTTTTACCTGTTTTTGAACTATTACAAAATGAAATCCTACCAAACGTACTGTTTTATCTTGTTGGGTTTTTTTTGTTGTTGTTCAATATTGTGATTGTGAGATTAAATCACCTCTTGGAGTATACAGTACAAATAATTTTTTTGAGAATAAGTTGTCACCCTGATATTACATCACTCCAAAATGCTCTAGGGTTTATTTATACAACGAAGACATTCTTCTACACAACTACAATATACTCAACAAAATCTAAATGCAAAATTGATACATTACTAATACCTAATCCTCAGAGGCTACTAAAGCTTTGTCAATTGTCCAAAAATGTCTTAGTCCAATTTAGAATTACATGTTACACTTGGCTGTCAAGTCTTTAGCCTTCTTCGGTTTGGAAGGCTTGCCTGATGATTCCTTATAGTTAGATTCAGGTTATACACCTTCTTTTTTTTTTTTTACAGGAGCCGGAGAACATTCAGTATTTATTAATTAATTTATTTATTTTTGGCTGTGTTGGGTCTTCGTTTCTATGCGAGGGTTTTCTCTAGTTGTGGCAAGCGGGGGCCACTCTCCATCGCGGTGCGCGGGCCTCTCACTGTCGCGGCCTCTCTTGTTGGCAGCACAGGCTCCAGACGCGCAGGCTCAGTAGTTGTGGCTCACGGGCCTAGTTGCTCTGCGGCATGTGGGATCTTCCCAGACTAGGGCTCGAACCCACGTCCCCTGCATTGGCAGGCAGATTCTCAACCACTGCGCCACCAGGGAAGCCCCAGGTTATACACCTTTGTTAGAAATATCACAGAAGTGATGCCATGTTCTCATCACATCTATCAGGTGGAGCACAATTTTTATTCGTTCCATTTCTGATGCTATTTACTTTGGTCACCTGAATTAGTTGGTATCTGACAGGTTTCTCCACTGTAAAATTATCTTTTTTTCTCCTTTTTAAATTAATAAGTGTTTTGTGGGGAGGTACTTTCAAACAATGTACTTAAAACTACTCCTTTTGAAACTTTCAATGTATTCATTAACATATTTATATCAGTATGGACTCATGGATTCCTATTTTATTCAATAGCTTATAATTCATTACTGTTATTACTTATTTTGATGCTTAAATTGTCCTAATTTTCTAGTGGGTCCCTGTTCAAGCTAACTTCTGTGTCCTTTTCTAATGTTCCCAAATTTCTCTGAGGCCCTCCTTGCTTTCTGGCACAAGGTATTCTAGCCTTCTATTGTAATTGCCCTGCCACAGAACTAGAATCAGCCAATTTTCCATGGAGCCAATATCTAAGTGCAGGATGTATTCATGCTCTAAAGCCCTCAAAGTAGACAGAGATAGGGAATATGATTAGTGGACATTTTGTCCTGTCTAAAACGTCCATGAGACATTTGATCCACACTAAATGGTCCTTGAGGGTCCTGTCCAAAATGTCCATCGCATATTTGGTCCATGCCAAATGGTTCTGGACAGGACCAAATATTAAGTTTCCTCTGGCGTGGACCAAATGTCTCCATGGACATTTTGAACAGGACCAAGTGGTCCTGCAAATATCAAGCACCTTTTAGCATAGCCCAAATGTCTTAAGGACCAAATGTCTTATGGAAATTTTGGACAGGACCAAATGTCTTGCAAGGAGGGAATGCATATGTTTACATCACAAGCACATATTTATGTTCAGATACCTAGAACTAGGTAGGCTGATATAGAAGTACTACAAAGTTCATTCTAGTTTTATTCCTTTCTATATGTGTAACTTCTTTTTATACAGTAAGAAACTGGATCCCATATCCTTAATTATATATTTTTTGATCATTCTCCCCTTCCCTCTCACCTCGTTTTGTTCTAGCACCCTACACCAGACCACATCTGTAGGGACACACTCTTAAACTTGCTTAGGTTCTGATGCCCCACACCTAACTATCCCTTCTTGTCAAGATAGTACAGTAATTTCCCATATGCCCCACACAATTTCCTCTATTATAAATATCTCACATTAGTACTGCACATTTGTTACAGTTAATGCACTGATATTGAGCATTATTATTAAAGTCCATATTTATTAAGATTTTCTTAGTTTTTATCTAATGACCTTTTTCTATCCCAGATCCAGTCCCAGACACTACATTACATTAATATCCATGTCTCCTTAGGCTTCTCTTGGCTATGAGAGTTTTTCAGACTTTCTTTGCTTTTGATGACCTAGACAATTTTGAAGAGTGATTGTTTTATAACTGGTCAGACATTTTTTAGATTAACCTTCAACTGTGATTTTTCTGGTGCTCTTCTCATGATTAGACTGGGGTTATGCATTTTGGCGAGGAAGAACACAAAGTGCCATATCATCAAATCATATTAAGAGCACATACTGCCAACATGATTCACTAATATTGATACTGACCTTGATCACCTAAGGTTGTGGTTGCCAGATTTCTCCACTGTAAAGTTACTCTTTCCTCCTTTTCCACATTGCACTCTTGGGGAAAAATTCACTATACACAGCTCAAAATAATGAGTGAAGAGTTATATTCCACCTCCTTGAGGGGCAAGAATCTACATAAATTATTTGGATTTCTTCTGCACAAGATTTGTCTATTTTTCCCAGTTTATCACTTATTTATATCAGTAAAGACTCAAAGATATTTATTTTATATTTTAGGTTACAATCCAATCCTAATTTATCTATATTTTGCTCAGATTGTCTTAGTCTTGCTTGTTGGGAGCTCTTCCTGTTGGTTCCTTTGTCTCTTTGACCCTTTAACATACGCCCCCATCACTCACTGTGGGTTTTTTCCTTCCTTCCTTCTTTCCTTCCTTTCTTCCTCTCTTTCTCTCTTTCTTCCTTTCTTTTTTTGGAACACTTCATTACTTTCTGGCAATACAAGATCCATAGGATCATTTGTTTCCTTCCCCAGTCCTAGAATCAGCCCTTTTTCTTAAGACCTTCGTTTTCTTTCATTGGTGAATAGTATTAGAAACCAAGATTTGAGTGTTAGGTGTTCTCATTGCTACTGGTGTGCCATTTTTTGCTAGGTTCTCTCTGTTGATAAAGCATGAAAATAATATGTGTGGATACCAACTCGTGTGTGTGTGTGTGTGTGTGTATATATATATATATTTCTATACATAACCAACTATGTCTATGTTAAGCTAATTGTGAGTTGACACGACGTCTCCAACTATAATCCATTATCATATGGATTATTCCAGCCACCTCCCCTCACTTATCTGTAACTTCCAGCTACAACGGGGAGAAACCTGGCTCCCATCATCCGCCATCAATTTACTTAACTGTTCAATCTTAATATATATACAGCAGCCTCAGAATTCTTAACCCACAAATTATAGTAATAGGATAGTTTCTTTTGTCTTTAGTTTTACATATTCTACTTAATTTCAAAGTTAGTTAAGTCAGCATCTTTTCCTTATTCCTTTCAGTGAGGTAGTTTCATAAGTTTATTACACAGTTCAATTGTTTTATCACATTATGCATTCCATCCTGGGATCCTCTGACATTTAAAATGATTTTTTAAAATTTGTGCACATTAAAGTTCATTCTTCATGTTGTAAAGTTCTATGGGTTTTGAAAAAGGCATAGTGCTATGTGTCCACCATTACAATATACAGAACAGTTTTACTATCCCTGTGCTTTTACTAGCCCCTGTGCATCACATATTCAACCCTCATGTAGTTCCCTGGGGCCCTGGCAACCACTGATCTTTTTATCATCTCTATACTTCTGCCAATCCCAGTATGTCATATAATTGGAATGCTATAGTATGTAGCTTTTCAAACTGGCTTCTTTCACATAACAATATAAATTTAAGGTATTTCTAAGTCTTTTTGTGGTTTTATAGCTCACTTAGTTTTATTGTGGAATAATATTCCATTTTATGGATGCGTCACAGTTCATTTGTCCATTCACTTATTGAAGGACATTTGGTTGCTTCCCATTTTTGATGATTATCAATAAAGCTGGTATAAACTTTTGAGTGTAGGTGTTGTGTGGATGTAAGTTTTCAAATCTGATGGATAAATATCTAAGAGAGCAATTGTTGGATTGTATGATAAGATTATGTTTAGCTTTGTAAGAAACTGCCTGTCTTCCAAAGTGGTTATACCAATTTTCATTTGCACTAGCAATGAATGACAGTTTCTACTGCTCTGCATCCTACTAACAATTGGTATTGTCAGGTTTTGTTTTGTTTTGTCTTTCTAAGGTGTGTAGTGGCATCTTCTTTTTGTTTTAATTTGCAATTCCTTGAACATCTTTTCATATACTTGTTTGCCATTTGTGCATCTTGTTTGGTGAGGTGCCTGTTCAGATCTTTTACCCATTTTTCAATATTTTTTCATTGTTGAGTTTTAAGAGTTTTTTTTTTTTTTTGTATATTTTGGATACAAGAACTTTATCAGATATTTGCTCAAAATATTTTCTTCAAGTCTCTGGCTTGTCTTTTGGTACTTTCAACAGTGTCTTTCAGAGAGCAGAGGTTTTTAATTTTAATAAAGTCCAAGTTATCAATGTTTTTCTTTCGTGGACCATGTCCATATCTAAACACTCATCACCAACCAAATTTAAGGTCACACAGATTTTCTCCAAAGTTTTCCTTTAGAACTTTTACAGAGTTGCATTTCATATTTATATCTGTATCTATGTCCCTTTAGAATTATTTGTAATAACATCTGTCTAGATTTATTTATTTATTTATTTATTTATTGCATATGGACTATAGAGTGCTTTACATATTGGAGCTGATATGTAAAATGTGTCCCAAGTTACATTTTTAAGTAAAGAAGCAAGGAGTGAAGCCATGTGTATAGTTTGCTACTTTATACACAAAAAGGTAAAATATATATAGCTATCCATTCATTCATACATAATGAATGGATACAAAACAAACTGATTATGTATGAAAAAAGAGGAGGGAATAGTGGGTTCTACATATATGATCAACAGGGATAGATATTATATATGCCATATATATATATTATGTATACATGAGGTTTTGAACACTAATGTATTCCTTCCTAAACAAATTTAAAATAGAAAATTGAGTAAATTATTTTCATTTTCCAAATACTATCTATTTCCTTTCTGTATAAATATTTCTCACTTTATCTTTTCTCACTTCTCATTGTTATCTTTTTCCCTGATAACTAACAATTTGAACTTGGGATGTTGTTGTGATATTCTCTGTAACAACTGTTGAATTCCTGAAGATGTCTCTGGCTTGGGTCACCCTTTTTATATCTTGCACATGATATCCTGGCAGCAGGAACAGAATCATAGAAATTGTTGCTCTTTTATATAATCACCTTGACTACAGGGCAATGATAAAAGTTAGATAGATAGTCCAAAATGGATTATATGCTCTCTCTGTAAATGAAATAAGAGTGAGGGTGGCCTATTTACATGCACAGGACTATGATGGAATGCATCCATATATCTTACTAACTTTGGAATGATTTTTAGAAGTTTCTAGAACAAGTTGGAATATTATTGAGATATCATGATTATTTCATAAGGATCAAATTTATTCAAATTTATGTTTAAATTAGCAAAGAAAACACTGATTTCTTTGTTTACAATATTGAAATTAATTATTTCTAAGAATTCTAAAATTAACTGGTAAATCCAAATTTTATTTTTCAGTGAGGCTGAATATGTCTCTAACACTTATACACACCAAAAGTGATTGATTTTTATGAACTTAGTGCTAGCCCTAATATTTTCGTTATTTTTTTCTCCACAAAAAGAAACCTTGGTTTATTTTTCTTGAAGTATAAATTAGTTTAGAGTCAGAGTTTCAAGTACAAGAAGTCAAAGTGGAAAGCATCATTTCAGGCATGATGTTTTAGATAACATATCCCCTTTCCTATATTATCCTGCTCAGTTAAGCCTGCCTTATAATCTAAAGTGAAAGTTGCAGGTATACTTGACAATTGAATAATGCTAAGCAACACGCATATCTCCTACATCAAATTGATAACACACGTAATACATATCATCCCTGTAATACTTATAATGGTAAAACAATAATAGTGATAAAAATTGATCACAATTTGAGTAGCTATGTTGAAGAATATTAAGTTAACAAACATGAAAACTTCTAAAAGGATATTTTCCAGGTTAGTTTGTACAGAAAGGCAGTACACTGTTTTCACATACACTTTTTTCATTTTTTTTTTGTTGATGCATACTTTTAACACAGTACATAGGGCTAAGTAAAGATTAGCTATAGTGCCCATAGATGAAAATGAGCCATATGTTTTAGAAAACTCCCCAAAACATGGTTGAGCAGTCTTTTTCAAAGTCACATCCTCTGTCTGAACCTATTCTTTACAGCTTAAACCTATTTTATTGTGACCTTAGTAGGCAGAAAGAACATCTGGTCACAGACTTTTTTGATAATAGACCTTTTCTATTTGAAAGATCGTTGTAAAGTCAGACTGTAACTAACAGCAATTTTTAAAATCTTTATAGATTTCATTTTTAAATCCCAAATACTAGATTTAAGGGAATAAAGGACTGAAAGATATAATTCAACTCAGCAAACATGTACTGACTGATGACTTTTTGACAGGTACAATAGCAAACACCAGGGCTACAAAGTGGAATGTGGTGGGGTCTAACTCTACACTCTGACAAGTGATATGTTGGCAATTTGAACAAAGTGTTTTGAAAGCACAGAAAAGAGAGTAGTCATTATTTCAAATTCATCAGAAATTTTCATTTTGAGCTACAAATTAAAGGATGGGTAGGGTTTATTCATGCAAGGAAGATAACTGAGTTAATAGAATTCTGTCTTAACATCTCTCACGCTTACTTTTTATCCCCCTCTATTCTTTTAGCCCAGGAACTTTTCATCTATCATTTAGAAAATTGCTATAATATTATAAGTATTATGCAGTTCTCTGGTTTTGTGCATCTCTAATTCATTATCTGTCCTGCTGCAAGAGTTTACAATATGCAGTTACCAGAAAGGGGTAATTGTTATAATGGGCCACATCTCTCATGGACCTACCAATCAAAACCATATATATAGCCAGAAGCTTCAGGAGAGAAAGAGGGAAGGGGAGAGGGGTGGTTCCCATAGGACCTTCAGAAATTTGCTTCTCTGCTGCTAAACCCTACTTTATTCACCTTCCTGCCTTACCTCTCTGCTGTGTAGCCCTGCTTGAAGATGACGATGATGATGAAGATGATGATAATAATGAAGATGGATTTATAGAGGAGGCCTTCAAGATGGTGGAGGAGTAAGATATGGAGATCACCTTCCTCCCCACAAATACATCAGAAATACATCTACACGTGAAACATCTCCTACAGAACACCTACTGAACACTGGCAGAAGACCTCAGACTTCCCAAAAGGCAAGAAGCTACCCCACGTACCTGGGTAGGGCAAAAGAAAAAAGAAAAAACAGAGACAAAAGAATAGGGACGGGACCTGCACCTCAGGGAGGGAGCTGTGAAGGAGGAAAAGTTTCCACACACTAGGAAGCTCCTTCACTGGCGGAGACAGGGGGTGGTGGGGGGGAAGCTTTGGAGCCATGGAAGAGAGTGCAGCAACAGGGGTGCAGAGGGCAAAGCGGAGAGATTCCCACACAGAGGATTGGCGCTGACCAGCACTCACCAGCCTGAGAGGCTTGTCTGCTCACCCTCTGGGGTGGGTGGGAGCTGGGAGCTGAGGCTCAGGGCTTCGGAGGTCAGATCCCAGGGAGAGGAGTGAGGTTGGCTGCGTGAACACAGCCTGAAGCAGGTTAGTGCGCCACAGCTAGCCAGGAGGGAATCTGGGGAAAAGTCTGGAACGGCCTAAGAGGCAAGAGACCATTGTTTCGGGGTGTGCAAGGAGAGGGGATTCAGAGCACCACCTAAACAAGCTCCAGAGATGGGCGCGAGCCATGGCTATCAGCGCGGACACCAGAGACCGGCATGAAATGCTAAGGCTGCTGCTGCAGTCACCAAGAAGCCTGTGTGCAAGCACAGGTCACTATCCACACCTCCCCTCCTGGGAGCCTGTGCAGCCTGTCACTGTCAGCGTCCCGCAATCCAAGGACAACTTCCCTGGGAGAACACACAGTGCGTCTCAGGCTGTTGCAACGTCATGCTGGCCTCTGCCGCCGCAGGTTCACCCCGCATACTGTACTCCTCCCTCCCCCTGGCCTGAGTGAGACAGAACCCCCTAATCAGCTGCTCCTTTAACCCGGTCCTGTCTGGGTGGGAACAGACGCCCTCAGGCGACCTATACGCAGAGGTGAGGCCAAATCCAAAGCTGAACCTCAGGAGCTGTGCAAACAAAGAAGAGAAAGGGAAATCTCTCCCAGCAGCCTCAGGAGCAGTGGATTAAATCTCCACAGTCAATTTGATGTACCCTGTATCTGTGGAATATCTGAGAGACAACGAATCATCCCAAAATTGAGGCGGTGGACTTTGGGAGCAACTGTAGACTTGGGGTTTGCTTTCTGCATCTAATTTGTTTCTGCTTTTATGTTTATCTTAGTTTAGTATTTAAAGCTTACTCTCATTGGTAGATTTGTTTATTGATTTGGTTGCTCTTTTCCTTTTTATATATATATATTTTTTTTTTTCCCCTTTTTATCTTTTTGTGAGTGTGTATGTGTATGCTTCTTTGTGTGATTTTGTTGGTATAGCTTTGCTTTTACTTTTGTCCTAAGGTTCTGTCTGCCTGTTTTTTGGTGGTATTTTTTAGTATAGTTTTTAGTGCTTGTTATCATTGGTGGATTTATTTTTTGGTTTGGTTGCTCTCTTCTTTCTTTTTCTTTTTTTTAAATTACTTTTTAATTTTTTTTATTTTTTATTTTAAACTTTATTTCTTTTTCTTTTTTTTTCTTTCTTCCTTTCTTTTTTTCCCCTTTTCTTCTGAGCTGTGTGGCTGACAGGGTCTTGGTGCTCTGGCTGGGTGTCAGCCCTGTGCCTCTTAGGTGGGAGAGCCGCGTTCAGCACATTGGTCCACCAGAGACCTCCCAGCTCCACGTAATATCAAACAGCAAAAGCTCTCCCAGAGATCTCCAACTCAATGCTAAGACCCAGCCCCACTTAGCAAAGCTACAGTGCTGGACACCCTATGCCAAACAACTAGCAAGACAGGAACACAACCCCACCCATTAGTAGAGAGGCTGCCTAATATCATAATAAGGTCCCAAACACCCCAAAACACACCACTGTAGGCAGTCCTGCCCAACAGAAAGACAAGATCCAGCCTCATCCATCAGAACACAGGCACTAGTCTGCTCCACCAGGAAGCCTACATAACCCAGTGAGCCAACCTTAGCCACTGGGGGCAGACAACAAAAACAATGGGAACTATGAACCTGCAGCCTGCAAAAAGGAGACCCCAAACACAGTCAGTTAAACAAAATGAGCAGACAGAGAAAAACACAGCATATGAAGGATCAAGGTAAAAACCCGCCAGATCAATCAAATGAAGAGGAAATAGGCAGTCTACTTAAAAAGAATTCAGAGTAATGATAGTAAAGATGATCCAAAATCTTGGAAATAGAATGGAGGAAATACAAGAAACATTTAACAAGGACCTAGAAGAACTAAAGAACAAACAAACAATGATGAACTACATAATAAATGAAATTTAAAATTCTCTAGAAGGAATCAATAGCAGAATAACTGAGGCAGAAGAATGGATAAGTGACCTGGAAGATAAAAGAGTGGAAATAACTACCTCAGCGCAGAATAAAGAAAAAAGAATGAAAAGAATTGAGGACAGTCTCAGAGACCTCTGGGAGAACATTAAATGTGCCAATATTTGAATTATAGGGGTCCCAGAAGAAGAGAAAAAGAAAGGGACTTAGAAAATATATGAAGAGATTATAGTTGAAAACTTCCCTAGTATGGGAAGGGAAAGTCAATCAAGTCCAGGAAGTGCAAAGAGTCCTATACAGGACAAAACCGAGGAGAAACATGTCAAGACACATATTAATCAAACCATCAAAAATAAAATACAAAGAAAAAATATTAAAAGCAGCAAGGGAAAAGCAACAAATAACATACAAGGGAATCCCCATAAGGTAATCAGCTGATCTTTCAGCAGAAACTCTGCAAGCAAGAAGGGAGGGGCAGGACATAGTGAAAGAGATTAAAGGGAAAAACCTACAACCAAGATTACTCTACCCAGTGAGGATCTCATGCAGATTTGATGGAGAAATTAAAAACTTTACAGACAAGAAAAAGCTAACAGAATTCAGCACCACCAAACCAGCTTTACAACAAATGCTAATGCTAAAGGAACTTCTCTAGGAGGGAAACAGAAGAGAAGGAAAAGACCTACAATAACAAACCCAAAACAATTAAGAAAATGGGAATAGGAACATACATATCGATGATTCACTTAAATGTCCATTTACAGGTCTTGTTTTTTTATGCTCCCACCAAAAGACATAGACTGGCTGAATGGATTAAAAAACAAGACCTGTATATATGCTGTCTACAAGAGACCCACTTCAGACCCAGGGACACATACAGACTGAAAGTGAGGGGATGGAAAAGGATATTCCATGAAAGTGGAAATCAAAAGAAAGCTGGAGTAGCAATTCTCGTATCAGACAAAATAGACTTCAAAAAAAGACTATTAAAAAAGACATCCCCTACCCCTAAAAAAAAAAAAAGACAAAGAAGGACACTACATAATGATCAAGGGATCAATCCAAGAAGAAGATATAACAATTGTAAATATTTATGCACCCAACATAGGAGCACCTCAATACATAAGGCAAATGCTAACAGCCATAACATGGGAAATTGAAAGTAAAACAATAATAGTAATGGACTTTAACATCACACTTACACCAATGGACAGATCATTCAAAAGGAAAATAAATAAGGAAACACAAGCTCTAAATGACATATTAAACAAGAAGGACTTAATTGATATTTATAGGACATGCCATCCAAAAACAACAGAATACACTTTCTTCTCAAGTGCTCATGGAACATTCTCCAGGATAAATCATATCTTGGGTCACAAATCAAGCCTTGTAAATTTAAGAAAATTGAAATTGTAGCAAATATCTTTTCCGACAACAACACAATGAGACTAGATATCAATTACAGGAAAAAAACAGTAAAAATTACAAAAACATATGGAGGCTAAACAATACGCTACTTAATAACCAAGATATCACTGAAGAAATCAAAGAGGAAATCAAAAAATACCTAGAAACAAATGACAATGTAAACACGACAACCCAAAACCTATGGGATGCAGCAAAAGCAGTTCTAAGAGGGAAGTTTACAGCAATATAATCCTACCTCAAAAAACAAGAAACATCTCAAACAAACAACGTAACCTTACACCTAAAACAATTAGAGAAAGAACAACAACAAAAAAAAACCCAGAGTTAGCAGAAGGAAAGAAATCATAAAGATCAGATCAGAAATAAATAAAAAAGAAATGAAGGAAACGAAAGCAAAGATCAATAAAACTAAAAGCTGGTTCTTGGAGAAGATAAACAAAATTGATAAACCATTAGCCAGACTCATCAAGAGAAAAAGGGAAAAGACTCAAATCAATAGAATTAGAAGTGAAAAAGGAGAAGTAACAAGTGACACTACAGAAATACAAAGGATCATCAAAAATTACTACAAGCAACTCTATGCCAATAAAATGGACAACCTGGAAAAAATGGACAAATTCTTAGAAAAGCACAACATTCCAAGACTGTACTAGGAAGAAATAGAAAATATAAACAGGCCAATCACAAGCACTGGAATTGAAACTGTGATTAAAAATCTTCCAAGAAACAAAAGCCCAGGACCAGATGGCTTCACAGGCGAATTCTATCAAACATTTAGAGAAGAGCTAACACCTATCCTTCTCAAACTCTTCCAAAACATAGCAGAGGGAAGAACACTCCCAAACTCATTCTACAAGGCCACCATCACCTGATACCAAAACCAGACAAAGATGTCATAAACAATGAAAACTACAGGCCAATATCACTGATGAACATAGATGCAAAACTCCTCAACAAAATACTGGCAAGCAGAATCAGCAGTACATTAAAAGGATCATACACCATGATCAAGTGTGGTTTATCCCAGGAATGTGAGGATTCTTCAATATTCACAAATCAATCAATGTGATACACCATATTAACAAATTGAAGGAGAAAAACCATATGATCATCTCAATAGATGCAGAAAAAGCTTTCAACAAAATTCAACACACATTTATGATAAAAACCCTCCAGAAAGTAGGCATAGAGGGAACTTACCTCAACATAATTAAGGCCATATAGGACAAACCCACAGCCAGCATCGTACTCAATGGTGAAAAACTGAAACCATTTCCTCTAATATCAGGAACAAGAAAATGTTGCCCACTCTCACCAGTATTATTCAACATAGTTTTGGAAGTTTTAGCCTCAGCAATCAGAGAAGAAAAAGAAATAAAAGGGATCCAAATTGGAAAAGAAGTAAAGCTGTAACTGTTTGCAGACCACATGATACTATACATAGAGAATCCTAAAGATGCTACCAGAAAATTACTAGAGCTAATCAACGAATTTGGTAAAGTAGCAGGATACAAAATTAATGCACAGAAATCTCTTGCATTCCTATACACTAATGATGGGAAATCTGAAAGAGAAATTAAGGAAACACTCCCATTTACCACTGCAACAAAAAGAATAAAATACCGAGGAATAAACCTACCTAAGGACACCAAAGACTTGCATGCAGACAACTATAAAACACTGATGAAAGAAATTAAAGATGATACAAACAGATGGAGAGATATACCATGTTCTTGGGTTGGAAGAATCAATATCGTGAAAATGACTATACTACCCAAAGCAATCTACAGATCCAATGCAATCCTTATCAAACTACCAATGGCATTTTTCACAGAACTAGAACAAAAAATTTCACAATTTGTATGGAAACACAAAAGGCCCTGAATAGCCAAAGCAATATTGGAAAGAAAAATGGAGCTAGAGGAAGCAGTCTCCCGGACTTCAAACTACACTACAAAGTTACAGCAAACAAGACAGTATGGTACTGGCACAAAAACAGAAATATAGATCAATGGAACAGGATAGAAAGCCTAGAGATAAACCCATGCACATACGGTGACCTTCTCTTTGATACAGGAGGCAAGAATATACAATGGAGAAAAGACAGCCTCTTCAGTAAGTGGTACTGGGAAAACTGGACAGCTACATGTAAAAGAATGAAATTAGAACACTCCCTAACACCACACACAAAAATAAACTCAAAATGGATTAAAGACCTAAATCTAAGGCCAGACACTATCAAACTCTCAGAGGAAAACATAGGCAGAACACTCTATGACATAAATCACAGCAAGATCCTTTTTGACCCACCTCCTAGAGAAATGGAAATAAAACCAAAAATAAACAAATAGGACCTAATGAAATTTAAAAGCTTTTGCACAGCAAAGGAAACCATAAATAAGACAAAAAGACAACACTCAGAATGGGAGAAAATATTTGCAAATGAAGCAACTGACAAAGGATTAATCTCCAAAATATACAAGCAGCTCAAGCAGCTCAATATCAAAAAAACAAACAACCCAATCCAAAAATGGACAGAGGACCTAAATAGACATTTCTCCTAAGAAGATATACAAATTGCTAACAAACACATGAAAGAATGCTCAACATCACTAATCATTAGAGAAATGCAAATCAAAACTACGAGGTATCACCTCACACTGGTCAGAATGGCCATCATCAAAAAATCTACAAACAATAAGTGCTGGAGAAGGTGTGGAGAAAAGGGAACCCTCTTGCACTGTTGGTGGGAATGTAAATTGATCCAGCCACTATGGAGAACAGTATGGAGGTTCCTCATAAAACTAAAAATAGAACTACAATACGACCCAGCAATCCCACTACTGGACATATGCCCTGAGAAAACCATAACTCAAAAAGAATCATGTACCACAGTATTCACTGCAGCTCTATTTACAGTAGCCAGGACATGGAAGAAACCTAAGTGTCCATCGATAGATGAATGGATAAAGAAGATGTGGCGCATATATACAATGGAATATCACTCAGCCTGAAAAAGAAACGAAACTGAGTTATTTGTAGTGAGTTGGGTGGACCTAGAGACTGTCATACAGTGTGAAGTAAGTCAGAAAGAGAAAAACAAATACCGTGTGTTAACACATATATATGGAATCTAAAAAAAATGGTTCTGAAGAACCTAGGGGCAGGACAGGAATAAAGACGCAAACATAGAGAATGGACTTGAGACACGGGGTGCGGGAAGGGTAAGCTGGGACGAAGTGAGAGAGTCGCATGGACTTATATATAGTACCAAATGTAAAGCAGATAGCTAGTGGGAAGCAGCCGCATAGCACAGGGAGATCAGCTTGGTGCTTTGTGACCACCTAGAGGGGTGGGATAGGGAGGGTGGGAGGGAGCTGCAAGTGGGAGGAGATATGGGGATATATGTATATGTATAGGTGATTCAGCTTGTTAGAAGGCAGAAACTAACACACCATTGTAAAGCAATTATACTCCAATAAATATGTTTTAAAAAATGATGATGATGAAGATGGCGTGATGATGATGTGAAGATAATGATGAAGATGAAGATCATGATGAAGATGAAGATGATGATGATGATGATAACAATTTTGATGATGGTAGCTAACACTTATTGAGCTCTTACTATAAGCTAAGCTAAGTGGTCCGTTTAATTTCCACAATACCTCTGCAATACAGGTAGTACTGCCATTTTCATTTTATAGAGAAAGAACTAGGGCTTACTTTGTTTAAGGACCTGGACCAAGTTCACAGGGCCAATTGAGTCATGGAACCAAAATCCTGAGACAATGTGACCCCAAAGGCTGGGCTGATGTGTTCCTACATTCTATGATTTTTTCAAATCCTCTATCAAAGGAGTGAGTCTAATTTACATAATTAAATGCCCCTTAGTCTCTTAAAAACAAACAAAAAATACCCATATATATAAGTGGTTTAGATACATATAATATATTATAAAATATGATTATATAATATACATATATATAAGTTATAAGAAAGGTGGAACATAGGGATAAAAGAAGAAACCGCTCTTTTTTTTCTTGCTTTGTACAAAACTTGACTCTCTGAGACAAGTAGTAGATGACATGAGGGAGAATTTGTTTTTCCTCCACATTTTATGGTTTGTTCTAAACTATTTCCAGTTGTAAAACAATTAATTATGATTTGCATTTGAGCTTCAAGTCAGCTATTTTTAGTAGACAGTCCCCCAGATTCTTAACAGTGATTGACACAAATTTTGTATTTTCAGTTATTTCCATCTCATGTTTGTTAAGATTCAACAGTATTTTATTAGGTATTTGGAAAAAGGAAGATAAAGCAAAATTTGTCTTGATGCCATCTTCAAGCAAAATTAGGTGTGCTTGAATATTCCTGAATAATTTTTATGGTAGCCTTATGAAGTTCTCTCATTAATTGTATTTATGGGCATAAAATTCTTAAGATAATTTGGCAAATTTAAGGAACAAGGAAAGAAAA
Organism: Balaenoptera acutorostrata; assembly: GCF_949987535.1. NCBI lineage: Eukaryota > Metazoa > Chordata > Mammalia > Artiodactyla > Balaenopteridae > Balaenoptera > Balaenoptera acutorostrata. Next base: position 47,690,767 of record NC_080071.1, on the reverse strand, counting down.
TAAAGGAAGAAGTAGGGGGAAAGATTTGAAAAAGAAAGTGAAAGAGGGAAAATGGTAATAGAGTAACTAGCATTTCTACCCACAACTTTTTCCAAGGGACTTGTTATCAATGTGGGTCTAATAATCAAAATATTACTATGAAAGTAGGCAAATGCTGACATGAAAATTTTACTCTAAATATTTATCATTCTAAGTAGCCCCAATCCAATTCCACCTTGGGCACTTGGCTCTTTTATCAAATTAATTTATCTAAAATAATATACCCCCAAATATTTTCTAATTAATGTTTGATCCCATTTAAATGGCTTTCCCTTGCCTCTACATGGCCTTAGTGTTATTGATATTTCCTTATGGTATGGTCTAAAAGACATAAAGGACTAGCATCCCTAACATAGATTCCCTTAACAATAAAACAAAGAAACATCCAAAGGGCATAAGATTAAACCATTTATTATCTTGTTCACTCTTCTAAGAATCAGGAAGATATAAATGTGTGACCACTAGTGAAAAAAGCATGTGTAATCATTAAGTAATTTGCTTCAATGATAATATCTGATTCATCTTAATGGAAGCGTTTTATTTGGAGGAGCGTGACACTGAATAGGATGTACAGATGCCCATTAAAGACAGATAAATTAACACCAATGTTTGAAATTCTCATTTAGGAATAATCTCTGAACTGGCTCTTTCTCAGGTGAGATCGCTGCACCTGTTGAAGAAGGCAATGACGTTTTTGAACCCATGATTATTTATAAGCACTTACAGCTCTTTCCTAAATCAAGTCAGTTTCCATGGAAACAGGAATTATCTGTTGAAGTCTGACCTTTCCTTTGCATAGTTTAGTTTTGACAGCTATGTGAGCAGTGTTTTAGAAAGCACATATATCCCAGGGTCCTTACAAAAGATATACAAAGCAGAAAGTAATTGAAAATGCTAAGCTTTAAAAATGCAGTTAAGTTTACCTAATTTTTTAATGTGGCTTTTCATTTCTTCAAGAGTATGTGAGTTTTATTTTGAGCTAGTGTTACCTTGTAATGTTCAAAAGTAAGAGTTGGAACAAGGTAGAGAACTATTGTTATTATTATTTTGTTACATAAGTAAATATTAGAAGGAAAACAAATACTTGTATGAGGAAATAATCTCTCAGCATATAATGGACATGTACACATCATTATTTTTTTCAGTTGCAAAAGGATCAAAGCATGCTAAACGATTTCCCAATGTCATATGTCAAGTATTTAAATGCACGGTTCATGTCCTGGAGATTCTAGAGCATCAGTTCTTTTAATTTCAGCCTTTAAAATTATGAATGAATGAAGTAATATTAAGTGGTAGAAAAATTTACTAAAATATTGGGGCTCATCTTCTAAATTTGTTTAATTTTAAGGCTTGATAAATTATGGCTATATTTTTATCTGCTTCTGCATATGGAAAGATTATTTTTAAAGTGCTTTTACTAGTTTTCATATTTGTGAAAGAAATCAATGACTACAGCTTTGGCAATGTGGTAGTAAATGAGATAAAATGATTTATTAAAACCTGATAGATTAGAATTTTACAACAGAGAATCTCAGAAAGCACATAATTATGGCAATTGTCATTAGAGCTTCATATTCAATAAATACAACTTATCAAGTGTACTGAAGGACAACTCAAAAATTGTTTTCTTAAAAAAAGATATTTGGGGCTTCCCTGGTGGCGCAGTGGTTGAGAATCTGCCTGACAATGCAGGGGACACGGGTTACAGCCCTGGTCTGGGAAGATCCCACATGCCGCAGATCAACTAGGCCCGTGAGCCACAACTACTGAGCGTGCGCGCCTGGAACCCGTGCTCCGCAACAAGAGAGGCCGCAATAGTGAGAGGCCCGCGCACCGCGATGAAGAGTGGCCCCCCGCTTGCCGCAACTAGAGAAAGCTCTCGCACAGAAACGAAGACCCAACACAGACAAAAATTAAAAAAAAAAAAAAAATTTAACTCTATTTACTAATTTTAACTTTCAAGTAAATGATAGAAAATAGCAGCCATTCCAAAATGAAGAAAAATGTTTCATGAGGAAAAAAAGTTATCTAACTGAGATGACCACCTCAAACATAAGGGAAAAGTAGTAAAATAAAATTCAATAATGAATCAAATGTAAAATAAATGAGTTTCCACATTAGTTTGACAGAATAACCTTAAAGAGCTTTGAAGGACATCACAATATAATTTCATTTTTCTTAAGAAACAATTTTTAGTCATAAATTATATAAAATATAAAAATATTGTGTATTGCTTACTTTAGTTTAATACTTTTATTTTTTCATATTTATGAATTTTTTTTCATATTTATGATAAAATTTGAAAACCATATTGACAAATTCCCTCTCCCTTTCAAATCTATTTTATGTGTTTTTATACTTTCTAATTTTATGACTTATATTTAAGTATCATCTTTAACAAAGCTGAAGCATACATCAAATAAAATAAAGTTATAGATTGAATTTCTGCAGTTGCAGAACATACTTTGATTTTTTCCTGAAATGAATAAACATATTTTTTAAGCTTTAGATTCTATTTTCCTCCTCTTAAATTTGATAAATTAGTCTTTGAAGGAAGTAGATTATGTTGTTATAGGTTTGAAAACTGGTATCACCAAAAAGGTATATGCTAATGGGTTAGTTCAGTGAGACTTTGGTTGAAATGCATAATGACAAGTCTAAGTTGAACAGAAAAATAATCTGTAGTCAGACTCAGATAAATTTGTCTGAGTCTATTCTGATTCAGAAAAATTTAGAGTGGGCTATGGAAAATAACTTCACCAAAATATTTAAATAAAAATTATGGTTACCAAGAGGGAAGGAGAGGGGGATAAATTGGGAGATTGAGATTGACATATACACACTACTATATATAAAATAGATAACTAATAAGGAACTACTGTATAACATACGGAATTCTACTCAATACTCTATAATGACCTATATGGGAAAAGAATCTAAAAAAGAGTGGATATATGTATATGTATAACTAATTTACATTGTTGTACAGCAGAAACTAGCACAACATTGTAAATCAACTATACTCCAATAAAAATTATAAAAAAAGGAAAGAATGAAAATTCCATTAGAGTTCCCAACATTTAAAGATTATATTTACTACTCTTAAAACTGCTCTAGAAAGGAACCAGGACTCCTAGGAGAGATGCCTGATTTGAGGACTGAGGCATGGAAAGTATATGAATATAAAACATCTTTTTCTGAACTGAAAAGTAAAGTGATATTCAAAGAATGATGTGGACATATCAAAAGGATACAGGAGCCAGTTTGAGCAAGCAACCCCTTGCCAAATCAGAATTTGTGAGAATCAAGTAGGCTGCAAGGAAAACATTCAACTGGCATAAGACTGAGGAGTGGGGGATATTTTGGATGTGCCACACTGAAATTGAGATGTCTAGTGCTGCCTTTGTCTTGAGTTAGCTCTGTGTCTCTGGATAAATCACTCTGAGGTAAATTCCTTCATTTTGAAATGAAAATGTCTAAATTTACTTCCAGTTTTAAAAATCCATAAACAGAGAACTTGCAGAATAAAGAAATGAGGAGTCAATAGAAGATTTCTAATAAACCATTTAACTAGAAAAATTATGAAAAGCAATAATTTAAAATCACACAGCAAATTTAGAAACATTCGTTCAAGTAAATCTTCTAACTCTCAGTAAAAGTAGCAAAAGCCTGTGACATTTGAGCCACAACCACCTTCCCCCACCCGCCGTGGCTCCTGCTCATCCCAAGCTACATCTTGTGAAAACTACCGCAGGAGTTCTAATCCAGGAAGCTGCGGCCAAGAATATGAGTTCTCTCTCTTTCCTTAGGTCCCATTCTGGGCTTTGGTTTCCAGCTGAGGTTGCAGGGTGGGAATAGAAATTCTATTCCAAGCAGATGTAGTTGAGAGAACCAGGATACCCTTGTTCTAACCAGCCATTACTCATAGAGCAGAAGCAATTAGAGCAGGATGGTTATATAAAGTAATAATTATAACAATGTATTGTTGAGTTTACAACATATATTGACCTAAAAGTATGACAGTAACAGCACAGATAGGAGGATGAATGGCGCAACATAGGGAAAAAGTTTCAGTATTTCACTGGAACTATGTTAGTATAAATCTAAAGTATATTTTGATAAATTAAGATACAACCCCTAGAACAATCACTAAGATAATAATTGAAAAATATAATTAAATTTATTAAAGCAATTAATATTTTGCACTGAGAAATATCTACTAAATTAAAAAGAAATTTGATAAGGAGGAACATAGGAACAAAAAAGATGTGAGACACATAGAAACAAAAAGTAATGTGGCAGATATAAATACAACCATATCAGTAATAACACTAAATGTGAGAGGATTAAATATTCCAATCAAAACACAGACATTAGATTGGATAAGGAAAAACAAGAACCAACTAAATTGTCTTAAGGAGACAAACTTTAGATTTAAATACAGAAATAGGTGCAAGTAAATAAAAAAAGAGACATCATGCAAAAACCAACCTTAGGAGAGCTGGAGTGGCTGTACTAACATCAGGAAAATAGACTTCCAGTAAGAAATGTTACATATATAAATAGGGATATTTCTTATGACAAAACCCTCAATCCATCAAGAATAAACATGGATGGCCCTAGCAACAAAGTCCCAAAACACATGAAACAAAAACTGACAGAACTTAAGGGTGAAATAGTCAATTCAACATTAATAATTAAAAACTTCCATACCTTATTTTCAATATTGGGTAAACAACTAGAAAAAAATCAGTAAGGGTATAGAAAATGTGAACAAAACTATACATCAACTAGACTTATTTATAGTACATTCAACACAATAATAGCAGAGTATACATTCTTCCTGTTTATGGAACATTCTCCTGAATATAAAACAAGCCTCAGTAAACTTAAAGTGTTTGAAATCATATATAATATATGTTTTCCAACCACAATGGAATGAAATTAGAAATCAAAAGCAAAAAAGAAGTTTGGGAAGTTTACAAATATATGAAAATTAGACAACACACTCCTAAATGACCAATATGTCAAGAAAAAAATCACAAGGGAAATTTAAAATTAATTTTAGATGAATGAAAATACAAACACAATATACCAAACCTTATGGAACATAGCTAAAGCAGTGCTCAGAGGGAAATCTATAACTGTAAGTACCATACTTAAAAAATACCTCCAGAGTATAATGTGAAACTTGCACAGTGCTTTTAATGCTTTTAATTGTGTCACAGCTTGGGATAATTAATTTTTTTGAGCCTTACTCTAATCTTCTTTATAATGAAAAAAAATTCCTAAAGTTCAAGGTACTGAAAGCACACATAATCTCTCAAACACATATATCAATCTCTCAGCAAATGATACCTCCTCATCCTCCTCTTTCTTCTCTTTCTCTTCCTTTCAGAGTAAAAAGAAACCATTTCATCTTATATAACTTTTAATTCTAAAATTTTAATATTCTAAAATAATTTTCTAATAGAGAAAAATAATAAAAATATTTTTAAGATATTAAAATAATTGAACTTTATTTCAAAAAGAATTTCAGTATTTAAAAATGTCTTCAATATTATTTTTGTTACTACTCTAGATTCTCACTGAAATATGAAAGGGCAGAATTACACATATGGATGAAACAGAACAATTTCCTTGGTTTACACGAAGTATAAGGTATATCAAAGAGAATGTTTAGTTTTTGTTGCAATATTTCCAGAAAGATAATAAAATAAATTATTTTCATGTAAGAACACTAAGTGGTATCTCTAGTCTGTTCATACTATTGACACAACCCTGTTTTCTCCAAACTCTTAGAGAACGATAGAAAGGAAATATCACTTCATATTCCAAATGAGATGGAATTATGCAAACTAATGGAATAGAATTCCTTATGCTGTAAAAAATGCATGATCACATTTTGGAAAAATCCACTTAGGAGACAATGTTTCTCATTGCCCCTGCCCCCTGTCAAAAATAGCAAGAAGAACAAATACCAGCCCTCCAGGTAATTCTAATGATAAACAGTACCAGAATTTTGATCAAGTGCTTAATTCTTACCTTAAGGAATAACTTAAGCCCCTAAAATACCAAGTTTCTGTGTTAGAAATAACTAATCGCTACTGACACAGTTCCTCTGTGTGTGTGTGTGTGTGTGTTAAGATAATCAAACTTACTTTCTAGACTTTTAAAAATTGTAGGAAAACTAGAACTTTTAAAAAATAGTCACAAAAAAGTACTCACATACTCATGTTTGCAAGTAAATGAAAATGTTGCTTAACGCATACCACCATTTCTTCAACTACTCTGATAAAATATATATAGGCTTTACTTGGAAGTAGTCATAGCTTCTAACAAAGGTTATTTTACCAGCTATAGCTATGCCTGTTATTATAGCAACATCACTGTATTTGCTTCTATTTTGGAAAAAAATTATGGATATTATTAACTCTTATTAAGGAAGAAAGGAAAAATATGAATTTACAGAATGGTGGTACAGAAAGAGAATGGGTTTTAATAACAAAAATCTGAGTTTGAATCCTGTTTCTGTCACTTACAAGCTTAGGGCACTTAATCAACCTTTTTAAATTCCAGTTTTCCCATGTGTGAAGTGTAAGTAATTAAATGTATAGCATTATTGAGAAAAGAAAAAAAAGTAAAGCATCTATCAGTGTTTCATAAATAGTCTACACTCAGTAATTATTAGTTCTTTTCTCCCTGTTCTACACTATAATCAAAATATGACACCTTATTAGAAAGAGTTAGAATCACTGATATATTTATATTATGCTATATTATATTTAGAAATATGTGAGATGGTATAATAAGAAAAGCTCCTTCCTAATTTTCTCTCATTAGCTCAAACCCTCTCCCAACCTCTGTACTTGTGTACCTAGTTGCCTTTTTCAAACCTCTCTTGGCTGTCTCCAAGATAGCTCATACTTAATCCAACTAAACTAAATTGTTGATTTCTCCTTCCCTCCATGCCCCTTCATAAGAGTTTTTTTATTACAGACTTTTCCAAACTGGTAAACAGTCCCACCATCCACCCAATTACACAAGTCAGTCTTGGGACACTTTTAACACTTCCTTTCCCTTTCCCCACATCTAAACTATCCCATCCATCTCATTTTGATTCTACCTCACAAAAACATGTATCATCCATTTCTGTACTTCATTTCTGGTGCAAATCACCATCATTTTTTTTTATCTGGAGTACTGCAGTATTTTCCTGACTGGTCTCATCTCTAATTATCTTGTCACTTTCCACTTTATTTTCCATACAGCAACTAAGGTGATAATTTTAAAACACAAATTGTTTTGTTACTGTTGCCTGAAACTGTCCAATGGCTTCCTTTTCCACTTAAAAATTATATCCATGCTTCTACACATGACTTAACAGGCATCCTGTGTTCCAGTCCCTACCTGGCTCTCCAAACTCTTCTCATGATATACCCTCTCCCTACTGATTGTTACATCCACAAGGGTCTCTCAGGTCCTTAAACATGCCAAGTGCTTTCCCACCAAGTGCTATTCCTTCTGCCTGAAAATCTTCATCGCTCCAATTTTCACATAATTGGCTTCTGCTCATCTTTTAAGTCTCACTTTAAATTTCTTCTGAAAAGCCTTTTCTGGCAACCCAAACTAACTTCATATGCCCTATTACTTCCTCTGAAAACACGCTGCTCCTTTCCTTTCTATTACCTTTTGAGATATATTATTATATACATTTTGATTATATACATTGGGTAGAATTTTATTCCTCCTTACTTTCTCTTCCAGGCAAGGAAGGATTTTTTGGCATGATACAATAAAGAAAACAAAATTAATGGCATAATATGTTCATTTATTCAACCAAAGAATATATGAAGGGGTAGAAAGTAATGGACATAGTCAGGAGCAGCAGCTATTTTATATAGATTATTCAGGTAAGAACTTTAAAAGATGAAGCAACATTTAGCACAGATAAGAATGAATTGAGCGAGGGAGACAAGAGGAAGTACTTTCTAGGCAGGGAAACACAAGCACAAAGTTCCTGAGATAGAAATATTTTTAGGGTGTTTGAGGAATAGTAAGGAGGTCAGAGTGATTTAAAAAGAGAGAAGACAAGAAAGAGGGTTGAGCTGGGTCTAGATTACATAAGGTATCATATATCACAGCATGGGTTATGTTTTTATTCTAGTGTGAACCTTATTCTATTCAAGGCAATAGATTTTGTTTTTCTTGTAGTCTCCTGTCTGAAAACTGTGAAGACCTCATATATTCCCACGTGTGGAGCAGCCACTGCTACTGGAGGATAGAATCAATAGGGAGACTCAGAATATGAGCACATCTAGGATGGAGCTGGGACCCTGAAGTGCAGTCGAGGGAGCGAAAGACTAAAGGGATGATTGAGAAAGGATGGCAAGGGACGAGTTGGAGTGTAGAAGAAGAGTTTTTAGACACTATCCAGGCTACTGTGGTATGAGAGATAACTAGTGGGAACAGTAGGGGATATTTTGCACTATTCTCCTAAGTCATGAGTTTGTAGTCATCTAAAATAATATTTCTTTATAAGTGTCTAGACAGCGTGTTGTGTCTAGACAATGCAAGAAAATATAAGCAGTTAACTTTGAAGGGAATTATCTACCATACTTATTGATCTGTGATATTATATCTGACCTTGCATGAATCATGACAAACTACACGATCAAATCAGGAACATAACACCATGCTACCTGAACTACAGGCAGAATGGTGCAAAGAGAGAGTAGAACCAGGAGGGGCAGCCCTGGAGTTAGAAACACCCTCTCGGGGGAATTCACTACGGTGGAAACAGATATGACTATAGCATTAAGGCTACTAGAGAAATAAAGCTATAGATGAAAGGACATTTCAGAGACTTCCACTTTCAGCTTTGTCACTTAGAGAGTTTAGAAGTTGTCACATCCATCCTTACAACAGGAAAATATCTACGCAAACTGAAGTCATAACTTTTCTTGGACACATCAGTGAAATGAGGTTGCAAAGCAAACAAGCATCCCAAAATCTGGAGAGGCAAGTGAGTACAGAGAATTACAGTCTACATTAGCTTGCATGGAGCAGAAGCCTCTGGAGCCATAATTTGGAAGAAACAAACACTTAAGAAACACTTATTAAAGAAACACTTCAATAGTAATTTTGAAAAATTGCTGGAGGCAGAGTGCCCATTAGAGCGAGACCCACATAGGAGTTTCTCACTCTCAATAGAGAAAACCAAAGCTAATTCGTTAAAAAGATCAATAAATTTAATAAACCTCTAGCCATATTAACAAAGGAAAAGAGAACACAAAAGTTACTAATATCAGAAATAAAAGAGGGGTCATTACTACTGATCCCATAACATTAAAGAATAATAAAAAATACTATAAACAATTATATAAACAGAAACTTGATAATTTAGATAAAATGAACAAATTCCGGGGCTTCCCTGGTGGCGCAGTGGTTGAGAATCTGCCTGCTAATGCAGGGGACACGGGTTCGAGCCCTGGTCTGGGAAGATCCCACATGCCACGGAGCGACTAAGCCCGTGAGCCACAATTACTGAGCCTGCGCGTCTGGAGCCTGTGCTCCGCAACAAGAGAGGCCGCGATAGTGAAAGGCCCGTGCACCGCGATGAAGAGTGGCCCCCGCTCGCCGCAACTGGAGAAAGCCCTCGCACAGAAACGAAGACCCAACACAGCCAAAAATAAATATAAAAATAAAATAAATAAATAAAAGTGGTAAAAAAAAAAAATGAACAAATTCCTTGAAAGACACAAGCTACAAAAAGCTCATGCAAGGAGAAGGAGATAATCTTCTTAGGAATATGTCTATTAAAGAAATTATTTCATTAATCACCTTCCAAAAAGGAAAAGGCCAGGTTTAAATAATTTCACTGGTGACTTTTACCAAACACTTAAAGAAGAAATGGTACCATTTCTCTAGTCCAGAAAATAGAATGAGTTAGGTATCTAGATTTAATTATTTACTGAAATAGAGAAGTGGGTAGATTGAGACAAGGATAAGAGTTTTCTGGGAGAAGCCATGTATCACATTTTGATTAAATTTAGGTTTCTCCAGAGTTCTCAATATGCTCTGGGAAACTTTACTTTTCAATTAATTTGGGCAAAAGGGAAGAAAACAAAGGTATTACGTTAACAGAAATAAAGCTACTAAGATAGATATTATCTCACAACTGAAACCAAATGATGGTGAAAGATTGGTGTAAAGCTTAGCGGGAAAATGTGGAACTACAATTAGTGGTAAAAGAAAAGGTTTAGGTCCAGGATTAGGTGAGAAACACTGAAGCTGGTTATGTAGTAGAGGAAAAATATGAAGTTATGCTGTTAGCACGAGTGTCCTATGCAGGAAATGGCATACATGACCACAAATTGCTGGGGAGTATAAAAGAATAATACTAACCCACAAACTGATTGTGGATCAATTTATGTTTCCCAGTGGACCTTCAGAAATACCACTGGGAAATGATGTATGATGACACTGAAAATTTGCAGAAGAAACAGGTGTTGCAAAATGTGACACATACTCAATTTTGTACAGCAAAACCATTGACCATTGAAAGCCTATTTATAAAGGACTCAGACCCCCCCAAACTAATATTATTATGCATCAAGCCCCGTACTGGATAGCCAGAACTTAAGAAACCATTTTACTATCTGAAACCATTTTACTATTTTACTATTTGAAGACCTGGAATCTTCGAAAAGATATTTTGAGAGAAGTGACTGCCTGCCTACCAGCCCTCTACCCAAGTCCAACTCTGAGCAAGGAAGAGATTTGGAGAATACACTGCTATATCAACAATATTGGGACATACCAACATCATGTGCCTCTGATACAAGGCACTGAAAAGGACACAACATCAACCCAATGACATTCTTTACAAAATGTATAACTTGAATCTAATCACAGGAAAAATGCCAATTAAGTAAAAATCTACAAAATTCCTATCTTCCACTCTTCAAAAATTGTAAGGCCAAGAAGATTAGGAAAATCTGAGAGAGTACCCCAGCACTCTGTACTTTCAGATCCTTGGCCAGGGTTAGCTTCACTGGGAATATTCTTCCTATCACCATTTCAGAAGATGTCTTATGTATCATCCAAAGTTCAGGGTCAAAGGCTCCTGTTCTTTGAAGAATCCCTGTGTGCCTCAAACAGGATTTGTCACTCTTCATTTTGTGATCTTCTGACGTACTTTATCTTTCTTATGGCCAATTAGTATATATACTAGACTTGTACATATTTCTGCTCTCTTCACTATGGTATGAGTTTTGTGAAGACAGAGACCAGGTATTCTTACCTGCCTATATCCAGGACCTAACCCAGTACTGAATATATCATATGTCATATTTTGTTGAATGAAAACTTTATTTTTACTAAGCAGCTTGTTTTCTCCCCTAGAATAGATACTAATTACTGATACCATTAAAATTTCTCCAAGTTTCTAAATTCATAGAGTGTAATGAAACAGAATATTTGATGAAACTTAATTCTCAGTAACACAGATAACTTTCCTGATAGGTTTTGGTATTTGTGGGCAGCAGGCTTGTAAAGGTGACAATGGCCAAGGGCAGTAATCTTTTATTTATTACATACCACCTGGTATACTTTGCATATCAAACACTAGAACATAGTATTTGAGTTGTGAATAAAGGTTACAACCACTTGAGAAATCATCTATGCAACTGCACTAATAGAAATGAGTTGAAAGAAGTCAGGCTATTTAAAATATTCATTTATAATTTTGTAGATGAGAAAGGTTTTTGATGTGGTATTTCAGTTCCTTTGGGTTTTTCATTATGGTTAAAGTTGCTAAGACAGTAGATCTTAAATGTTCTCATTACACAGACAGAAAAGGTAATTAGGTGAGGTGTTGGAGGCATTAACTAACCCTATTGTGGTAATCATTTCATAATATATAAACATATCAAATCATGTTGCACACCTAAAATGTATACAATGTTATACGTCAATTATATCTCAATAAAGCTGAAAAAAGACATAATGATATTTAAGAAATCAGGGAGAGCAGTCTAAATGATTTTGGGTGTGTATGTGGGGAGCACTGAGGCTTCCTTGTTCCTACCCATTTCTTTTCACTGGGGAAAAATTGAGTCAAATTAGCAAAGTTATTTTCATGAATATTTTCAGCTACTTGAAAAGATTTCCTTTATGTTCTCAGTGAGCCCATAAGATAAAGACAACATTTAGCAGGAAGCCACGTTGACCACTTTCTCTTAGTGACTGAAAAAGTTCTTTGGTAGTATACTAGTTAATTTAGAAACAGTCTGTGTTTCATTACTCAATCTACACAGGAAAAAGTATTAAAATATTCTACTACTTCATAAATGCCAGATCCCCTCCAAACCACCACCTTGGCTGATGTAGTATATATATTTCCAGAACAGATCCTGGAACATCATAAGTACTTCACCATCAGTGAGAGAGATGAAGTCAGTGATGAATAAATACATCAGCCTACAATGAAACATTTGGTTTATTTTAAGAGTTCACTAATTAGAAGTTTACTAGGTCCAGAAACTATGAAAGAATCCATTTTTAAAAGCATTGTCTCTGATCCTGTTGCATTTAGATTTCTCTTTGATACTAGGGAATTGTATGCACATTCCTGGTTTTGCTCACTTTGTGTTTGATCATCTAGAATATCACCCGATTCATCTTCTATGTAGCACATTAGCTATTTTGAAAATTCTAATGGTGTTCAGATTCTTCCCTTTCATATTTCCTACAGCCATTCCATTATTTCAATCCCATTAATTTTCATCAACCTAATCCAGAAGCTTGAAAATCTTTGATGACCTTCTTGTCCCTATTCTAACTCTACTCCATCCATCAGCAATCCATCACTTCTTATCTTTTCCATAACAAAGGCTCCAAATTATCTTCATGTGCCTCATATCTAAAGCACAATATGTAGCACGATATACTTAATCTGTTTTCTATTATTCTTCAGTATGAACCTTCCACAAACAAGCTAATATAATTTTTTCTCCAGATGGTATTTTCTGTTTATTGATGACCATATTACACAGTTAAACAACAGAAGCTTTGCGTATTTGAGAAAACTCACATCAATTATTTGCTTCCTATTGGTTAGATTTTCTCTGACCAATTTCCTGTCTTTCTCTTAGGCCTTCCTTCCTCCTTCCCTCCCTCCCTCCCTCCCTCCCTTCTTTCCTTCCTTTCTTTTTACATGAAATCTACTCTCTTAACAGATTGTTAAGGGTACACCACGGTATTGCCATCTATAGGCAAAATGTTGTACGGCAGATCTCTAAAAATTATTCACCTTGCATAACTGAAATTTTATACCCATTGATTAGCAACTAGTCATTTCTCCTCCCCCTCCAGGCCCTGGAAACCACCATTCTATTCTTTGCTTCTATGAGCTTTTCTCATGCCATTTCCTCTACCTGAAAATATTTTTTTCTTTTATCACTTCACAGTAAACACTTCCTAATATATCTGCACTTACCAAAGTTCCCTTATTACAATAATGTTCAATAGAACACTTGTTTTTGTCTTACTCTTTGCAATTTTCCCAATAACTAGTACAGTGTTTGAAATTTCATAGGTTCCCAATCAATATAGGCTGAATACTACATAATGCTTTTCCAGGCATGCTAAGATTTATTATCTTCTCTTTATTTAAATTTTATATGACTTATTTGTCTGTATCACTTATTTCTGAGAACTTCTATTTTCTGATTCCTCAGAGAAATATAGAACCAAGCTGCCTATTATGTCACTGACTTGCAAGTTCAACATTTGTGAACTCCCTCCTTTGGGATCTGGGAGACATACGGGCTTGGAAGGCTAGGTACTGAGAATTCTCATTCCATTCACAATCAGAAACTATGTTGGTAATACACCTGGGTGTATATGTTTATTAGAATCATAGATGACAACAGAAAAAATTGTGTATAAAGATGATTGACACCAGGGGATAAGGTGGGGAGGGATAAATTGGGAGTTTGGGATTGACATATAAACACTACTATATATAAAATAGATAACTAATAAGAACCTACTGTATAGCACAGAGAACTCTAGTCAATACTCTGTAATGGCCTATATGAGAAAAGAATCTAAAAAAAAAAAGAGTGGATATATGTATATGTATAACTGATTCATTTTGCTGTACACCTGATACTAACACAACATTATAAATCAACTATACTCCAATAAAAATTAAAAAAAAAAATAAGATGATTGAGCTATTTAGACCAGAGTTAGAACATGACGAGAGAATGACATTCGTACTGTCAGCTACTTCTTTTGCTGGTGACCTGAATCGAACTAATAGAACAGCTTTTATCCTCTTTGTTCCTTAGACTGAAAATACACTTGGAACACAGCTCAGTTATGTTTTTGAGAGCCTGACCTACATTGTGTCTTCTTGAAAGTACAGTGAGATAAGCAGACAGGGAACCCTAAGGCCCCTCATTTCTCATGGAGGTAGACAGATCTAATATTTCCTTGGGATACATTCCTAATAAGAAATGTTACCTTGCTTTCTTCTAGATTGTTTTTTTTTTTTAATTAATAAAACATTAGCTAATAACTTCTGTTCAGTTTTCTCTCCTTAATAGTAAAAAAAAATAACTAAAGTTTGAGAGCGCTAATTTAAAAGTACACAATATTGCTGCTTTAATTAAAGTGCTCCTTTATTTGAGCTTCTTTGGATTGCCAATGTTTAAGAGAACAGCTATTCTTTTTTCTTCTCTGCTTCAGCTGATGCCTCCTCCATACCTTAGAAGGTTATCTGTCCTGTTCATTTCACAGCAAATCTAGCAGAACTGATGAGATCCAAAATAGGTAAAAGGTCATGATTCAGGTATCTAAGGCTGAGCAATCTTTTTCATGATTATTACAAATTAATCATTGCTACTGAACACAGGCAATTTCTAAATGTAAATGTTTCAGTTGATATTACTTCTGAATTTTAAGTAGTTAAATAAAATACTGAGTTTCACAGGAATAGTCCCTGTTACAAAATATCTAGACAATACTGCATAATGTAAGGACCAAAAATTAAGGGTGGGGATATTGGGAATGAGGTGGCTTTGGGGATACCAAAAGGAAGCCAATTTTGTGTTCTGTCTAGCTCCTCTCTGCACCTTTGAGAAAACCATTTGAATGGGATCATATTTGCTTCAGACAAAATAATGTGGGAGGTTCTTGTAAATATGTTTGGCACACTAGCTATTTTCCCAAATGCCAGTTAATTTACTCTTTTCTACTATTTCTTCCTCTCTCCCATTCCCATAAATATAAATCCTTGTACTAATGGAAATGTTCTCTCATAATAATTTTCTTTCTTAATTGCTTTAAGATCCAAGGAGATGATCTCTATTAATTGAAACTTTGTAACCCACATGTAATGGCAAGTGTTGCTGTTAGTACTTAAGCTTTGCAAGTGCAAACCAACACATTTGTGTCCTCCAATAAAGCGTTTCTATGTCATTTCCAACCTCACATGAAATAATGGACTCTTTCTACCCGCCTCTTAGTGCCCTGAGATAGAGTTCATAATTTAGCCTTTCCTAATTTCTAATCTAAAAAGTATACAAGTGGAAGATTTGAAGTTGTAAAATATCTGATATTCCATATAAACATTCTAGTGAATAGCTCTTTGTAAGAGTATGGAGCATTTTAGATACATGGAAGAGTCATAACTATTGATGTTTTTGTTTTTATAAAATAATGCAAATGCGATGATTTACTTTTAAGTTTGATTATATGAGCACAAGAGAATTTTAACAATCATCTATGTTGAATACCATCACTGACAATTAATTCACTACCTCAAACAGTAACATATTTGAGTTTCAAGCTTCTTTGGTTGATATGGTCCTGATAAGCCTCTTTCGTATCAAGTCTTATCCTACAAATTAAACAAAATATTCATATTCTTACACTTAAAAAATAGTTTATTGTCATTTAACTATTATGGTCACTTCCAGAAGTCACTCTTATTGACAGAATTTCTTTAAAAATGTGATTCTCATAAGTAAAAGCAATACAAGTGATATAATCAAAGCAAATTAGAGTCTCTTGGATTTAGTCAACTCTGGTTGATTCAGGGAGGAAAAAATCAGTTATAAGGATAAAAAGTAAAAAAATCTGGGTGGCTCCAGAAAATAAGGCAGTAGGAATTGGAATCTTTTTAGGGGTTGTCATTAGAATAACTCTGCTCCAACTATTTTCTGTCCTTGAGTCACTCAGCTCAAGATTCAGTTTTAAAGGCTGATGGGCCTATCTGCATTTATGTGCCAATCCCCTTCATTTGGTGAAGTAGATAAGTGAAGCATTTTGTTAGAAATTACTGTTGAGGTCATTTGTAAAAAGTCACCATCAAAGAGTATTACCAAAGGAGAAAAAAGGAATGTTATCCAGATAAAGACAACCAACGCCTGATTCAGCAGGCCCAGAACCCTCCAGCGTTTCTCCCTGTGACTAGGTACCTAAATCAGCACGGCCTTCTGAGCAGGCCCAGTTGTCTTCAAATATAGAAGAAGATGACAGAAGAGTGCTGCTTTCACTTTAGGTATAAGCTGGTGTTTTTTTTAATCCTTTAATATTTGTGTAAAATTTTGATCCCAAATTTACTTCTATCAGCTTTTTACCATTAAGAATACTGAAGAAAAAGAAATTGACAGACAATACGCAGACACACACACACACACATATATATAGAGATATAAATACATACATAGTTTGATCATCTAATTGTCAGAAAATGGTGATTTCAGTATGCTTTTCTGTATTTTCTAAGTCATCCTCAACAGATAAGTATTTTTAAACTTTTATACGCTGTGGCATAGAAAAATATTCTCTAAACCATCTTTTATATGTGTGTATATAACACATATTTTTCCCAGAGGTGTTAATAGGTTTAAGATAAAAAATAATTCCATCATTAAAAATATTTATGATATGCTGCTGCATATTCTAGCACCTTTCTGGAGATCCACAATTCATATTAATATAGTAAAGGCTTTGTGTGTCCCTGATGTCAGATAGACATCAAGTCAGATGGAACTGAATGTAATTTACTTCACATGTTTTTCATGTATACGCTTTGGTCCATTTATGCCATCTTTTAAAATTTCAGTTTTCTCAACAATTGGAAGATAATAGTAATACCTGCAACTTAAATGATAAGAGCACAAATTTAATCATATAGACCTGGGTTCATATCTTAGTTCTTGAACTTCATCTTTGTGTGTTTAACTTTTCTACACTTTAATTTTGCTCACGTATATAACAGAGATGATACTATTAAGGTAATTCTCAGAGTGTTGGGAGGATTAAATTAGATAAAAATTATGTACAGAACTTAACATGGTACCTGACATACAATGAGTCTTTATTATTTGGTGACTACTATTATCATTGCCATTACTGTTGGGCTATTTGATGTACCAAGTGGATAACATATGTAAGCTCTCGGCAGGGTGAATAATACAGTAAATGTTTATTAAGGGCTACTGATGGTGTGGTGGTGGTAGAAGAGATGGAAAAGAAGTAATGTGTGTGGTGTTTCATTTACAGAAATATTCCCAGATCAAATTTTTGCAATCATTCTATATTCCTCAGAACTTTGTGGACATTATTACTTATTCATATATATGCTGGAACACACCCTAAGCTTTTATTTTGTGGGGAGAAGCTTGGCAGGAACTACCTAGGCCTACCTCTGCGTGAATATGCCATGGCCTTCTGGTCAGGCACCTGTCCTTGTTAGGCTCCTCACATTTCAAAGGGGATATTCATCTTACTTTCTGTTTCACTAATTCTTGCAGCATATGGCCCTGCACAAACTGGCAGCACAGAATAACTGTGTTCCAAGTATCTGTGAGGGAGTGTGACCTTGACATTAAGGATCAATAAAATTGACTTAAAAGAAACATTATGTTGAATTTTTTTTAGTGACATATTTAAATCTCTCTCTAGATAAGCTAAAGAAGTCTGTTTTTAGAAATTTTATCATGGGATTTTGCTTAAGACTCCTCCCCTCCCAAATGTCCCTACCATCTAGTTTTCATTTTAATGAACTGAACTTTGAGTTTTTTGAAACTCATCTTTATATTTATTCTAAAGTTACTGTTGAAGATATGTACATTGTACATTTTTCCTTTTTTTGAGGATGAATAAGAATTTCCTCTATGGTCTTTGTACCAGGAATATTTGTACTACTCTGATTCACAGTTTATCTTCAACTTATGAAGACTGTACATCTTATAAGTAACCATGTTTGCACTTTAAATTTTGGTTGCTAAGAAGTTTTAAGCCAATTTTTGCCATCTACCCCTTCCAAAAATAGACTGTTATGCATTTTGTGTGATGTTAACATTACTTCTGGCATAACGTTATCTGTAATAAACCAGTCCTTTTAATTTTTTAATGAATTTCATACCAACTACTTTTAAAAAAATAAACCTTTTATTGAGGTGTGATATATATGAAGAAACATAATTCATAAATGTATAGCTTAATGAATTAGCACAATGGAAACATATCTGTGGACTCACCACTCAGAATGAGAAATAAAACATTACTAGCAGTGCAGATGCCCCCATATTCTCCCTTTCAACCCCCACCATCCTCAACTTCAAAGTCAACCAGTATCTGTTTTTGCATATGAATGAAACTATAGATTCTATGATTTAATATTATGCTTCTGAGATTCACCCATGCTGCTGCATGCAGCAGTGCATTTACTTTGCTTTACTACAAAAATATTTTTTAAAATCTCCCACTGTTTATCCATTCTTCCATTGAAAGAATAAGGATGGCATAATTATGTCTTCCTATTGAACTGACCCTTCTATCATTATGTGTTACTTTTTATCTCTAGTATGTTTTTACTTTAAATCTACATTTTAGACAGCTTTCTCTTTTTTTTTTTTTAAAGGAATTCCTTTATTTTTATTATTTATTTATTTTTAGCTGTGTTGGGTCTTCGTTTCTGTGCGAGGGCTTTCTCCAGTTACGGCAAGCGGGGGCCACTCTTCATCGCGGTGCGCGGGCCTCTCACTATCGCGGCCTATCTTGTTGCGGAGCACAGGCTCCAGACGCGCAGGCTCAGTAATTGTGGCTCACGGGTCTAGTTGCTCCGCGGCATGTGGGATTTTCCCAGACCAGGACTCGAACCCGCGTCCCCTGCATTGGCAGGCAGACTCTCAACCACTGCGCCACCAGGGAAGCCCCTAGACAGCTTTCTCTTGATAAATCTTTGTATAATATATTTTCTATATTTTTATTTTCAACTTATCTGTGTTTTTCTTATAAACAACATATATTAAGTCAACCTTTTTCTGAACATACACCCATCTGTTCTTCTTTATTTCTCCTTTCTTGCCACTTATGTATTATTTTTATGTACTATTTTATTTTCCCTCTCTTTCTAAACTATTTTTATATCCACATGCACCTTTGATTCATCAAGTGTAATATGTACAAGTAGTTTGTCCACATCATGCACAAAGGAAGGATATTAAAACTCCCCAACTCCACTTAATACTTTTCCATATTTTGTGCTATCAGTTTCATATATCTTAGCCCTTTATATAATTAAACAATACAACATTATTTTATTTGTATTTACCCACACTGTTACTTTTTGGTTCCATTCTCTTTATCCCTTTCTGAATACATGTTTTCATCTGTAAATACTGTTTCTACAACTGCCCTTTAGTTTTTCCTTTAACATTGGTTCACTGTTGATAAAGTTTTTTGTTTACCTAAACCAGTCCGTATTTTGTCTTAATTTATGAAGGATAATTTTTGCTCTACATAGAAGTCTATGTTGGAAATTATTTGCTTTCCCCATTTGAAGCTATTATTCTACTTTTCGTTTCCATAGTTTATTTTGAGAAATAATCTGTCAGTGTTAATGATGCTCCTTTGAAGCTTATATGTTCTCATCCTTCATATTCCTTTTAAGATTGCCTTTGTTTGGGGTTTTCAGCAGCTTTGCCATGAATTGTCTAGGTGTATTTCTAGGTGGATTTAGACTTCTTGGTGATCATTTCTTGACGTCTATCATCGGTTTTTGAAAACTCTGAACCATTATATATTTAAATCGTTCTCTGTCCTATTCTATATTTCCTCTATTTCTGGCCTTCAAGTTAAATTAAACTGATGTTTCCATCTCAGTGTCTGTCCTGACAATGAAGTAGATAAAAAACACATTAGGTTTCTACCTGGCAATCTGTTCTTAACATTTGTAATGTATTTTAGTTTCCTTAGGATTAGAATTCCTTCAAAATTTGTACAGTTTGATATAACAAAGATTTTTTTTCTATCCCAGTTAGCTGCTCCTATCTTACATCTTTGGAATTTGACCTTTTAAAATCTGTGCTTACCAGAATATACCATGTGGAATTTTGATGGTGTATACTGATGTTCACCTCTCTTTTCCTTTCTTGATAGCATTTGTGAATATTCAACATATATTTATTTAAATGTTTACAAATCAACTACTAAGTGCCAGATACTATTCTATGTTTTAATGAAGTTTACACTTTAGTGATTATATGTTCCAAATATAAATTTTGATTCTCACAAAAAAAAATTTATTGAGTCTGATCCACACAGTGTGAATATCACTGCAAACTCAAAGGAGAACAAAATCAAAGCCCCTAATATTAAGAAACATAGTATGATATTTGAGATAGACTATATAAAGCTTGTTGAAATTCTTAGCTATGTATTGAGAAAGGTATACAGAAACTATAATGGAAACAATGAAGATGTGGAGATTAATTGGTTCTTAGAAGACAAGGAAGACTACATAGACTACATAGAGACAAAAATAATAGAAGTCTTGAGAGAAAAATTGGATTTGCCAAACAGATAAGTTAGAGTGGGAAGGAAGAAGTGCCAGGCAGAGGAAAGTTCCAAAGGAACACAGATGTCAGAGAGCAGAGCATTTTTAGAAAAATAAAAATAGAAAATGCCAGGACAGAGAGATCTATGAATTTTTTGCATGTGTGTACATGTATACATGTAGTTGGGGCATGGTGGTGTGCACGTGTGTTTATCGGGATTGAGTGGGGCATTGAGGTAATTGAGAGATACAATGAAGTATTAGCAAGACTGTACCATTAAGTGCCTAGCTAACAGTTTCAAACTATCTTGTTGCTTATGGGCAGTCTGACAAATTTTAAGGCAAAATATTATAAATTCATGCTTTTAGAAATATAAATTTTCTATGATGGGATAAGTTTGAAAATTTTTTGTAAAATATTACAATGTTCTTTCCTCTAGTTTATTGTGTGAACCTGACAGTGATGAATATTACCTTTCACAGCTATTTCAGACAGTTTAATGATATGATTAGTATCTCTAACTGTTATCATCACTTTCACGTCACCAACCATCACTTCCCGTTTTGTGATAATTGTTTAGAGAAGCATTTCCGTTAACTCTTGTTCACTCTTCAGAGATAAAATTGTCAGTAAAGAAATAACAGCATTTATCAGATTTTCTATTTTAAGTGGAATGAGAACTGTAGCTTTTATCTAGATTGAAGTTCTTATATGTAATATGAGGGCACTTGTGCAAGGTGTTTTTCAAGCAATATGTTATTAATGATTGTTTATGTATGGATTTGAGAATTATATACAATAAAATAATTTACAGTGACTAAAGGTTATTCCTCTAATCATAACAGTTTTACTCATGTTCATATATGGTTAATAACTGTGGGAGAAAACTAGCGAGCTGAGAATTGCACAATACCTGCAACCAATTTTATCCAGGCCAGAACCAGACCCCAGAGTCATTCACCATTCACAGATGAAGTGAACACAAATTATTATATTGCTTAGCTTACCAAGAGCATTTTGTGGGGTTTATTAAAATATGAAAGGGCTTTCTCATTCCCTCACTACTTATACATTTATTAGCTCTCAGTTTGTTGTAAGAGAGAGCTTTCCCTTCTTTTCACTTATTTATTCAAGAATTATTATTATTATTCAAATAATTATTTTAAGTGCTATAATCTGTTACTATCATTGTATATTTTTATATTCAAAGCACTCATAACTTGGTCATTGGGAGGCCCTTAAAGCTGGCTCTTGTATCCTTCTAATGTGCTTCCATCATTCTTTGAACATTTCCTTATTTCTGGCATAGCAAGATGTTTCAAGATCTTTTGGTACTCTGCCAGCACCAGTCCTGAAATCAGCAGTTTCACCAAGAAATCTGATTACTTTTAGTTGGTTTAGAAATCAAATATGGGTTCTGGGTGCTAAATATGCTCATTGCTACTGGGATCACTGACTTAAGACCCTTTAGAGAAATGAGCCAAGAAATACATGCACATGTGTACACAGAGTATATTTCATCCTCCTCCCTTTCTGTACTTGTAATTCTCTGAAATGAGAAGCATGGATCCTGTTATACATGATATCTTCACTTGTTTTCTTAATCCTAGACTGCTCAGTTTCAGCATTGCCTACTCATACCAGTACGAAAAAACAAACCTGCTAACTAGAGTTTAACATTTATTTACATTTCTGTAAATACTTAGCCTAAGTATATATAGTCAAATACTGTTTGAAAATCACCACAGTACTAATCCTTTCAGGCAAAAATCATTATGCTAAAATGAAATTTTATGAGAAATAATATATTGACATAATCTCAAAGTTATCTCCCTACAAGATACTTATTACCTATAAAGGGAAAAATAGTAACATTAAAGTAGAGAAACCTGGCAGGAAACATTTTAACCGAGTGATAAAAGTTAAAGGTAGTACAAAAGCTTTTAAGCCTAATTAAACTTAAAAGCTTTTGCACAACAAAGGAAACCATAAACAAGACGAAAAGACAACCCTCGGAATTGGAGAAAATATTTGCAAATGAAGCAACGGACAAAGTTAATCTCCAAAATATACAAACAGCTCATGGAGCTCAATATCAAAAAAACAAACAACCCAATTAAAAAATAGGTGGAAGACGTAAATAGACATTTCACCAAAGAAGACATACAGATGGCCAAGAAGCACATAAAAAGATGCTCAACATCACTAATTATTAGAGAAATGCAAATCAAAACCACAATGAGGTATCACCTCACACCGTTCAGAATGGCCATCACCAAAAAATCTACAAACAATAAATGCTGGAGAGGATGTGGAGAAAAGGAATCCTTTTGCACTGTTGGTGGGAATGTAAATTGATACTGCCACTATGGAGAACAGTATGGAGATTCCCTAAAAAACTAAAAATAGAACTACCATACCACCCAGCAATCCCACTACTGGGCATATACCCTACGAAAACCATAATTCAAAAGGACACATGTACCCCATTGTTCATCGCAGCACTATTTACAATAGCCAAGACATGGAAACAACCTAAATGTCCAACGACAGATGAATGGATAAAGAAGATGTGGTACATATATACAATGGAATATTACTCAGCCATAAAAAGGAACGAAATTGGGTCATTTGTAGAGATGTGGATGGACCTAGAGTCTGTCACACAGAGTGAAGTAAGTCAGAAAGAGAAAAACAAATACCGTATATTAATGCATATATGTGGAATCTAGAAAAATGGTACAGATGAACCTATTTGCAGGGCAGGAATAGAGGCATAGATGTAGAGAATGGACATGTGGACATGGCAGGGAAGGGGAGGGTGGGATGAATTGGGAGATTAGGATTGACATATATACACTACCATGCATAAAATAGATAGCTAGCAGGAACATGCTATAAAGCACAGGAAGCTCAGCTCGGTGCTCTGTGGTGACCTAGATGGGTGGGATGGGGGGGTGGTGGGAGAGAGGTCCAAGAGAGAGGGGATATAGGTATACATATAGCTGATTCACTTCATTTGTTGTATAACAGAAACTAACAAAACATTGTAAAGGAATTATACTCTAATAAAAAAAGTTAAAGGTAGTAATAATTAGAGGCAGACATGTATCTTCTGATACGATGCTCTGAGGAGCACAGAGAATCACATACATGGTATTTCTGCCCCCAAAACACACATCACCACAATCAAATCATGAAGAATATACAGACAGATCAAAACTGAAGAACAATGTGCAAAATAAATGTTCTTTTACTTTTCAAAGAGTCAAGCTCATGGAAAATAAGAAAACCTAAGGTACTGTTCTACTTTAAATGATAAGAAAGAAAGAAAGAAAGAAAGGGAAGGAGAGAGGGAAGGAGGAAGGAGGGAGGGAAGGAAGAGAAAAGGGGAGAGAAGAAAAAAGAAATAAAAAAGAAAAAAAGAGGCGGGGGGAAAAAAACTATGACAATTAAATGCATTGAATAATTATGGATTGGTCCAAGACCAAGTTATTTTTTTCTTTTAACAAGGGCATTAGTAGAATGATTGGAAAACTTGATAAGGTCTGTGTATTAGACAATAATATTGTATCAGTGTTACTTCCCTGATTTTGAAATTTTCAGTGGTTATGTAGAAGAATGCCCTTGTTTTTAGCAAATATACAGTTAAGTTTTTAGAAGCAAGGAGCATCATGTCTACAACTTACTTTTGAAAGTTCCCCCCCCCAAAAAATGTAAATAATAAGAGAGGTAGAGAGGATGACAAGGCAAATGGAATAAATTATTAACATTTGGGTAAGCTGGGGCAGTGGCTTTGAAAATATGTGCACACTTGTTACTTCTTCCTTCAAGAAGTAAAAGGCAATTCCTCTCCACTTGAGTTTGGCCTGGATTTAGTGATTTGCTTCTATCAAAAAGAATAAGACAGCAATAGCGGAGTATGAGTCTGAGATTATGTCATAAAATGCATCTCTCTCTCTCTCTCTCTCAGTCTCTCTCTCTCTCTCTCTCTCTCCCCCTTTCCCTCCCCTTCTTTCCAGTGCCCCTTCCCTTCTCTCTGGAAAGCTAGCTGCTCTGACATGTGAGCAGCCCTATGGAGAAGTCCACATGTCAAATCAAGGAACTAAAGCTGCTTGTCAACAGCCATAAGTGTTTAAAAGCAGATTCTCCAGTCCCTTCTGATAACAGCAGCCCTGGCCAACATCTTGGCTACAGCTTCATGAAGAAACTCTAAACCAGAATCACTCAGCTAAAGTGCTTCCAGATTCCTGACACTCAGACACTGTGTGAGATAATAAATGTTTGCTGTTTTAAGGTGCTACATTTGGGAGGTTGATAAACAATATTAGGTAATTAATACAATATGTGAAGGGTTTATTGAAATTCTCTGAGCAAATTTTGTATCTTTTTCTGTAAGTCTGAAATTATTGATATTTCAAAATAAAATTTTTTTTTAAAAAAGAGAAAAACATCTGGAAGAGTGTTACATATGCCAGATTTTCCAGGCTCCATGTCATAGCGGAAAAAATAGTTTATTGTGCATCTGGAGACTTACTGGCTTCTGTCATTCTTTTCTCAGCAATATTTATTGCATCTCTAGCCTTTATCTAGTCTGTAGAACACCACCAAGGAAAGTCACCTCGCATAAATGGTCTTCTTCCTCATTCAAATACATGTATAAATACATTTCCATGCATAAAAATGAAATATGCCATGGGGTTTAATTTTGAAATTTCAATTATTATTTTCAAATGTACAAAAAACTATATGATTCACTCCATGCTCTGAAAAATTTACTCTGTACAGGAAGTAAATTATTGTCTCCTGAGCAACGACAGAAGTAAAAATGGACCTTGAGTCAACTTGTCATACAACCTATACCTTGCCAACATAGGACAACCAAAAAAGAAACCTTCCTTTTTTATGAATTAAGCAAGAGCTAAATTCCTGAAGAAGGAAACGGACAAAATTTTATTTTGTTTACTGATTCTTCAATGGTGGGAGAAAGCATCAACTGCTTTGTTTTATTAATACTCACAGGTAAGTTCATTCACTCATAAATGTGCAGTAACATTTTGAACGGAAAGAGATAATTTAAACAAAATTGAATTATATCCAATGCCTCTATAGTAGAGTTTTTACTTTGACTTATTGGAATATGAAACAGAACTTAATTTTTTTAAAGATGCATTAAATTCGCATATATATAAGCATACATATACATATGTATATGTATACATATATAATAATGTATTATGCAATGTATAAAACACATGTTTAATATATAATACATACATGTATATGTGCATATGTATAGACACATGTATATATGTAATATATATATACATACACAAACACATGGATTGCCGTATGGACTCTATGTCAACATACACCCTTTATTTTCTTGACTGTACACCTTCTGCCTATCTTTCAGGACTTATCTCAAATATAGAAATATTTCTTAACATTTCCAGCTGACTATGAACCTTCCTTCTGCTAACTCATATAGTTGCCTCTATATTTTAAAATTTTATGTCACTTTTCTCACATCATCTTGTACCATTAGTATTTGTGTTCAGGAGTCTATCACACTGCATTTCTATGATATTAGATGCTCAGTAAAAAGTAGTGAACAAATGGTTTAAAATTTTATACTCTCAAGAATATTTTCAGGCTGAGTATCTTGCTTTTAAGCAGAATACAAAACTCAGAAATTATTAAAGTAATTAAATTTACTATTTTAATTTTGAAAAAGACTCTTGTCATTTATGGCTCAATTTAAATATTCACAACATTCCTTAATTTATTCTACATACACTATTTTGACAGTTTTCAACTTGAGGTCAATTTGTTTTAAAATAATATAATAGAACATTTTGACATAAATAAAATTATTTTGCAATAAATAAATGGAAGAGAACATTTACAACATTTTCTTGAAATAATTTCACAAATCTTTTATAGCCACCATTCGTAAATGCTTGTTAATTTTTAAAAATTTTACAGCATTAACTCTATGTGATTATTTGCTTTCACTGTTTCATTCAATCCTGGAACCCTTTAATTTGTCTCTGCCATCCTTCACATTTTCCTCATTTTTCCTTCTGCCTTTTTATCACCTACAGTAAAATCAATTCAATCACCTGAAAAACTAAATTGAGGACAGCAGCTTATTAAGAAGAGGAACAGAGCAATCCCATTTGATGCTAAACTACCTACTCAACACAAAAAGCTCAGAGATTGAAAGAAAAACATTTCTGTTCCTTAATCTTTTTATTTTTAGATTTTATTGGTTCTGAAATGACTAAAATATTTTGAACGTTATGTTATAGCTGGATGAATTTTTAAAGAAATATAGTTATCAATATCTTCATTGTCGTCTCAGAAAAAATGTGGCTTTTACTTTTGTTAAGCATTAAGAGACTGTGTGGAAGTAAAATTTCCAATTTAACCTCTATGTTTCATACAACTACCTTAACTATCTGCTTACCTTCATTTCTTATCTTAATTTGTCTGTAATTATAACACATTACATACTATTGGTAATCTCTTTAATCTCAGACAAACTAATTTGCCTGCATTTCACATACAGCCATATGGTCTCACTGACCATCATCAAGGGAGAAATCTGGGCTATAGTCCTCATCTTGTTTGTTATAATCAGTAGTCTTATTTCCAGGCTCTTACCCCATGAGTCAGTCAGCCCTAAAAACTTGACCCATAAGAAAAAAAATAAGTTCTAAAATATCTAGATTCATGACTGTTTAATTACTTTAAAATAATATTTCAGCTCATAGTGTTCTATTCTTTTCCCAAGTTCAGTTAGCATTCTTGTTACTAATGCTTTGAACTCGTTATCTGGTAAATTATTTATCTTTGTTTCATTTGGCATTTTTCAGGGTTTTTTCTTGTTCTTTCATTTGAAAAAAATTCCTCTATCTTCTCATTTTGTTTAACTTTCTCTGTCTCTCTGAAGCAGTTACTTATCCCATTCCTGAAGGGGTTTTTTGGAGTGAGAGGGTCCTTATGCAGTCTGCATGTGCTCAGTGGCTTTGATGGGAGAGCTGGCAGCTACCACCTTGGCGAGAGCTAGGGCTGGAGATGGAGCGGCTAGAGCCAGAGTCAGGTGTGAGCCAGGACTTCTATGCTCAGTGGCCATCACTTCCTGTTTGGGAGTGGAGTCACGTCCCAAGGTACTGGAGCAGAAGCCCTGACGGTTGGATCTGAGCTGGTTCCAGTCCATCTAAATGTGCACTCTTTCCCCAGCAACTATATCTTCACCCTAGTGGAGAGCAACACTGGAGCAAGAAGGGCTAGAGTGGGTGCCCAGTGCAGGCTGGGGTGTGCGCTGGGACGGTCCTAGCAAGGCAGTCACAGCCTCAGGATATTTCCAGTCCACTGCCTCTATGCACTCACTTGAAACTGACCCGTTCAGAGGCAGGGCCAGGTCTGAGCCAGCTCTGCTTCCTCCAAGTTTGTGCATCACCGCTAGCAATGGCACCTTCACCGCAGTGGGGAGCGGTACCAGAGCAAGAGAGGCCAGGGCAGCTACCCTCACCCTGTTCGGATGAAGGCTGGGTCTGAGCCAGTTCTGTATACCCCACAAGTGTATACCCTTCTCAGCAACGGCAGTCTTTGCCCTAGTGGAGAGCTGCTCCAGAGCAAGTGGGGCTGAAACAGGCTCCTGGTTCAGGCTAGGGTGCCTGTTGGGGCAGTGTGGGCAAACCAGCCAGCTCTGGTGAATTTTCAGTCTACTTCTGCCTGTTCCTGGGAGTAAGCAAGCATGTGCGCATTGGGACTTGGATCACTAGCTGTGAATCAAACCTCAACTTTGCCTGTATATTTATATCTGAGAAAAGGTTTTGAGACACACATAAATAAGCAATATACAAGGGCAAAGGCAAACTATATATGTGAAAATTGAACAGAAAAGTAATTCTAACATTGTATATAAAATCACTGCTGCAGCAGAAGTATAACTCCTTCAAAGCATTTCTAAAGATCTAGATAATAATCAATTTTGATAAGTATTTACTATGAGAAAGAAAAAAAAGGAACAGGGCAGTTATTATTATTGGTTTGGTTTCTATAGAAAAAGATCCATAATAAAAAACAAGCAAGCAAAGAGGTTCAAGTGCTTTCAATGTAAAACTTAGACTGCAAATATCTAAAATTATAATTACAGAGGAGAACATTATTTAACATGGCAGTGTCAATACGGCAATATTTCTAACAAAAGTCACAATGTAAAGGATGGAATCCTAGCCAGAAAAATGATATATTCAATTTAGGAGAATTTAAGGAGGGTTTCATAAAGGGACTATATACAAAGATGTGGATAGGGTATAGTGAATTACAGAGGATAGTATAATATCCTTTATTCTAATAACAGGGCAGTAAAAACAGCTCTATTTAATAACAGGGCAGTTACAATTCCTACATCTGAAAAGTAAAGGCTAGGAAGTGATTACTGTGGAGAGGGCCATGTTAAAAGAAGCTAACCTAGTTTTTTGAAAAAAATTTTTTTAAATCTTAATAACTGTGGTTAGAGAAGAATCTCAAGGAATTTCAAGAACATACTTTGCTTACACCTGTACAAATAAATTTAAGTGAACTGGATGTAAAGGATAACACTAACAAATTGCCTATTGCTAAAACTGACCCTAGAAGAGGCAGATAATCTGAACAATTCCTTTAAAGAAAATATAACTGGATGAATTATTCGTAACCAAATGAGAAAACTGTCAGAGTTTTACAGTAAAAAGTACTAGTACCCTATTGTTTATGTGAACTAAGCAAAAATAAATACAATACATAAGTACAGGAGAAACAGGAATCTTCAAGATCCAGTACTATTTAAACTTTTCCTGAGCTGACAGAATGAAATGTTCCAAATTATTTTTTTTAAGTAGAATATATAAGATAAATGTAAAGATATGAGAACTATAAAGCCTTTTTCCTCATGAATGTCAATAAGAAAGAATGCCAATTAAAAGACTGGAAATACAATCATGAAATAGTTTTAAAGAATAGTACTTCAAAGAAAAATGAGGTTCCTTTGCATAGATTTTTACAAAACCAAATTTCCCAGCCATCGCTATTATCTTCATCAGTTTATTCTCTATATTGAATTAGATGTGATGGAATTATACCCTTCACAATTCTCAACAACTTTCTTTTAAAAATAAAATCCAGTCTTTATAAAAATTTAATTTGATATTTAGGAAGATTTGTATTTTTGTTCTAATAGCTAATTTTTACTAATGTCTTAAATTATACATTTAGTTTCCTCTTTTTAGAGATACTATTCATTAATATTGCACTATGAACAATATTGCAATTAGCTAGTAACTCTTTCTCTTTACCTCAACTCCAAACATCTAGTTTAAAGAAATATTATTTTTTTCCCAATTAACACATATAGAGTTATTAGTGAGCTTTTTCTACCAATAATTTCTCTTCTCTTGTTTCTTACTTTGGGATATTAATATTAGTATTATGACTATCTATCTACCTACCTATCTACAATCACATTTATGTAAATTGTTAGAACATGTAACAAAAGCAAGGTGTTTTATCACTCTGCTCTTTATAGCTTTGTGTTATTTGTACAGATGAATACATTTAATGCTCAGTAGCACTTCTTATGCTGAAAGTTCTCTAAACATGTCATGGCTATTTGAAGCTGTTTCAATAATAGATTCTTTGGAAAGCATTGATCAGAGAAAGCATTCACTGATTCATTGCATATTTATATATATCAGCTTTTTCTTTTCCTCTGGCATGAAATTCAGTCTGGGTAGATATAAAATTCTGGATTCATATTGTCTTTCCTTGGATATCTCAAATACATTTGCTTCATTTGCTTCTGGCATAACCTGCAACTATTGAAACGGATAATGTATTTATGATTTTCTTTTCCTTTCAAGTGACTTGGTCTTTCGTCTGGATGCCCACAGGCCAATTTTCTTTATCTTAAAATTTCAATAATTTTACCAAATCTGGATCAATTTGCCTTGCCCTTTCAAAATTTAGTTTCCAGCATTCTTTATTTATTTATTTTAAAATGTTATTTATTTATCTATTTTTGGCTGTGTTGGGTCTTCTTGGCTGAGTGTGGGCTTTCTCTAGTTGCAGTGAGCAGGGACTACTCTTCATTGTGGTACTCGGGCTGCTCACTGCAGTGGCTTCTCTTGTTGTGGAGCACAGGCTCTAGGCACGTGGGCTTCAGTAGTTGTGGTGCGTGGGCTCAGTAGTTGTGGCTTGTGGTCTCTAGAGTGCAAGCTCAGTAGTTGTGGCGCACAGGGCTTAGTTGCTCCGCGGCATGTGGAATTTCCTGGACCAGGGATCTAACCCATGTCCCCTGCATTGGCAGGCGGGTTCTTAACCACTGTGCCACCAGGGAAGTCCCAAGCATTCTTTATTTTTAAAAGAGATATCCTTAATTTGATTTTTTGAATATTTCCCATCCCATTGTTTTGTTGTTTTTCTTTCAAGGATTTTAAGTTTATTTGAATTAGATCTTCTTTTCCTTCTTCTATGCTTATTATTTTCTTTTTAATATTTTTCTTTCTTATTTTCTGCTTAATTTATTTTCTCCTTTCCATACTTTATTTTCCTTATTGTATGTTTGTGGTCTATTTGCTTTTTTGTTGCTTCCTATAATTTTTTAAAAATTTATTTCTAAATTCCCCCCAGCTCTGTTAATTACTTTTCAGATTCTTTTTCCTTCTTATATCATTTTAATATATTACTATTTCTATTTTTGAGATGCTATTCTCTCATAGTTTTTATCATTTAAAATGTTATTTTAGTTAGTTTTGGCTAATTTCTTAGTTATATCTTGTGGTCATTTGGACTGGTGTGATTCCCTTTTCTCAGTTTTTCAGATTATACTCCTTTACCAATTTTTAAATTCATGTTGAAAGCAACCTTTTTATCTGTTGCTAGTGTTTAACTATGTCCTTTTAATGCTGCAGTGTTGAGATTTCTTTATGGGGAATAGGGTTGGTCAGGATATACATTCCATCTTCTATTGTTCGTGAATTATTTTATGGCTTTGAATACTGGAAATTTGCTAAGAGATTAGATTTCAGGTGTTCTCATCACACACACACAAATAGTAACTATGTGAAGAGATAATATGTTAATTACCTTGGCTGTAGTAATCATTTCACTGTATACATATACCAAATAATCATGTTGTCTGCCTTAAATTTATAAAATTTTATTAAAAACAAATAAAATTTAAAAAGTAATCCATCTTCTATTGTTATCATGAATTATTTTTAAAATACATTTCTCTTTGTATCTACATCACTGGTACTTTCGGAAATCACCCTCCTCTTATCCTCTCTTTCACTAGTAACTGTAACTTCTTTTTCCTTTACTTCAGGGTTTCTGTTTTCAAATTGGATTTTCTTACCAACAGGTTTCCCTTAGTGTTGTGTTCAGAAACATTCCAAAGTACTCTTCAAGTAGTATTTTATTGTATACATCTGAGATCCTTGAGTTTTGAGCCACCCTAGCATCCTCTGATCTTTCTGCAATATTTTTGCAGTCAATGCCAAATTGAAGCTTGTGGGCTTCCCTGGTGGCACAGTGGTTAAGAATCCACCTGCCAATGCAGGGGACACGGGTTCAATTCCTGGCCCAGGAAGATCCCACATGCCGCGGAGCAACTAAGCCCATGTGCCACAACTACTGAGCCTGCGCTCTAGAGCCCATGAGCCACAACTACTGAAGCCCGTGGGCCTAGAGCCCGTGCTCTGCAGCAAGAGAAGACACCACAGTGAGAAGCCCGTGCACCGCAACGAAGAATAGCCCCCGCTCGCCGCAACTAGAAAAAGCCTGTGCACAGCAATGAAGACCCAACACAGCCACATATAAAAATAAATAAATAAATTTATATATAAAAAAATTGAAGCTTGTGAAATCTTTCTCCTTTTGTCAGGTTCTTCTGGGAAGTAGTTGCCAAGTTCCTTGGGAATAAATTCTTATCATTTCTGGGTCCTTTGGTTTGTAAAACTTTCAGTCTTTTTCTTTCATCTGCATTATCTAACATAGCTCATCATCTAACACGGGTCTTTCTGGTAAGGTGGTATGATGCCCCCATTCACTTCTGTAGGTTTGAGGAGACACTTTATTGCTTAGGTTTACTGCAGCGTGTGTGTGTGTGTGTGTGTGTGTGTGTGTGTGTGTGTGTGTGTGTGTGTGTGTGTGTGTATTATATTGTTTTGTTTGTTTTCTGTTGGGAAAAACATTCAAAAGCTATGCTATCACTGCCATTTCACCTCAACGGGCAAGATGAAGCCACATCTAATTTTTTAAACTTTCTTTTCCTATAATAAAAAGATACTTGTGAAAATCAAACTAAGTGCAAATAACTATATTTATCAATTTTTAAAACCTTAGAGTTAATACCAAACACTCAGATATTGGTTGAAAAAAATTTTAATGGCCAATTCATATATTGAGAGACAGGTATTTGAACAAATAGATGAAAACTATATTTTAATTAAGGTTTTGGAAAGTAGTACTTTTTCTTCAATGAGCCTGTACACTAAGGTTTATCGATTAAGGATGTTCTAAAACCTAATTAAAAAGTGTTTCTGCAAAGTGGCCTTTTAGGAGGAACTAGAAAGGAACTAGAAAACATAAAAAAAAGAACCAGTCAGAGCTAAAGATTACAACTGAAATTAAAAACACACTAGAAGGCACCGGTCAGAATGGCCATCATCAAAAAATCTACAAACAATAAATGCTGGAGAGGGTGTGAAGAAAAGGGAACCCTCTTACACTGTTGGTAGGAATGTAAACTGATACAGCCATTATGGAAAACAGTATGGAGGTTCCTTAAAAAACTAAAAATAGAACTACCATATGACCCAGCAATCCCACTCCTGGGCATATACCTGGAGAAAACCATAATTCAAAAAGATACATGCACCCAGTGTTCATTGCAGCACTATTTACAATAGCCAGGACATGGAAGCAACCTAAATGTCTATCCCCAGAGGATGGATAAAGATGTGGTACAGATAGACAATAGAATATTACTCAGCCATAAAAAGGAACAAAATTGTGCCATTTGCAGAGACGTGGATGGACCTAGAGACTGTCATACAGAGTGAAGTAAGTCAGAAAGAGAAAAACAAATATCGTATAATATTGCTTATATGTGGAATATAGAAAAATAATACAGATGATCTTATTTGCAAAGCAGAAATAGAGACAGAGACGTAGAGAACAAATGTATGGATACCAAGGGGGGAAGTGGGTGGGGATGGAATGAATTGGGAGATTGGGATTGACATAGATACACTACTATGTATAAAATACGCAACTCATGAGAACCTACTGTATAGCAAAAGGAACTACTCTATGCTCGGTGGTGACCTAAATGGAAGGAAATCCAAAAAAGAGCAGATATAAGCATACGTATAGATGATGTACAGCGGAAACTAACACAACAC
Source organism: Balaenoptera acutorostrata (assembly GCF_949987535.1). Lineage (NCBI taxonomy): Eukaryota > Metazoa > Chordata > Mammalia > Artiodactyla > Balaenopteridae > Balaenoptera > Balaenoptera acutorostrata. The sequence continues at coordinate 47,656,407 of NC_080071.1, read as the reverse complement.
TGTAAAGCAACTATGCTCCAATAACTAGAAGGAATAAATAGAGGAATAGGTGATAAAGAAGAACATGTAAGTGATCTGGAAGATAGAATAATGGAAATCACCCAATCAGAACAACAAAAAGAAAAACAAATTTAAAAAATGAAGATAGTTTAAGGGACCTCCGAGACAACATCAAGTGTACTAACATTCGCATTATAGGGGGCCCAAAAGGCAGAGATAGAGAAAGAGGTCAAATATGTATTTGATGAAATTAAGGCTGAAAATTTCCCAAAGCTGAAGAAACCGATTTCCAAGTACAGTAAGCACAGAAAGTCCCAAATAAGATTAACTCAAAGAAATCCACACCAAGACATATCATAACTACAATGACAAAAGTTCAGGACAAAGAAATTTTTAAAGGCAGCAAGAGAAAAAGGAAGAGTCACATACAAGGAAACCCCCATAAGGCTATCAGCTGATTTTTATACAGAAACTTTGCAGACCAGAAAGGAGAGGCATGATATATTTAAAGTGATGAAAGGAAAAACCTACAATTTAGGATACTCTACCCAGCAAGTTATGATTCAGAATTGAAGAGAGATAATGAACTTCACAGACAAGGAGAATTTTAATGAGATTTTAATATTTTATTATCTCTTCATAGAAAACAGGAAACATTGATATTTTAGTGCCTGGTAATTGTTTAGATATCTGTATCTCAAAGTCAGTAATAGAAATTAAAGCATATCATTTCATTCTGGAGTGTACTACTTACAGCCATAAATCATTCTCTTGTCATGAAAAAAGTTTGGGAAAAGAAGGCAAAGAAAAATGCATTAATGTTGGAAAACACTAATGTTGAGGGACCTTTAGCTCAGCATGCCTATGCCACCACCATAAAAGACCTTTAGCTTATAAACATCTACAGCTAAAGTTAAATGGTATAGTGGTTTCTGAGATTAATAGAGTTTGCCTTTAATTTGCATATGCTTCCTGTTATGGGGTAAAAAACCCAGCAGCAACATTGTGATTATTTTCTGCACTGTAGTAAAAATAGGAGGAGATTTTAGTTTCTATTCGTTTAAGACTATATCACTTTTATATGTGGTTTGAAGCCAGTGTAATGTGAAGTGAGTAGACATGATGGTCTTTGAATATTATTTTAAAAGGTAGCCTAATTCACCTCTCTTTATTCCTTTAAGGTAGAAAAGATATGGATAGCTTTTCATATGATTGAATATTCCTTTTGGTAAAATTATATGTGATTTAGAAAATAGCTTATTCAAGATTGCAAATAATAAAACAGAAATTTAGACATCAGGACAATATTAGTGCCAAAACTGTCATTAATCCACAAAATTGGATATAGTACATTCAACTAGCATTCTAGCCCTTACAACTACAAACTGACTAACTTGTCTCACCCTATTATTTTCTGCTCTTTTTCCTATGTAATCAAAAGATAAGATATTGAATCATAAACATAATAAGATCATATCAACATTTTCTTTCATCCACATACAACATTAAATGAACAAGTATCAGTGGACATTTTATTACATAAGTCTATAACATGATTTCTTTATTCTTAGTACTCTAGTACTCAGTTTTTATATGTGATAACCCATAATAGAAAATCGGTTTATAAAATATTTTTCTTTTCTCAGAGAGAAAAGTTATGTAAAAAGCACTAAAATGACCATAACATTATAAATATTAAGTTGCATGAAATGCAAAGTCATATTATTAATAAACTATATTTTTCATTCAGTATGTACACTCATAAGAAGCAAAACTTAAGATAGTCACACATTTATACAACTGAGCAAATATTAACAAATTATCAGGAGATTATTATTTCCTAATTCCATTCCCCAATCCCCACCTACTCTAGTCTGTCTGCATTTAAGGATTGGACTAGTAAAGGCTAAAGGTCAAAAGAGAATCGTGCTACTACAAATTTGTATTATCATAAAATATATTATTGCAGGGCTTTATTGGAATTTGATATATGCCTTATGAAATGCACATATAACTAAATAGTTCCATAAATACTTATAGAATGTTTTAATAGTTATTTTCAAATATAAAAAATTTCAAATATATAAGTGCAAAACAACTTTTAAAAGGTTCTCATATGAATATAAACTATGTTTTACAGCAATAGGAAGAAGTAAAATAAAGATTTGAAAATGGCTTGCTCTTTATCATAAGTGCTAAACTCTGTGTAATCAGTCAATAGTTTCAAGACTTCCAACTAGAGATAATTCTGATCCCATAAATCAATGTGCAAGCCCCACTAAACATTTTTAGAATCTAGGAGAGAAGTAGAGAAAAAATTAAATTACTGTGTGAATAAAGCACAATGAATGTGTATCATTAGAGCTCTGACCTAGTTATTTGATCCTTTTTTGGATTGCTTAAAGGTGGTAACATTTTTAGTAAACAGTTTCCATTTAGTTCATGTATCATTGACTATTTGAATTGCTTATAATGCACCTTAATTACTTCAGAAAATAATTTAATCTAAACTCTATCACTATGCTATAAAGATAATTTAATATGGTAAGTTTTCTTTTTTTTTAACAGCTTTATTGGAGTATAATTGCTTTACAATGTTGTGTTAGTTTCTGACATATAACAACATGAATCACCTATACACATACATATATCCCCATATCCCCTCCCTCTTGCGTCTCCCTCCCACCCTCCCTATCCCACCCCTCTAGGTGGTCACAAAGCACTGAGCTGATCTCCCTATGCTGTGCATCTGCTTCACACTAGCTATCTATTTTATACTTGGTAGTGTACATATGTCAATGCCACTCTCTCACTTTGTCCCAGCTCACCTTTCCCCGTCCCCGTGTCCTCAAGTCCACTCTCTACGTCTGTATCTTAATTCCTGTCCTGCCCCTAGGTTCTTCAGAACTTCTTTTTTTTTTTAAGATTCCATATATATGTGTTAGCATATGGTATTTGTTTTTCTCTTTCTGACTTACTTCACTCTGTATGACAGACTCTAGGTTCACTACAAATAACTCAATTTCATTTCTTTTTATAGCTAATATTCCATTGTATATATGTGTCACATCTTCTTTATCCATTCATCTATCGATGGATACTCAGGTTGCTTCCATGTCCTGCCTATTGTAAATAGTGCTGCAATGTACATTTTGGTACATGACTTTTTTTGAATTATGGTTTTCTCAGGGTTTATGCCCAGTAGTGGGATTGCTGGGTCGTATGGTAGTTCTATTTTTAGTTTTTTAAGGAACCTCCATACTGTTCTCCATAGTGGTTGTATCAATTTACATTCCCACCAACAGTGCAAGAGGGTTCCCTTTTCTCCACACCCTCTCCAGCATTTATTGTTTGCAGATTTTTTGATGATGGCCATTCTGACTGGTATGAGGTGATACCTCATTGTAGTTTTGGTTTTGCATTTCTCTAATGATTAGTGATGTTGAGCATCCTTTCATGTGTTTGTGGCAATCTGTATCTCTTCTTTGGAGAAATGTCTGTTTAGGTCTTCTGCCCATTTTTGGATTGGGTTGTTTGGTTTTTTTGATATTGAGCTGTATGCGCTGCTTGTATATTTTGGAGATTAATCCTTTGTCAGTTGCTTCATTTTAAAAATTATGATACATATACTTTTTGAGATAATTATATATTATTGTAAAAGGAATGATGATATTTACTTTGTTCCTGAGTTATACCAGGAGATCAATTCAAAGGCTTATTGACTTTTAATTATTCTTTTTATCAATTAACTTAGTAACAGGCTTCTAAAAACTTTCTATCATGAATATCCTTGCAAAAATTCATCTCTCAACATCTAAAGAAATGGGTTCTTCCTCCATTGCTTTCTCTGTCTGTAAGTGAAGATTTAGTTCTGATAGGTCCACACACTTCTACCCTTCAGGACACTATGATTCCATGATCTATATATGTAATTCTTCCTCCAAATATTATAATTCTCCAATTTAAAAAAATCAGAATACAAGTATATTTTCTTAGAAAATTCAAAGGCAGAAATTAACTAAGAGCTTAAACTGATGAAGTAAAGAAGGGATGTTCTGCAGAATTAATTACATAAGGTGCAAATATGTCTTATTTTAAAAATAATCAAATTATTCCATTTCATCTTTAAAATAAATCATATAAAATTCTGATAACAGTTTAGATTGTTGTATCCACATATAACTTGTGTTTCTCTATTATTTTACAGAAGATTGATTCACAAGTTCAGTCTTTAATCCCTTTTAATCATGGGAGCATTAAGTATTAATACATATCTCCTTTTAGGTAAAAGTAGAGAATAGTTGTTAACTTGGAAATTATTTTTTATATTGATTAGGAAAAATCCCAGTTCTAGCATTGCTTTTCCTAAATATATGAGGTTTAGAGTATGTTCCTTATTAGCTCCAATTTTGATATGATTACCCCTATCTTAACCTATAATGACTTCTTTTCCTGTGCCATTATTTAGGCTTCTAAGAAAAATCTTTTACTCTAAAACTGTGTTTTTTATTTTAAAATATATCACATATTTTTGTCACTATTTATACTCTGTTTTCCCTTAATTATGTGTTTAAAGCAAAAATATTAATAGTAAATAAAATTCATGTCTATTCCGAAGTGTATTTGAACATAATTAGTATAAAAACTTGATTTAGAGTAAAAGCAAACAGCAATCTAAAGAAAATAAGAACCCTGACTTCTGCATTCACCATCATTTTTCTCCTGGATTATCATAATAGCCTTCACATTGTTTTCCTGCTTCTACATTGCTTTGCTATATAGACTATTCTCTGGATATGCAATGCATCTTTGCTAGTTCTTTTCTTCAGCACTTAAAATGTGTCACTTCCTCCTGGCCTCCATGAATTCAGATGAGAAATACATTCTTATTTGAATTGGTGTTCCTCCACAAATAAGATGCAATTTTTCTCTGGCTGTTTTTAAAATGTTTTCTTTATCTTAGTATTCATAAGTTTAATTAGGATAAGTCTTCATGTGTATTTCTTTAGATTTACTCTATTTAGGTTTCTCTGGGCCTCCTGAATCTATAGATTTATGTATTTTCCAAATTTGATATGTGCTCAGTCATTATTTGTTTAAATATTTGTTCAGCCCCATTCTCTTACTCCACCCTTCTGGAATTCCAACAATAAAAATGTTGGATCTATCGTTATTATCTCACAAGTCCCAAAAACTCTGTTCACTTTTTTCAATTTTCTCTCTGTTGTTCAGATTAAGTAAACTCTATTGATTTATTCTCAAGTTCACTGATTCTATCCTTTGTTAACTCCACTCTGCTATTGAGCCCATCCAGCAAGTTGTTTTCCTGATTATTTTATTTTTCAATTCTACAATTTTAATTTGGTTCCTTTCATATAATTTTTTTGCTGAGATTTTTCTGTTTGTCACTTATTTCAAGAAAATTGGTAATTGATTGTTAAAGCAATAAACAATTATAAATGAACAAAGCCTCAGTGATACCTTAAAAATCTTGACAGATAATTCCAATATCTGATTAGTTATGGTATTGGCATTAGTTGATTGTCATTTTTTTTTTAAATTTATTTATTTATTTATTTTGGGCTGTGTTGGGTCTTCGTTTCTGTGCGAGGGCTTCCTCCAGTTGCGGCAAGTGGGGGCCACTCCTCATCACGGTGCGCAGGCCTCTCACTATCGCAGCCTCTCCTGCCGCGGAGCACAAGCTCCAGACGTGCAGGCTCAGTCATTGTGGCTCACGGGCCCAGCTGCTCCGCGGCACGTGGGATCCTCCCAGACCAGGGCCCGAACCCGTGTCCCCTGCATTGGCAGGCAGACTCCCAACCACTGCGCCACCAGGGAAGCCCCTGATTGTCATTTTTAATTCAAGTTGTGTTTTTCCTGATTCTTAGTATTTTTATTTTTTTTATTATTATTATTTTAAAAAAATTTTTTGGCCACACTGCACAGCATGCAGGATCTTAGTTCCCCGACCAGGGATCGAACCTGATCCCCCTGCAGTGGAAGCATGGATTCTTAACCACTGGACCGCCAGGGAAGTCCCTGATTCTTAGCATCTTTAAATTTAAATACATATATATATATTAATATATATTATATATATATATATAATATATATATAATATAATATATATATATATTAATATATATAATATATATATAATATATATAATTTATATATGATATATATGATATACAACATATTTTATATATTATATACAAGATATATAAAAATAAAAGAGGTATACAAATATTAAAAATAAGTTTTATTACATTCTAGACAATTTGAGTATTGTGTTAGGAGATTTTTTTTTCCTTCCAGATTTGTTGAGGTATAATTGACATACAGCACTGTATAAGTTTAAGGTGTACAGCACTGACCACCTTCATCCAGTTCCCTCTTCCCCTATCTCTGCCTCTGGTAACCACAAATGTGATCTCTTTTTCTATGAATTTGCTTGTTTGGTTTTTTGTTTCTTTTTGAAATATAGTTTACCTACAACACTATGTTAGTTCCTGTTACACAACACAGTGATTTGGTATTTCTATCCATTTCAAAATGAGCACCCCACTAAGTCTAGTTACAATATGTTACCATACAAAGATATTATTACATAATTTTTGACTATATTCCCCACACTGTACATAGCAATCCATATATATGTAATTATTTTAAATTGCTGATCTCTTTAGCTCAAATGCATTTTAACAACCCTGCATTTTTAGTTTCCCCGCTCCATGTTTACTGCTTGTGACATCATATTTTATATTTTGTTTTGTGTAGGCTTAACTATACTTATTGTGGATATAGATGGTTTTACTACTTTTGCCTTTTAACCTTCATACTAGCTTTATACATGGCTGATTTACTATCTTTACTGCATATTTGCCTTTACCAATGAGATTTTTCCTTTTGTAATTTTTATGTTTCTAGTCATGGCCTTTTCTTTTTCACTTAGATAAGTCCTTTTTACATTTGTAAAGCTGGTTTGGTGATGCTGAACTATTTTAGCTTTTGCTTGTCTGTAAAACTTTTGATCTCTCCACCAAATCTGGATAAAGCCTTGCTGGATAGAGTATTCTTGGTTGTAAGAATACTTTCCCCTTCAGCATTTTAAATATATTGTGTCATTCCCTTCTGGCCTGCAGAGTTTTTGCTGAAAAGTCAGCTGCTAGTCTTATGGGAGGTCCCTTGTATGTAACTTTTTCTTTTCCCTTGCTGTTATAATATTCTCTGTTTATCTTTAATTTTTGCCATTTTAATTACAGTGTATCTTGGTGTGGTCCTCCATGGGTTGATCCTGTTTGGGACTCTCTGTGGTTCCTGGACCTAAATGTCTGTTTTCTTTCCCAGGTTAAGGAAGTTTTCAGCTATTATGTCTTCAAATATCTTCTCTGTCCTTATCTCTATCTCTTCTCCTTCTGGGACCCCTAAAATGTGAATGTTAGTATGCTTCATGTTGTCCCAGAGGTCTCTTAAACTATTCTCATTTCTTTGCATTCTTCTTCCTTTTTTTGTTCAGGTTCAATGATTTCCACTATTTTGTCTTCCAGTTTGCTGATCTGTTGTTCATCTGTATCATTTAATCTACTGTTGATTCCCCCTAGCGCATTTTTCATTTCAGTTATTGTATTCTTCATCTCTGGTTCTTCTTTATATTTCCTAACTCTTTGTTAAAAAATTCTAACTTCTGACTCTGTTCATCCAATCTTCTCTGAGGTCTCTGAACATCCTTACAATCATTATCTTGAACTCTCTATCAGGTAGGCTGCCTATCTCTACTTCACTTAGTTCTTCTGGGGTTGTATCTTGTTCCTTTATTTTGAACATATTGCTCTGTTGCCTCATTTTACCTAATTTGCTGTTTTTATTTCTATGTATCTGGTAGGTTGATTACATTTCCCAACCTTGGAGAAGTGGCCTTCTGTAGGAGATATCCTAGGCATCCTAGAAGCATACTAACTTCTGGTCACCAGAGCTACATGCTCTAGGCTTACCTCTATTTGGGATCTGTGGGTCCTTCTGCTGTGGCGGGCTGACTATTGTAGGTAATCTAATGGGCACGGCTGGCCCCTAGTCCTGTTCGTTGCCATGCCTTGCTCTGTGCAGAGGCTAATGGCCACTGATGGACAGGGCGAGGTTCTGGAATGTATGGTTGCAGGGTTAGAGTCCCAAAGCTAGTGTTGGCCTGCTGGTGGGCAGGGCCAGTTCCTGACACAGCTGGCTGAGGGGCTCAAGGTATCCCGGAGTTGGTGTTTGCCTACTGGTATCCAGGGGTTCCCAGGGCTCATGTTGGCTAGCTGGTGGGTGGGCTAGATCCTGATAGGGTAGGTTGCAGGGCTATGGTGGTCCTGGGGCTAGTGCCAACTCACTGGTAGGCAGAGCCAGGTCTCAAGGTTTCTTACTACAGGGACTTGGGGGTCCTGGGGCTAGTACCAGGCACTGATGTACAGGGACAGGTCCTAGGCCCACTGGTAGACAGGGCCAGTTCCTGGGGCAGCTGTGGGCTCAGTGGGTCTTATGGCGGCAGGCTTGCTGGTGGGTGGAGCGGTGTCTCTGCTTTGCTAGTTGCTTGGCCTGAGGTGTTCCAGTACTGGTGTGGCAGGCTGGTGGGTGGGCCAGGTTCTGAAGCTAATAAGTTAGAGGAAAGGTTCCCAAAAGGCACTTGCCAGCACCAGTGTCCACATGGTAGAACAAGCTCCCCAAAATGGCTGCCACCAGTGTCTATGCACCCAGGGTGAGCTCCAGTTGCCTCCTGCCTCTCCAGGAGGCTCTCCAAGATCAGCAGGTAGATTTGACCCAGGCTCCTTTCAAATTACTGCTTCTGCCCTGGGTCCCAGAGTGTGTGAGATTTTGTGTGCACTCTTTAAGAATGGAGTCTCTATTTCCTACATCCTTTCTATCATTAGCTATACAAGATCTTTTCTGCTAGTCTTCCAGTTTTTCTCACCAATAGTTGCTCTGTAAATAGTTGTAATTTTTGTGTGCTTATGATAGGAGATGAGCTGAGGGTCTTCCTACTCTGCCATCTTGGATACTCCCCTTATGTTAGGTGATTCTTGATCTTATTCAAATATTATGCTTTAGCATGCAATCACCCTATTCAGGTTTAGTGGATATGTCCTGGCCTGCTTTTATGATCTGTAGTTCCAATGACAATTTAGTTTTCAAAGCTCTTGCAATGTTACTCTACTTCATTCTTATGGAGCCACCGGGGTTACTGCTCAATTCCAGCAGGTGCTACCTGAGGTGCCCCATGATGTTGGGTGGGAAGTTCATGAAAAAATGGATGTAAGCCACTTGCTGCCACTAAGTGGAGAGCTTGAAGACATCATTCTCCTGTATCATAGATGCCAACATATCATGCTTGCCAGTGTCACTGGTTGTGGGTGTGGTAAATCTTTGCCTAGAGTCCCCTTATGCTAGTACAATTGTAAATCAAATCCATCACTGCTCTGGGTGTGGGACAGGGTCCCTGATGGTGTTGTTGCTGCTGCTACAGATCTGCTGCCTTGGGTAGGAATTGGGGGAATAAATCTCCCCACTAAGTCTCTGCTAGCCTGCCCCTCTGGCCAGAGTGAGCAAGATTTTCTTGTTTTGTTTTTGTTTCCTATGCTTGTTGGTGATTCAAGTTTTCAGGCTTCTCCTGAAAAGAAGATATTATATATATATATGTATATCTTATCTCTGGGTGAGACATATACATATATATATATATATATATATAAACCACTGTCAGGACTCAAGTCCTGAGGTCCCTAGATAGTCTGCCTTCTTCTTTTTACCTTTCAGAGTTCTTTTATACTTTTATAATTTTTTTGTTCAATTATTTTAATGGCATGAGAAGAGTAGCAGGGAAAAGTGAGTCTATGCCATTTTGTCCCAGAACTGGCCTAATTGACTATTATCAACATAGCAGTCAAACTTTTCTTTTTAAAGCATCAGTCTTTTAAAGCATATATTTTTAAAACATAAAGTGAGATTATTCTTTTCTTCAAAACATCTCATGTCTCTCCATTTCACTCAGATTGAAAGTCTGTATAGCCTTGACAATCTGGCTGCAAATTACCTTCCTGATCTCATCTATTACTACCCTCCCCCTCACTCTTTCTACCTTAGCCATATTCATCTTGCCATGCCTTAGAATATCTACCCTTATATCTTTGAAATACTGTTCCCGTCAGATACCTGTTCCCACCAGATAGATCAATTTGACTTTAAAAATATGTATATTTACTAACTTTATAATATTAGAATCTAAAAGTATTTTAAAAATAGGCATTTGATTTTGACACAAATTTACTTCTCTGATCAGTGTATCTAGCTTTTTTTTTTTTTTTAAAACTGTGTTTCTGATTGAGTTCTCTACTGCTAGATATGGTAAGGTAAAAACAGGTGTATCATAAACAAATAAATATAATTTCTTAAAGTAATTATTTTGTTTTCCTCCCTCTAAATATAAATAAGAGTACCTTTGAGATGAATTTATCAATTTTTCTCTTTCCTCTATTTGTACTTTTTAATATATGATTTTCAGAGACACTGGTGAATTCCAATGCATGAAGTAATAAATATTATATACATATATATCTTTTCTGTTTTCCAAAATTATCCAACAGATTAATAATTTACTGAGTGTGTCTTGTACAACTCTTTATATTATCAGATCAATCAATTAAATTTGGTTGGTGACTGGCTACACAGAGAAATACACAAGCCTCATTAGTATTTTCTTCTGATAAATATGAAATGTGCTATAACATATTCTGGTTGTCAGCTGCTGTCATGCTCTAAAGTGACTGGTACTTTTCTCATGAAATGTCCTTCAAACCATAGGCAGCATCTCTGGTAAAACCCTGATACTGCTGTAAATATTGTCATAACCAAACCCTTCTTTGATTTCTTTAATTCTTCAAACTAAGCATCTGATTCTAAAAGACAACCTTGACTTTTGGAGTTGTATTGTCTGGACACTTTGTAAATCCCCAGTTCTTAGACAGGAATTACTTCTTGCATTTATCTTGAGTCATTTTTCTATCAAGTTTCACAGGTTTTATCTTCCTAATCTGACCTCACAAATTAATCTCTGTTTTCCCTGCAGTTTCATCTTCATGGAATGACAACTTTTGCAAATACAAGTGTACAACATAACAAGTTAGGTAGAGACGTCAAAGTGAGAGTTGGCTAGGTTCTCTTAATAGCTCCACGTTTTTGCTCCTCTCCCCAGTATTATAGCACATGCAGCTCAATTTCATGATTCTGTAAGATTCAAATGACTTCTTCCATGGATCCTGGGGATGATTGTGTTTACTAGAAATTAGGAAGTTAAATAAATCTGTGCTAAGGGAGTCTATTGTCTTCTGCAGGGGAACCAGGTGTGCCTTAATGCTCACATGGCAGGAAATGGAAAGCATTTACAGGCACAGAAACATTGATTCCATTCTTCTAACTGTTACTGTATTTAAACAAGGAAGCCATTAGACTGAGGTGGCTCTTATGTTTCGGTAGCCTGCATAAGTAAACCAAAAAAACACAAAACCTAAGACAGAAACAATGCACTGGAATCCAAGAAAATTAAGAACAACCAATCACCAACAACCAGTTTTCCCAAATAAGGCAACTGTTTAAGCTATGGTCAATCAAATAATTTCCTTGCTTTGCTGCCTCATCTTCTGTATAACCCACTCCCATTTTGCAGCCCCCTCAGCTCCTGTCAGTGGAGTGCTCATAACGACCTCTGGTTTGGCACTGCCTGGTTCAAATGGATGTACGCTCAAATAAACTCCTGAAAATTTTAATGTGTTTCAGCTTACCTGTTTATAAATTTATTTATTTATTTATTTATTTATTTTTGGCTGCATTAGGTCTTCGTTGCTGTGCGTGGGCTTTCCCTAGTTGCGGTGAGCAGGGGCTACTCTTCGTTGCGGTGGGCGGGCGTCTCATTGCAGTGGCTTCTCTTGTTGTGGAGCACGGGCTCTGGGTGCGCAGGCTTCAGTAGTTGTGGCACGCAAGCTCAGTAGTTGTGTCTCGTGGGCTCTAGAGCACAGGCTCAGTAGTTGTAGCACACGGGCTTAGTTGCTCTGTGGCATGTGGGAATTTCCCAGACCAGGGCTCGAACGCATGTCCCCTGCATTGGCAGGTGGATTCTTAACCAGTGCGCCACCAGGGAAGCCCTCAGCTTATCTTTTAATGTAACCTTTTCCAAGAATTGGCTCCCAAACATATGTAGATGGACCGATTAATAGATATGTGTATATAGGCAGGTGTGCCCTTAGAGGTCAATAGTTACATAATCTAGATGTAAGTAAGACTTTTCCCAAAAAGTAGAAAAAATAGTAAAATATACACATAGAGTTCTGGATTTGCAGAAGTTACAATGAAAGGTCAATTATTTGTTTCTAAAAATACTGGGAAAAGTAGTCTCTTTAAATGACAAGTCCCCCTAGAGTATTTAAAATAGAAGCTTAAGGGTCTTTTTTGTTTGTGTGTTTGTTTGTTTCTTATCTACAGAAGGGTAAAGCCATAAGGCTCTGAGGAATAATCTGGCCACATTTTAAGAAAATATTTAAATGTGACTTTTCCACTTAAAATTAACCCATCTTAAACTTATTTGATAGTGGAAGGGTGGTTTATGTTTAGTTTAAATTACTTCCTCACTAAAGGAAAAATCCCGTAGGCATCTAGAATCTCTCTCTATTTTCTCTGGTAGCTATTTTTATTGTCTGTCTAGACTTTTAAAACAGGCTTCTAGGTGTGACTAATAAGCCACACTGAAATACTTTGCATCACATTAAACTTTCAGAAGTTCTTATACACCTTGCCTTAAATTTGACTGTGCTCATTTTCACTTGTACAAGCTTTCCCAGGGTGGCTGTTCAATTCCAACTGAAGTTAATGGGTCTAATTCAGCTGTCTCTACACCGATGAAATCAGCTTCTAATTCAGTGTCACCACCTTTTTAAAAAGACCACTTTAAATGTTTTGCTATCGTCAACTATGAAATTAAGATAGTTTGCAAATGATGGATTTTCATTTCCAGGTATATAAAATCTATATAAAATGTAAATTGTATCTTGTAATCATGAGAAGGGAACAAATTAGATAAAGAAACAAAATCAACTATATTTTCACTTCACTCCAAAAATAGCAGGATGGTCTGGAATGTTGAAGGGTGTTCGTGAAATTAAAGTACATTAGAAAAATTTACCTTTTTCAAGTTTATGAGATGTTCTAAATTCTTTTAACCCCCATTGAATAGTCTCATTAGACAATTATTTTATGCAAATATTAAAATAGTATTTCAATATATATTAGATTGTAGTAACTATTTTATTCTTCTTGGTTATATGGGCACTTTTTTTCAGACATTCTAATTGTACATAAATTGAAATAATGCATTTTGTATATAAATGAGTACTGTTTATTGCCTATAATGAATTCATTTTGAATTTCCACACCTGTTATTTATTTGCTGAAAACACCATACGAATGTTTGAATTGTATTCACAGTATGAAAACGAAATAAAATAGTAAGCAAAAAGCCCCACTATTCACCATAAATACACATAACTGACATAAAGCAAACCAACTGCTCTTGTGATAAAATTTCCCAATCTGTTGCATGGTATACTTTTCAAGATTGTCACACTCCATTTTATTGACGGTTTTGATAATATAGAAATGGGTTAAGCATGGAAAAACTATTTGATTACATCCTTAAGCAAGTAGAATTATTTTTGCCTGTGTTTATGGACCATAGAAAACTTACCCAAGAAGTAAAGTTGAAGGGCTTGCAATTTAGAACACTATGATTTTGCAGTTTTCATTCCACATGGTATTTACACGTTGGATTTGCCTTTATTTTACCTTATGGCTAAACTCTCCTGGTCATTGTTTGAAACAATATGTTGAGTGCCTCTTACACAATAGCTCATAAAGTCCTCATAACTGTCTCAGAGGTGGGACTATTATTAGCCTCATTTCACTCATGTAGAAACTGAGGCCCAAAAGAGATAAGACCCCTGCTAAACAACCTGGGATTAGACATCAGTGAAGCCTGGCTCTAATTAGACTTTCCATTTTATCACCACCAAAGCTTTAATCCAAATAAGTAACAAATTCAATTAATGGTGGCTGCAAAGATTCTGGCTCTGGTTTAAACACTCAGGATATATAAAGGCAATCACTTACATTGAATTGCTTACAATCTAAGTTAGATGCTCAATCCACAACTGTGGTTGACATATTTACAAAGTGCAGGAAAGTTACACAGTGGTTCCTGAGTCTGCCTCAGTCTCGGCGGGAAGAGTCTAAGACAGGGGCCTGTGGCAAACCAGTGTCATCTCCCTGCCTTGTCTAACAGAGATTGCTAAACTGCAGGATGGCAATTCTTCTTCTTCTTCTTCTTCTTCCTCTTCTTCTTCTCCTTCTCCTTCTCCTCATTCTCCTCCTCCTTCTTCTTCTTTTTTTGTCTTTTTATTTTATTTTTTATTTAATATTATTTTACTTTTTATTTTTATTTTTTATTGAAGTATAGTTGATTTACAATGTTGTGTTAGTTTCAGGTGTACAGCAAAGTCATTCAGTTTTACATATACGTTGTTTTTCAGATTCTTTTCCCATATAGGTTATTACAAAATATTGAATATAGTTCCCTGTGCTACACATAAGTCCTTGTTGTTTACCTATTTTACATATGGTAGTGTGTATATGTTACTCTTAAATTCCTAACTTATCCCTCTATCCCACCTTTCCCCTTTGGTAAATAAATTTCTTTTCTATGTCTGTGAGTCTAATTCTGTTTTGTAAATAAGTTCATTTGTATCATTTTTTTAGATTCTACATACAAGTAATATCATATGACATTTGTCCTTCTCTGACTTACTTCACTTAGTATGATAATCTCTAGGTCCATCTATGTTACTGCAAATGGCATTATTTCATTCTTTTTTATGGCTGAGTAATAGTCCATTGTTTATATATACCACATCTTCTTTATCAATTCATCTGTCAATGGACACTTAGGTTTCTTCCATGTCTTGGCTATTGTAAACAGTGCTGCTATGAACATTGGGGTGTGTGTATCTTTTCGAATTATGGTTTTCTCCAGATATATGCCCAGGAGTGGGATTTCAGGATCATATGGTAGCTCTGTTTTTAGTTTTTTTAAGGAATCTCCATACTGTTCTCCACAGTAGTTGTACAAATTTACATTCCCACCAACAGTGTAGGAGGGTTCCCTTTTCTCCACACCCACTCCAGCATTTATTATTTGTAGACTTTTAGATTATTTGTAAACTTTTTGATGATGGCCATTCTGACTGGTGTGAGGTGATATCTCATTGTAGTTTTTTCATGTCTCTAATAATTCTACCTATCTATCTGTCTATTTTTTGCACAGTCTCCTTTTCATTATAAGCTATCCATCACCATGAGATTAATTTTCTTATATTTTACATGTGTCAAATATAGTGCTCTTTAAAGACTTTTGATGACTCCCCTTTTCTTATGAAATGATGTCAAATCTCTGGACTTAGCATTTAAGATTCTAAAATATGGCTCAAAACCTAAAAACCTTATTTCAGACATTTTCTTCACAAACATTATCAATAAAAAAGGATATAGTCTTAACTTATTAATGTCTTCCTTAGATCCACACTAAAGAGACACTGAGTATAAGGAATGTTTAAGGAAACACAAGATTCAGTGTAATCGAAGATGAAAGATAATTTTGTAAATTAAACAATTTTAATTAAATGATGCTTCCACTTTGGCATATATTATAGGAACCATGATTATACTACTAGAATTTTCTCATTTAAAGTCATGAAATCTGACTGAAAATATGTTTGGGTATATTTCCAGATGTAAAATGTATACCCAAGACTACTCACGAATTTGAATCTAAAAATTTCTAATTTTCAAGATTATATTGAAAAAGATGCTCTGGTCTTTGATTAAATGAGTTTTAAGTGTTTTCTATTCTGTTTCATAAAAACTGAATAATGTAGTCTGTAGTAATGGATAATTAATTGTAAAGGCACATTACAATTTCAGTAAATAATTCACTATTTAGTGCCAAATAGTATGTCCTCAGGTTGTGCTTTAAAAACGACCTACCATATTAACAGTTGTAAACAAAAAATACTGATTTCTTGAACTGCAGGAACTATAATATCTTCCTAAAATTGCTCTCTGGGTTAAAAAAAAATGATCATATGCATATTTGAAACCTAAAGGATCTGGGCAAAGAGAGGATAAACTGGTCTTTTTGGCTGTATTAGTCAGAAGTGATCACCTTGGTGGAGGATGGAAATATGGTAGTTGAAGTCCCAGCATCCATGGTATGACAATGAGAGCTGAGAGGGCTGCAAGGATCCTGAACAGGCACCACAGATAACAAAGTTGTTATCAGGAGTGAAAAAGCAATTGTAGCTAAGAGATAAGTGTTCTAAGGCACAATTTACCTAGAATATCTAAGTGTTTGGAGAGATGCAAAAGATGAGAAAATGGCAAGAATGATAACTCTGGAGTCAGTGTTGGTAACTGGAAGAGATGGTTGCTTAGGAAGAACAAATGAAAATGTACTGGAAGGATGGGAGACTAGAGAAGTTCAAATGAGGGAAGAGGAAGTGGCCCAGGCAGTCTGAACTAATGGACCCTCCAAGGATCCAGAACCTAGAAGTCTTCCATTCATTATTTTTCCCAGAGGTACTGGAATTTCCAACAAGAAATTCCATCATTGGACTGCATCTACAATCATATTAGGAATATTACAGTACCCACTAGTAAGTGTTAGAAATAAAAACACTATTTTATCTATAAAAAATAGGTTTTAAGTTTTTTAAAAAAATTACCACAGTAAACAAGCAAAGAAAATTCTTTAAGCAATAAACAACTCTATATAAAACTACTACTGAATATCTTGCTGAACATGGTATTAGAGAAATGTCATTGTTTTCTTAATGTAAATTTTTAAATCTTTAAGAGGTGTAATTTTATTTGCAGCAAAAATTACAAATTTTGTTATTCTACTTACTTTCATAGCAAAATGCTATATGCTATCTGCCTCTAGTACCTCTCTCTCCCTCTCTCTCTTTCTCTCTCCTTTACACACACACACACACACACACACACACACACACACACACACACACAAATATAGACTTTTCCCATAAGAGAGAGAGTAGAGTTCAAATTTGAATTTTATCTATCATGCCAAAGAATTTATATCTGGCTCAGGTGTCATCCCAGCCCTACAAAAATATTGCAGACAAATCCCCAAGATTATATCTGTGAATCTGGATGCATTATTTGTAGAGTACTTCTGAAACCCATAAGTGAGGGTGAATAGACCATGAGTGATAAATGATGCGGGCTTTTTGGGTAAAGACAGCTCTATGGGCTGATTCTGTTATTCGCAATCTCTAAAATTATCTTTAGAATAGAAAAGGGATGATATCAATTATGCTTGAATGTGTTAAAGAAGCATGCTTCCTAAAGGAAAAGAGAGAATTTCTCCTAAGTTAATTTTAATATATCATCACAGGCTGTTCAGGAAATAAGTCTACCAGAATACATTTTGAGCTGGCTTTCTATATCCATTAGTTTAAATTTATCGGTAATCTTGTTAATGAACAGGGGATACAATCTAGGTTTCCTGAAGACATCAGCACATCAGACTTTGCTACGTTTTTTTAATATCTGAAAGGAACCAATCTCAAAATTATCTCAATTGCCCATCAACTATAAAAAAGATGATGATGATTAAGGAATTGACCCTTGGTGGAAATATAATTTCCTGAGACACTTTAATAAGAGAGCTTACAAAAAATATATTAAACACCAAAAACTGCCATGATTTAAAATTTTAATCTATGGGATTTAAATAGCTTCCGGAGTGTCTGACATATCATAGATATTCAAATGTTTGTGCATTAAATACAGTAAGATTGAATTTCCAGGGCCACCTCTTTTGTTCAGACTCCCATCATGTCACAGTTTGATATTGGGCTAACCCTCTAAATCAGGTAATGGCAAGCTTTTTCTGCAAAGGCCCAGATAGTACATATTTTCAGTTTGTGAACCATGCTGTGTCTTCTCAAATATTCAACTCTGCTGTTTTAGCACACAAATCTTACATAAAAAAATGAGTGTGGCTGTATTTCGATAAAACTTTCTATACAAAAACAGATAGTGAGTCAATTGGGCTCCTGGGTCCAAGTTTGTTAACCTTGTTTCCACTGGTCTTCCTTCTCCAGGTTTCCTGTTTACATGCTTCCCATCCTGTGGTTACGACATGTGAACCAAGGTGCACTGGGGCACAATATTGAACTCACTGGAGTGCCCCTTAGGGTATTTTAAATTTTGAAGGGAAACATGGTAACATTTGTCAGAGGCCACCTGAACTACTTCTATTCTGTGGCTTGGACATGACTACTTAATAAACAGAACTATTAGATAATTTTTTTTAGCCTAGCAAGGCCTAAAAAATTACTGAGACATGAAGAAACCTTGAATTAAGACAGTTTGGAGATCTCTGCTCTAGTCTATCCAATTTCCCTCGTGGATACAATTTCCTAAAATATCATTTCAATATGATTTTTGACTGCTCCAAATCCCTCAGTAACTTCTCACTGATTACAGAAAAATGAAAGCAAACCAAACAAAACTGCCCAGTTTACAGATCCCTGTCTTAATACAGAACCATAATTCAAAGACTAACTCAAAAATCAATTAATCCAGGAAATATGGGTCTTTTTGGACAGGTATTCAGGAAAGAGATATTACAAAATTAAGGGAAAAAGTAAACAAAGTATAGTTGAAGAAACAGTGAATAAATCAATATAATTCATTAGAGAGATCTGAGGTAATTCAAGAGAGAGACAAGAGAAGGAAGTGAGCCACATAACAAAGAAAAGCACCAGGTAAGACACAGCAACATATGTACAAGAATGCATTGTTACTAATGCATTGTTAGAGCATTATATTAAAGTTCAGTTCTTGACAAGCGATGCTTTATCAGCAGACCTGGGCCAAGCCATGAAGGGCACTGTGTGCCATACAACGGGGGCAGGATATCAGTACGTATGTAACGAAGATCAATTAAAGGGTTTTGAGAAGGTCAAGTTTTGGTTTTGGATTGCTAACTAGAGCAGCAATATGGAAGAAGTACTGGAAAGACTGGAGACTGAATCAGAAAGAGAAGTACAAAATCATAATCAAAATTAATGAAACCCTTACTCAACTGTCAGGCAATACCCTAAGCACTTTACATGTACTCACATCTACTTCCCAGAGTAAACCTGTGAGATAGGTACTATGATTATTTTTTTCTATTTTACAGTCTAGGAAACTAAGGCATAGAAACATGAAAGTTATAGAGTAGGTAAGTAACATAGTTGGAAATAGAGCCCAGTTGGGTAGCCCCACTACCCATGCTCTTAAGAACTATATTTATTGACTTTCAAAATTGTACATGAGAGATAATCTAGGGCCTACTTACCATAGTAGTAATGATGTGAAGGGACTGGAGAGCCAGAAACATTCGACTGATAGGACTTAGTGATTAATCAATAAATGTAGAACACGTCTGTGATGTTCCTTGGGCTTCAAGCTGTGGTGATTATATGAATAGTAAAGATACAAGAGGAGGAAGTTTGTTTTGAAAAATAATTTGTTCAAGATGAAACATGCTGAATTTCAGATGCTGAAATATTCAGGCATAGAAATTCAGGAAGACGTTTTATATATAGTTCAACCGCTATATATATCACGTCTGAAAAAAAGCTGAAGTTACATACTTCAGAATTGCCAGAATTGCCAGTGATGGTACTATATGCTACGTAATTGCTTGTGATCATCCAGATAAAGAGAGTAAATTGAGTAGATCAAGGATAGAACCCAAGAGTACATTAGCATCTAAGGGACAGTCGAAGAAGAAGAGCTGCTCCCCCGCAAACAGCAAAAAAAAAAAAAGAGTCTTAGACGGGTCTTTTAAGAATCTACTAGTTGTACTACTTCTTCCTCACCTTTTACCTACATTTCTAACAGGACTCAAAATGCCTACATTCACAGCCCTTTATCTGTGGTTTCTTTCCGACAGAACACAATGCTATGTTCCACCTAGTTTTGCGTTATAGCCATAAGCCATTGGAGTTCTATAAATATATTGCTAGTTTTTATTTCCATGTTATGGGGAGTTGCTTCAGAAACAGGAAGAAGGAACTTCTAGAGAAGCAGAAATAGTGGGTCTGAACTCAATACTTGTACCACAGACAGATCACCAAAGTGTTTCTCTGAATGATAACCTGAATGTGAATGAACAGGGCACCACTTCTCCATGCCTGGCTCTGGACTGCTGAGAATGTTTCTTATCTTCCTTATTATCTGGCCTCTCCTTAAAACAACTAGCCATTAACTGAAGTAACCTGATCAAATGTGTTTCTTGCAAATTTGAACTACCTAACTCACACACAAACATGATGGCCCACAACATATTTGTGCTCTTTTTTGGACATAGTTGCCAAAATCATAATGTAAACCAGTTAGGCATGAACAGGAATTGTAAGGACACTGGAACTCTTCACAAAATCAAAAAGGAATGTTGGTAGGCCTCAGGAATAAGTAAGAGACTTTAGAAACCTTCTGTATCACCAGTCTCAGACTGTGAACAATGGATTCCCTCTTCTCTCTTATTCAGAAAACTAGCATTTTCTTACTTTCTAGATGAAATGGTAGTAAACGTGGCTTCACAAAGCCCTTAAGCTTAAAAACTTCAGGTATTAGAGAGAGATGGCTGTAATCACTTATAGTCACAAGTTCAAAAATTCCAGAGAAGAGAATCATTAGTTTCTTTACAGTCACTTATCCAACTTTGGAGTAATCAGTGCTCAGGTGATTAAATAATACATAATATAACCAACCATCTGTAAAACCACTAGAAAAAATTATTTGCTGACAATCTCAACATGTCTATTCCATACAGGTATATAAGTTATGCATCTCTTAAACTGGGCTCTAATCCTCTACATCAAACTTGCTTTCTTCCTGTATTTCTTTTTTTTTTTTTTTTCTTCCTGTATTTCTTGTCCTGATTTGATACAAATTATTGTCAAGGGCTTACTGAAGCAGTATAATTAAGGTTTTTGAAAGAATGTGAGGTTGATTTTTTTTTTAATGAGATAAAATGAACAGGAATAAAATATGGAAGTGTAACAGAATGTGCCTGTCCAAAAGGAAAAAGAAATAGAAAATTTGTTGAAGTACAAAAGTTATGTGCAATGAAGAAAAAAACCTTTTTAAACACATTAAAATAAAATTGAATATTGGAAACTATTCATTTAGATTTTTGATAGTTGTGAAAATTACTTAATTGGTGTATACTTTTTCCCTTTGCAGTTCCTCTTAGTTAAGCAATTTGACAAAATTGCATTTCGAAGTACAAATTCTCAATTCTCACTTATGTGTAGAACATGTCTATTTGTTTATTGACTTATTAATCACTGGATAATTGTTTTCAGCACTGTTTTAAGTGTAATAAATTTTTCTAATTCAATAAATTGTGAAATTTCCAATAGCAAAATAAAATTTACAAAACTATATCTTAAAGTTATTTAGAGTAAAATTAAGTTCATTCACATCCTTTCTGCTATTATATTTCAAATTATTTAATAATATGAAATGAGAATCTTCCTTAGAGCTATTATAGCCCACCAATTTCAATTATATAAACATTTTCAATATATATAATTATATTTTCATTCTGATTTCTTACATAAGAACTTCATTGAGGGGCTTCCCTGGTGGCGCGGTGGTTGAGAGTCTGCCTGCCAATGCAGGGGACACGGGTTCAAGCCCTGGTCTGGGAGGATCCCACATGCCGTGGAGCAACTGGGCCCGTGAGCCACAGTTGCTGAGCCTGCGCGTCTGGAGCCTGTGCTCCTCAACAAGAGAGGCCGCGATGGTGAGAAGCCCGCGCACCGCGATGAGGAGTGGCCCCCACTTGCCACAACAAGAGAGAGCCCTCGCACAGAAACGAAGACCCAACACAGCCATAAATAAATAAATAAACCCAAAAGTTAAAAAAAAAAAAAAGAACTTCATTGAAATTTTCATTAAATACTGTCTTGTCTATGTGCTGCTATATACATACATGTTGTCTAAACTTTTGGAGTAACAGGAAGTGACCATCATCACAATAGTTATTGATATGATGGCAAATGCAGCTATATTAGTAGCATGACACACTTGTTAGGAGAACAAGCTCTGCAGTCATAGTGCTTGAATTTTGATATTGACTTCACTGCTTACTAGGTACATGACCTTGGTAAGTTAAAACATTTTAAATAATAATAATTCCTAAAAAGTACTAACTGGTACTATGTATTAATTTATAGCTTACAAATTTTATCACATGTATTATATAATTTTATCCTGAACAATAATCTTGCGTGTGGGTATGAAAATCCCCATTTTACAAATGAGGGAGGGAGAGAAAAAAGGAAGGAGGGAAGGAAGGAAGGAAGGAAGGAAAGAAGGAAGGGAGGGAGGGAGAAGGCATAGATTAAATTACCATTCTGTGCCAAGTATCAGGCTAAGGTCTTTCATGTAAGTCAAGTGCTATAACCTTTTTTTTTTTCTTGGCAGCTTGCGGGATCTTAGTTCCCTGACCAAGGATTGAACCATGCCCTCAGCAGTGAAAGTGCATAGTCCTAACCACTGGACCGTCAGGGAATTCCCAGCCAAGTACTATTATTAATATGAATTTACATGTGAGAAAACTATGGATTAGAGGGGATAAGAAATTTGCTCAAAAACCCAACAAGTAAATAGAGAAAAAGGAATGAATGCTTCATAATTTGCATTTTAAATATTTCCTTGTGTTGTTATTTTATAATATGTACACAGATCATCTGAGTTGTGTCTATTAATTCCTGATTGATTTTATAGAGGGATTAAAATGTATATCCTTCACATTAATGAAAGCACAATCACAATGATGTTTGACGTGAAAATACAGTTTTTATTATGGTTTTAATGATATGCTATATATGGTAAGTTTTCTGAGCAAACAAATTTTCTGTATTATAATGAAGTCACATAAAATAATTTCACGTATTTTTCATTTTAGAAATTATTTTAGACATCATATATTAGAAAAAGAGAAATATTATTACATCTAACTTTCTTAAATTTGATAAAAATCAAATCACTAATTTTTTTGCCTCTTGCCTCTTCTAATGTATAATAGATTTATAATGGTAATCAGTCTCAATTCCTTTCTGGATGTAGAAATGGTATAAAAAATGCATATGAGAAATGTAATATTGTCATAATGATGTTTAGAAACATGTTGAAGATGAGGTAGCTGAATGGTAGTGCTACCATTTGGGTGGGTCAGTCTTTCTTTTAGTAATTTCTGGGATCTTCCTTAAAAAGAGTTAGTAGTTGTTAAGAGAGTAGATCCTAAGAGTTCTCATCACAAGGAGATTTCCTTCTTTTCTTTTTATTGTGTCTATATGAGATGATGGATTTTAACTAAACCTATTGTGGTAATCATTTATCAATACATATAAATCAAAACATCATGTTGTATACCTCATACTTATATAGTGATATATGTCAATTATTTCTCAATAAAACTGGAAAAAGAGAACTAGTAAATGAGAATGGTATAGCCTCTTAAACTTCTACTAGATTCTTCTATGGTGTTGATCCCTGCCCTAAGCTCGCATTAATTTGTCTTTACATCATGTATATCAGTTTTTATTTGCAGAAATCAGTTGCTAACATCCATATAAAGCTACTGAATCAATTGCTAACATCTCATCCTAAAGTTATGGAATAAATTCTACATCTAACATTTTCATTTCAAAATCATTTGGCACATGCACCAACATTGATTTATATGACATTTTGTTACTTAAATCACTACAATTTTCCAGACTCTTCTTTTTACAATAAAAACCTAGTTAGCCAGTTTTTTCCTTAAATGGATGGTGAACAATATAATTGAAATGCTTTAACTTTCAAAAAGAAATGCATGTTTGCTTCAGAGCAGGAAAGTTTTTAAAAATATCTTACCCCCCTTCTATTCTTTATTGGATAAGTTACACTGGACCTCGTGAGGGATTTTTAATGACTAAAAATCTTGCAGTGCTTCATATTATCTTTCTCAGCACAGCCCATAAGACAGTAGTAGAATAGATTGAGGTGAATGCAAGGTGAATGTCTTGTGTTAAGACTTTTGGCATAAAATTCCTAATGATGATTTTTTACTCCCATCTCACCAACAAGAAATGCTGATTAATTACAGTTCTAGATTTACCAAATGATGAGCAGAGAAATTATCTATGCTATGTTATTAGGCTGTTTTCATTTTTCACTTGCTTTTTAACTTTTTAACTCTAAGGTGGTATATAAAACACAATGTTATTTTAAAAACTATCTGTCTCAAATTATCTCATACCTTAAACCTATTTGGCGACATGTAACAATGATACTTATAGTATGTTGCTCACAAGGTTTTCTTGGGGATAAAATGAAAGTATAAATGTGAATGTGCTTTTTTTAAAAAAGTAAAAGACACAACATTATCTATTATTTTGAAACCTTTTTGGAATTAGTTGTTTTGGTAAATATGTGTTGGTTAAAAGTTATATATGTCAAACTCTAATTTTCAAAGAAATACATGTACTTGGGATAAAAATTCACTAAACTCTAGTTTGATAATTTAGATACATTTCAGAATTTAAAGCCAGTGTCATCATTATTCTAACAAAATGGAAGCACAGAAGTTGTAAATGTGTGTGTGTGTGTGTGTGTGTGTGTGTGAATACACATTTATTCCATAGCTTCTATATATAGGTATGTGTATATATATATATATTATATAGCATTGGCTATCACATATATTATGTAACATATATATAATTCATAAATGGCACATATATAATATTTAGCATATATATCTGCATAGATATATATGTATATGAACTAGATTTGTAGTTATAAAGATAGTACCGCAATCATATTTTTGGTACTACACTGTTACATACAATTTACATATACTTATTTAATTAGAGTTTTCATGTGTTCCTTCAAAAATATAAGGCCATATTAAGTAAATAAACTTTTTCCCATTTTGCATATGAAGAAATCGACGCTTAGAGAAGTAATGTACTTGCTCATGGTCACAGTTATCATTGAAATTCAAATTGATCTGGTGAAAAGTATGTACTCTTTGCATTGTATCACGTTATTTTGACTTTTAAAAATGCCATAGCTCATCATTTCTTTCTATTTAATTATTTTTCCTAATTTCTTAATATATTCCTTAGTAGCTTATTCATTCTAATCTTTAAAAGTAGGTATAAAACACCTTTGATGATTTTATCATGTTAGGTTAAAAATTTTACTCATGGTAATTATCAATTATCTTGGTGTGTTTGCTAGGCATACCTAAGTTTTCTAAATTACATAGGTTAGCGATGTATTATACTCACACACAAACACTTATGTAAATTTTATACAACAAGAAAGGATATAAAAGATAAGAAACCATGGTAGAGCTCTAGGATATAAGGTCAGTAAACTTGGCTATTATGAGATGTCACTAAAATGTTTCTCCATAAAATAGGATTAATATATATTTTCAATCAACAGTTCTGAGAATGTAGGAAGATAACATATGTAAAAAGGTTCCATAAATTGTAAAGACCTCAATAAATGTTAGAGTAAATTATACTAAAATTAAATCTTGAATTTTGAATAGAGTGTGAATTATATGATTATAAGTATAACTTTACTTAAATATATATACTATAAAATATATAACCATAAATTACTCTTACTATATAGCTATCACTTATATAACAACGTATTATAAACCTTGGCACTTTGATAATCTAAACATTTGATAATCTACTAGGAATTAATTTGCATTGAGGTTTGTCCTTTCCATTATTATAATATCAGTAAAAGAAACTCATTTCACTCTATATTATAAACACATTTGGAAAAAATTTTAAGATATATTTGCTTAATTTCTCTTGTAGTTTTGAGTAATTCTGTTGAGAATAGAATTTTCAAATTAAATAATTATTAAGAAAGTTACAATGAGATTTAAAATATAGGTACTGTACTTGAAAATGTCTCTAAACACTTCAAATCATTAAAGTCTATATAGTGTATTAGTATTTCACACTACATGACACATTTGATTTTAGAGAAGACTATTGATACACCAGAATTCAATGTCAAAAACTGAAATATTTATATAATTTATGTAACTAGAATAATTTATTATACCATAGAACATTTACATTTGTTTATAGTTTTTCCCTTACATAATGTCTTGATATTTCCAACCATTCTATAACAATTGCAGAGCAAGTATTTTCTCAACTTCGAAAGTCAAAGATATGTACTCTAAAGTACTTTGCCTGAGGTTACACAGTTATCCTGTATATGACCCAGAGCTAGAATCATGATCATTTAAATCTCTATAAATGGAAGCAAGGTGTTTCCTTAAGGGCTAAAGGAACTGATTAGAGTCATTAGACTTGTTATAATCTCTATATAAGTGGCATCAAGCGGAAATATCAAGTATTTTAAGTACAAGCTTTCCTATTTCCATGACAACATTGTAAACAACATAAAGTAATGTTGACTAAATAAAAGTATGTTTATTATGATGCACCACTGGATAGGCATTTGATAATATTCAAATAACACTAAATAATCATTGAATGCATGTGATATAAATTTTGTTATTTCTATACAATATAAACTGAAGTGATTTAACATAACAATATTCATCCAGTCAACAAGTCTTTACTGTGTGTTCAGTATGTGCCAAGCACTGTTCTAGGTACTTAGAATTCATCAATGAACAAAACACACACATATTCCTGCTTTTTTGGAATTAACTTGTTAGAAAGAATGAGTAACTTTAAGTAAACAAAATAAAGTATGTTGGGTGGTAATAAATTATATTGGAAAAAGAAAGCAAATTGAGCAGTGTCTATGAGGGGTGACAAAAATACAGTGGAGGGAGGGGTGTTGGGTAGCAATTTTATAAAGCATGGCCAAGGAAAGCATCAACGAGAAGGTGAGCAATGACTTCAACATGATAAACAGTAAATCATACAGATTTACAGGGAAGGGAGTTCCAGGAAGAGGAAACTACTGCAGCAAGGGCCTATTGTCCTGGAATATTTGAAGAAGAAAAAGGTCAGTATGACTGGAGAAGAATGGGCAAGAGGGAGAGAAATAGGAGGTGGGTTGAGAGAGGAAGCAAGAGACTGGCTCAGAGAGCTTTGCAGAGCTTCAACATCTGCTGCTAGTGCAACAGGAAGTCCTCAGATTTTCCTATGAATCAGAGGAGTAACACCAACTGATACATGTTTTATCAAAATCACACAGTGTTGTGTTGATAATGCAAAGCAGGGGGGCAAACTGGAAGCAGGGAGACCAGTTAGGAAGCTAATGAACTAATTCAAACAAGAGATGATGGGTAGCTTGAATAAAGTGGAGATGGTGAAAAGGGGTCTGATTCTAGGTATATTATGAAGGGAGAGCAAATATGATTTCATGACAAACTGTATGTGGTATGTCAGAGAAAAAGTGAAGTCAAGAATGACACTAAGGTTTTTGTGTTAAGTAACCTAAAGGATAGAGCTATCATCACTGAGATAGGGCAGGCTGTGATAGGAACAGATTTAGGGTAGAGAGATAAGGAGTGTTCAGTTCCAAGCATATAGTGTTTCATATGCCTATCAGTTTCATCAAGTAGACAATTGGATATGTGACTAGAGCTACAGAAAATTGTCCAAACTGAAGATATAAATATGAAAGTAGTTGGCATAGAAATGGTATACAATATCAGGAGACTGAAATCAGCAAAGGAGAGAGTGTAGGTAACACAGACAAGAGCCAGTGACTGAGGACTGGATCACTATAACATGAAGAATTCTAAGGGAAGAGAAAGAATCATTAAAACATAATTGAAAAAAAAAAAAAGAAAAGTGCTTCCCAGTGAAGTAGGAGCGAAAGCAATGAAATGTGGTTTTCTAGAAGCCAAGTGAAGAAATTATAACAAGATATAGCACACAGTAAACTAAATGAGTACAAAGAATCAATCATTGTCAATATAGAGTTCAAGAATAGTTTCATTGGGGGTGAAGGAGGAAAACACTTTTTTGGGTGATTGAATAGAGAAACGGGAAGTGAGTTATAAGACACTGACAATGTAGAGAAAATTCTTTTGACGAACCTTGCTGCAAGAAAAGCAACAAAATGTAAAAAAAGGTTGTTTATTGTGTTTTTTAAAAGACAGAATGAATAATACATATACCTATTTGTTGTTTATATGTCACTGGGGATGATCCAGTAGATTAGGGAAAATTTATGATGTAAGAGAGAGGATAACTGTAGGACCAAAATTCTTGAGCAGGAAAGAGAGGATGGGATGTGGAGACCCAGTGGAGGGACTGGTTTGAGATGAGATCAATTTAATATGATGCATCATACTAACACAGCATTGTAAATAAACTGTACTCCAGTAAAAATTTTTTAAAATATGATGCATTGTATAATTCTATATAGTATGCACCCTAAGTCTTAAATTTGGTTTCTATATATTCAAAGATATTTCTAATTTAATGCAAATTAATAACTGGATAAAATAATTTGTTCATATTTCCTGTAAAGATGGCAACAAGATCTATCTTAACCTTGTAATATACAGCTGAGTACAGTTAAACTATGTTCAATGTTTAGACATGACACATGCATTAAAATGACTCATTCAACAAATACTTTCTGACCATTTGCTGTATCCTTTAATTCTTTCCTGAATTAAAAGCACTACTCCTTGTCAAGGCCTGGATTAAAATAAGGCTAATTAGAGGTCGTTGGATTTCACATCTGTGTATAATTGCTTTAAGTTTTTGACTAGACTATGAAATAAAAGATGAAATAAAAGATTCAATTCATAACCCCATGAGTGAGAAGAACTTGAAAAAAAAAAGGTGTTTTTAAATTAAAAAAATGTAAAGCATCAATTAAAAATACTTGGGTTTTTAAGACACTTTGGAGACAATTATGATATGATTTTCAATGTCTGATTTCTTAATGAGCCAGAATTCTTCTTCATAATAATTTTTGCTTCTTGAAAAGAGTTAATACTTTCTTTTCACTTTGTAAATGCTATGAATTGATCTGTTAAATATTCAGGCATCTCTCCACGGCATAACAGTCAAAATTGTTATTTTTGAAAGGATTAAAGCAGATATATAAAGAAAGTAGATAAAATTTTAAGCTACATAGTCAAAGGACTATTTTCGTAAAAATAATATTTTATAAATATTGATCAGAGTTAAAATTGAATATTAAATGAACATATTGCTTTAAAAGAGACATATGCAAATATTTTCCTGGAGTAGTATAACAAAATTTTTGTATAGTTCCATTTCTTCTTTAGATATTAGATTTTACATTTGGTCTAAAAACATAATACTTATATCTGTCCACCCTTGTCCAATTAGTTTGAATTTTCCATTCCTTTGTTAAAGAGTATATTTTATTTTCTGATGGCTTTATAATTTTTAAGTATTATATTATATTTTAAATATATATTTAAATTGTCTTGATATTATGTTGCATCCTAATGTAACTTTTATATTTAATCATGTATATTTATAAATACATATACCTATTTCTGAATATCTCCCATACCACAGGGAAGTTATTATCACCAATTTGTAGCTGTTGAGTGTCCTTCAGTCCTTTTTGTACTTATGACTATTCTTTTCTGATAGTATCCCATCTTCAATACTTTATTCCTTTCAAATATTATGTTATTATCTAGCTTATATGTTCTTATCTATCATTATCTTTTTCTCCTCTTAAAGGCATTTGCACCTTCCTCAAACTCCATTTTCTGGTGTTCTAGTTTGTGAAGTTGTCTGCATTCAGAGCCTCTCTTTATTACAACCTGATTCTAATTTCATACTTATTTATATTGTTTTTATTATCTGCATATCACACAAGAATGTAATTACCATGAAAGAATCTGTTGTTGGCATATAGTTGACTCTTAATAAGTACTGGTTAACTGAGTAAGTGAATGAATATTTGTGCTCACATAAAAGGATGTGCTCTGCATTAATAAGAATATAAGTTCAGCTTCTGCAGTAAAGAATCAGAATAACAGATATAGTAAATATCAATATGTCAGGGATTCAAGTTCCTTCTAACTTATTGCTCTGTCATTTTATAGAATTGCTCAAATCCATATGGTCCACAGGATCACAACCAAAGCTGTGAGAAGAGGCAAAAGACACCGTGATCTCTTTCACTTCAAGGTCATGTATCCATTACTTCCATTAGCACTACATTAGTCAAAATTAGTCACAAGTCCTCAACCTGCTGCTGGGATTCTAGTCTTTATTCTAGGTGGGCCACTGTCCAGGTAAAATTTAAGAATCTGTTACTAAAGCAAGAAGGGGAGGTCGTAGCAGCTTCTGTCCTTTCACCTGTTTATAAACATTTATTATTTTGCCTCATTTTTTACTTTCAGCCTTTGATTTAAAAAAATAAACAGACTGTTTATACTCTTAGAAAATAAAAGTGCAACATAATCAGCTCATTTTATCAAATAAGAAAATATAATAGGTTAAGTTCTTAACAATTGCATCGGATGAAACCAAAAACTTTTCCTTTGTATTTTCCTTCTAATTTTGATTGAAATTAAGAATGCTGCATAAATACAGAGAAAATATCTGAAATTAATCAACTATATGAAACACAAATACACACACACCATATATGTACATATATATACGTATGTGCATGGTATACACACATGCATGTACACACACACACACACACACACACACTACTTCTCTACTCCTAAAGGCATCTGTATCTTCTCAAAACTCCACTAGTCTAATGTACCAATTTGGGTAGTTTTTGATAGCTATCTGCATGAAGTGCTCCTATTTATCATTTTTATGAATTTGCTTCTATTAGGGTGTTTTAAACTTCTCACATCTGCTCCAAAAGATAGATGCTGCACACCTAACCATACATTTTTAGGAGACAATAAAGAAAGGCAGAAAATAGGCAATTGCTTATAAAACACAGAGAGCCCTAAATATTGGGGTAAGGAATGTGAGATAGGTCATTGATGATTTTTGTATGATGTTTTTGAAAGGACGTAGATGAAACAATGTAATGTATATTATGATTATAAATCATATATACACTTATTAAAGAAATACATAAAAACAATAATGAAAATAGGAATGTGCAAAAGCTTCATGCATTGTAGGAGATTGTGGCCCCCAATACATAAAGTTTCTTCACAAAGTAACCAGAAGTCATAAATCATTATCAGAATTTTTCTTAATCTTAAAAATCTATCTTAAACAAGTAAGAATGATATAGAGAGTCAGCCTGTGGTAAATAGAGGTATGACACAGTGTCATTTTGTTGAACGGTACTTAAGAAGACCAAATATTCCATATACTCCTTAGGGGCTTTTCTGACCTTTCTTATGTGGTTGAACTATACTATTTTTTTCCCCTGGAAGTTAGTTTACTGTAAGTCACCTTTTAATGTTGTACAGCCACAAATCCTCTAGGAAGTTAATAAAATAGTTCTTAGTGGCTGTTGGTTGAGGCTTATTGAAGTGATTAAACTGTCCTGTTCTTAATTGCAGAGTACAGACTGCTGTTGAAGCGTTTTCACTTGTAATAAAATAGTCTCTGAAGAATAATGACAGGATTAGGCAGGAATTATTCACCTGTTGTCTTCTAAAGGAAATGCTTTTTGTTTCCATGGAGACATGTTTTATATCATATGATGAAAGGTACATGAAAGAAGGAGAGAAGTTAAGCGGTACAGGGTTTCATTCAGAGGGGTTAATACGACACGAGGACTGATATGGTTCCAGTGGAATCATTATTAGTGCAACTGCATAAGTAGCATTCTCTCCCAACAGTTAATTAAACATCAGCAATTTTGCCAATAGCATAAAACTGGTGCTGAATATACACACTTGATTTTTTTTCTCGATTTAATGTTACAATTAAGGTGTCTGCTCCTAAGTTTCATCATTGAGACTAACTCTACCAGCTACAAGCTCTGATCTACTTGGTGAACGGATGATTGTTTATACTCATAGTAAAATAAAAAAGGAAAATAGAATCTAGTGACAAATTACTGAAATACTTTAATAAAGGTATAATGTTTATACAGCATTAAATGTTTTTTCTCCCCAATAAGAATGAATACACTAAAAAATAAGGTTGAAATATGCTCTAGTCAGTGTTAAAATATAGATAGAAATAACATCATTATCATCATCGTCATCAATATTGTCATAATCAACAACACAGCCTAATCAAAAGTATCACTAATGGGTGCTTATTATGTTCTAGACTTGTGTTTTTTTTAAACATATATTAGCTATTTGATCTTCACAATAACTATATAATGTAGCCACTATTATCTTCTTTATATTTTAACTGATTGTAACATAACTTTGTCAGAGACAAATTTTGAAAAAAGATCCATCTTATATATAAAGTAAATAAGTTTCAGCTTTGCTAATTAACATATGAACCACCCATATTACAGTTATTTGTTCTTGTTATGAATATATCCACCTTGCCCTGTTGCTAGAGAGCAAAACATTAGTTACGTTCCTAGCAGAAGGTGCAGAAAAATGGAAAAATGGAAATAAGTTTGGTTGAGATCTTAAGACATTCCAGGCTTTGAGATACCATTTAGTGCATATGATCTCATTTCAGCCCTCTACAACTCTTGTAAACAAATTGTTCTCGGATGGGCAAATGTATATGCACCAAGCATGATATTTAATACATTCAAAGACAAGCAGTTAATCAATGTTAGAGCCTGACTTGGACTCAGAACTGAATACCCTTCCTATGCTCCCATAACACCTCTTCAGATTACCCAAGTCTTTGTGTCTAGATTTCATATTATCTATTTCTCTCTTCTGTGTGCTATTAGGTCACAGTCTCAAACCACTAGAAAAATGTTCATGATTTTCTGTAATCTGTTTCAATGTGGCTATTCTTTGTTTTGTATCACTGAAATATTATTAATTTTCATTATATTTTCAGTTGTTTCAATGTTCTATGAAAGCATTTTAAGACAAAGTATTTGTTTTACTTGTCAGGAAAAAAATACATAGCAGTACCTCCATTATTTGATATTTGACTACTACTTTTTAAAAACAGAGATAAAAACAAATAATTTAGGGTTCTTACAGATTGTTGCAAACTTAAATACATTATCAGAGAAATGAAATTTTCTCTTCAGGAAATTAAAATAGGGTTTTTTTCCCTATTTCTGCTTTAGACATGATGCTAGTTAAAGTTGGAGAGTGGAATGACTAATAACTTTCAAATACAGACTAAGAAAAGTGAAAGATATATAGGCTCATGTATGCCTCTCAGCTAAAATATGGCTGATTATACTGCAAAGTGAACTGCCAACATATTTATTATAATTTATGAATACATTGTAGAGACAATCTTTTATAATGACTCACTAAAAATTGGGAAACTCTAAGTTTCTACTTCATTCACCTTACTGTGTTTATGAAACTCCTGAAGTAGGAAAGTTGAAGGGCACCATTGAGATCAGAAGCAGCTATTTGTGGCCTTATGAGCAGTTGATATAGATTCATGACTCTCTCTCTCTCGGTCCAAATATATATATAATTTATATATTTCTCATGCACCTTGTAAAAAATTAACAAACAAACACTTCAATTAAACAGAGTTGAGAAACCAGAAGGGGCAGTTCTCATGCCCTGAGACAACAGCAGAGCCCAACAGATGGGAGAAAGACCCCTCTTCTTTCCTGGCAAGGATTCAGTCAATGAAAAGCCATGAACTCATTGTTTACTATAATCCTCCCAACTTCCTCTCCTATCTACAAAAGCAGTCTCCTTCCCTTGCTGTGAGGGAAATTGGAGGTGGCTCACCATGGCTGCAGACCCTGAATTGCAATTCTCTGCAGATCCCAAATAAATCCATCATTGCTGGAGAAATATCTGGCAGTCTATTTGTTTCAGGTCAACAACCTATTCACATTTACCTTATTTGGTCATAATATGTCAATATTACTCCATATAAATCTAACAAACTCATCTCTTTTATAGGAACTATGTTATTGGTATGTTGTGATACACCTCTTCTCGATAAACAGTGTGTTTTCATTTTATTTTTTTATATTTCCCACTAGATATAGCAGTTTTGATGTTTGAAAATGCATAGAGAAAGCAGTATTTGGCCTGATCCTTGAAAAATGCATAGATGTTTTCCAGAAAAAGAAAGGAAATATATCTCAGGATGAAGGAATAAATTACATTAGTAAAGGTATGGTATAAATTACTACAAACACAATGTGCTTCAGGGAGATATAAGGCATTGCCAGAAAATTAAGCCGGTGTTAAAGACCGTGAGAAGAGTAAGGATAATAACAAATCTGAAAAAATTTGGATTTTCCCTAGTGCCAAATGTGAAAAAGAACCTTTTTGCTCTCCCTTGTCTTACAGCATTTCCTTTTAATTTAAACTTGTAAATCCTTTCATGTAAATTCTTTCTCTGTGTCTTTGAATTGCATGTAAATCTTTTAAAAGCTAAATAAGACTCTTGCTAGTTTTTCACCCCAGGAATCTCTCTTGAGGTTCTTGGAGCCATCTTTTTGAAATGGGAACATCAGGGAGGATTTCAGCCTGTCTCCCTGTTTCTGTCTTTCTAGAGACCTGGCTACAAGTGGCGACTTCTTTTTTGTCTTAAAGATAAGAGATTATTTTTCCTTTGGATAAAATGTGTAATGAATTGTATCAGCCTACCTACATAAATGCATGAGATCTCTTTCTGTCTTTGCAGTTTCTTTAGTGGATGGCCTGTGATGCACAGTGCAGTCTGGTTTAATGCTTACTTAATAACGAAACTATTTTCTTTATTTTTTTACATTTGTAGAGAGGATTTCTGGGATAGAAGGAGATTTTATTTTTTATCATTTCCCCAACACAAGACAACCAAAAAACTTTGTGTTCCTTGCTCAGAACTTCTAAAAATGAAGCTCATTTTTAGAAAAGTCCATTGGAGTTTTAAAAAGTGATGTATGAGTAGGTAGCTGTTTTAGAAAAAATTATAGTAGTAATGCGGATATTGGTTTATCAAGAAAGGCTAAAGACAAACACATTAAGAAATATTAAATTAGTTTATGCAAAAGGTTAGAGACTAGATTAAAGTAGTGATTCTGGAGACAAAAATGTCTAGGACAAATATAAAAGCCTTTGTGAACATAGAATTCACAGAATTTAATGCCATGAATACCAGGGATGCTGTGAAATTAACAATAATTTATGACAAAATATTTGATATTAGCTTTTGTAACAAATATTAAATAATAATAATTAGCAGTACTAAGTGACCACTGTGTATCATGAATTGCTGTAAATGTTTATATGTATAAAATTACCCGCAACACAATCCTATGAAGTAGATTCTATTACCATGTTACAAATGAAGGTATTGAGACAAACTTTTAAGCAACTTGCCAAGGGTTACAAAACAGAGCTGAGGATCCATGGTACTTACTGTAACAGGATTCGAATGAAATAGATATATCAATCAATTGAACATAAATAGATCAATATAGAAAGAATTACATGGTGAACCAAGCAGAACCCTGCGGGACCCTCCAAGTACAAAGGCTCCTCTATTCCCCTGCCTCTTGTTTGTAGAAAAGCTGAAGTCTCCCAGGCCTCCCTGAGTCACAAAAGAGCAGGCTCAAGCAGTTAATGATTAGGACAAAGAGTTACCGACTCAGTTTCTGATGCACATTCCTGAGTCATTTTACAGATACTATAACTACCACCAGAGGGAAAAAGCTAACTGCACGATGACCAGACTGCAGTTGTGACATAAGCTTCTCTGTCTTGAGCAGTACTGAATCTATGGCTAGCACAATTCCAAGAACTGGCCTTAAGAGAATGGGATTAACACTACTGTTTATCATAATCTATATCTTTGTGGGCATCAAAATAATTATAACTTGTTCTGCCCATATATGTAAATGGGCAGCTAAAACTGTCAGCAAAGAGATGCTGCAGACCTATATTGACATCTTCCACTATAAGAATATGGCGCCTTGTGTCAGCATGAAGAAGTTACAGAAGATGGACCTTTGTCCATAATCCCATAGAAATGGAATGATATTCTGACAAGTGGGGATTTGTAAGCAGCTTTTGACAGGAAAGAACTCTTTGCAGGAAAGAGCTCTCTGCAGAAGGCCCCTTTTGTCCTGTCACTTTATTAAAGCTATATTGTAATTAACCTTAAACCAGGCACCCCCAAGCTCTACTCATCTCCAGCCTAAGCACACCTTTCAAATCTTTTGATCACACAATACCTTGCCTAACCTGTTGATTCTTTACGTAGATCAAAGAAGTAAAAATAAAGAGTAAGTAATTAACAGATGACAAGATCACTTCCGTATCTTCTCCTGTAATCTCACAAACAAACTGTGTGAACAAGATAGCATCAAAACAAAGATCATGAGGAGTCAATAAGCTTGCACACAGTGGGAGATAGCTACAAGTCTGATCTCTGAGCTACAAGTATCTCAATAATTAACTGAGATTACTTCCCCTTTTCCCTTTCAAAACTTTCAGGGCCCAGCAGAATCTTCAGTGTTGGTTTTAGGTTATAAATTTGCCTTCTCCCCGATTGTCAGCTTTTCTGATTAAAGCAACTTTCCTTTCTACCAACACTTGCCTCTCAAGTTTTGTTTTTGAGCAGCAAGCAGCTGAACCTGAGTTTGGTAACAATGTGAGTATGTATGAACTTGGAATGCTGGTTGGTATAAGACCAGTTGAAGAAAAATAGCAATAGAACCATTAACCAAGAATATTCTTTCACACAGAGTGCTTCTTGGCAGACTGACTTATTTATAATTTTTCTAAAAGTTATAGACTAAAAAGAGTACTAGGTGTTAAGGTACTGGTGTGTGCACTAAAACATTAAATATAAACCACTAATATTGATAAGAGACATGAAAACTAGCAAAGGAAGTGTCCATGCAGATATAAATTCTCTTGGAAAGAAACTAATAGAATATCTGGGGAACTTTTCCCTTCTCTTCCTTATCTAGAAAAATACTAGTAAAAACTTCAGCAACGTTTGAGTAACTATGAACTACACTACAGAAACAATAAGTAGTGTGTCTGAAAATGTGTGTGTATATACAGATATATATGTATAATGTGTATATATATATGTACACATATTTTATATATATATATATGTTTATATATCATATTATTCTAAATAAAAGTGACCAGGCATAATATGGATAAATATATCTGCTAAAAATCAAAATACCATTTCTGCTATTGACCTCTCCGAATGTTTGTTCCTTGAAACAACACCAAATAAAACCTATTGGTTTGTTTAATTTTCTATTAGTCTTATCAGTCAATCTGAGATGTCACTAATTAATCTGCTTTGTTGCACCATGATACCTAAGGGGATTTTGCAAATTTAATTTTGCAGTATAATTACTTGAAAAACTATTTCATAAAATCAATACAGCACAGTAATCTCTATATGAATAAAACAGATATGCTACAAAATAGCATTTGTTTTATTTCTAGAAATTCTTAACTCTAAGGAGGAATATTTATGAAAGGCACAGAGATGGAGTTCAGGATGTCAAGCAAAGAGCACACATATAACATAGAAATTGTTAAATATGAAGCAAAAATCATTAAATGTAAGCAAAATATTTGGAATCTTTGAACAAAGGGAGAAAAAGTGCAGATTTAGTTTGTGAAGGAAAGATATTGAAAGGAGTATGACAACAATCTCAAGTAACTCTAAAAGAAGCATCAGATTGCCCACAGAGTCATCCAAGTGGGTCTAGCATAATTTTATTGTGCCCTCTAATTTACCAATCCAAAATTACCCACTCTTGCAGATACTTTAAACTAACTTAACTAGTGAAAATGTATCATTTCATCATTTGGAATAATAAATACTTCATTAGTTCAAAACATAAATTTCACTATATGGGCTTTAGAGAAGCCTCAATCAACAATAATATCAAATGACAGTGAGACCTCTCTCTTCTTAAGAGGAAAAAAAAAATCAAATACCCAAATGAAAGTAAGAGTCTCCATTGTTTATGGTAAAAAGACGAAGAAAAGAGAACTTTAGCAAGAATCAGAAAAATCTGGATGAATCATTATACATAAAATGGTACTCTTTTTTACATTTAACATTCATAACACTAACCATAAACTGCTGATGATGTGATAGAGCAATTATTAAAGTTTACATTGCTTTATATGTATTTTTTAAATATAAAGAAATTAAGTGGACTAAATCACCTGGAAAACCATCTGTTGAAGCTCCTACAATACTGGATAAAATATATCAAACCACAATCACAAGATATAAAGCGATACACGTAGATTCCAGAAACAAAGAATTGTAAACACAGATGGAAAGTGAATATGTCCATGTATAAGTCCTGCTTGGTAGACCATGAATTTTATTTCAGGGCTATTCAGGCATAGGATAAATATTCTTGGTTCCATTCAGAGTGATTATTGGAACTGAGACCTCCCATAGGAAAGAAGGAACTTTAAAGAGCTATGTGAACAGAGTTCTAGAAACATGGATCCCCTGGCATGGAAAAAAGACAGGGATGATTTGCTATGTGTTCTTGGGCTGTGAGAGTGAAAAGCATTTCTCCACATGGCCTGAGGTCAGAATTTATATTATGCAAATATATTATATTATGTGGTTTCCAAACTCAGAAGTTGACAAACGTGCATGAAAGTGATTACAGGCTGTGACAAACTACAGTATCTGCCAAATACTCCAGAGGGAAAAAAGCTCATGTGAAGCTGAACGGAATTCTCACGGTACAACTTCATTTGATGAACTCACAATGTCTTACATTAAAAAGCATATGAATAACAATTCACCATTAGAATCAGGAGACAAAATAAATACGTTTAAAATCACAAGAATTTTAGAAAAATAGGACCTTTTTGTGTAGAATACAAATTCATATGTTTAAATAATCAAATATATAAAGAAACTAAAACCATAAGAAAAGAATAGTCATAATATGTAAAATTGAAAAAGTAGGGAAAATTGAAATCGAGGCAAATTAGAAATAATGTTTGAAATATAAAATATACAAATTAAAAATAATTAATATATTGAATTAGAAATTTAATCTATTAGGTTAACCTCATGTTAGATAAAACTAGTGGACTAGAAGGTAGATATAAGGAAATTTTTTAAAAGAGAGGTTAAAAGACAAGGTGAGGGAACTTCCAGATTCCAGTTCTGCATGTAAGGAGCTTGGAAGTGGCCATTCTATTCTAAACAAGTAGAAAGCTGATCAGACTTAAAAATCAACAACTATTCTAGAATCCATAAGAAAATAAGGACATGAGGCAAACTGCTGCCCCTGAGATTGGAGATACAGATAGGTGAATACAAGGGGTCATGGCTTACCAGAGCAGAGATTCACAGGGGAAAACTACAACAGGAATCAATGCCAGAGTAGGCCAGCATGAACTATAATTGATTAATTGCTGGAGGCTCAGTGTGAACAACTTTGACAGCTAACAACTCCAGGGGGACCCACTCACAGGGGATCCCCTACAATTTTGTGAGATTTATCTCTAGAAGCCTGACCAGGTTCTCACAGTAAACATTAGAGAAAAATCCTCTAGTGCTTCCAGCAGAGGGAGGGGGAAAAGGAACCATTTTTTTTTTTTTTTTTTTTTTTTTTTTTTTTTTTTTTTCTTTTTTTCTTTTAAAATTTTGAATCAGTTATACATATACAATATGTTCCCATTTCTCTTCCCTCTTGCATCTCCCTCCCTCCCACCCTCCGCATCCCACCCCTCTAGGTGGTCACAAAGCACCGAGCTGATCTCCCTGTGCTATGCGGCTGCTTCCCACTAGTTATCTATTTTACATTTGGTAGTGTATATATGTCCATGACACTCTCTTACCCTGTCACATCTCACCCCACCCCCTCCCCATATCCTCAAGTCCATTCTCTAGTAGGTCTGTGTCTTTATTCCCGTCTTGCCACTAGGTTCTTCATGACCTTTTTTTTTTTTTTTTTTTTTCCCTTAGATTCCATATATATGTGTGGTATTGTTTAAGGAACCATTTTGAAATATGCCAAAGCACTCCATTCTTAACAAGGCCTGCCCACAGGAAAAATTAGTTAACCAGAGCCTAACAGCCTGAGGTATTTAGAGCCTAATTGACCTGAGGGAAAGGAAAGACTCAACTCTAGCCTTCCACATAGAAGAAAAGAAATACCCAACTGCAGCCCACTCTAGCCATCCTGTCCCATCTAAGGGGAGAGAAAACAAAATGGAGAAACGCTTATGAAGCTCACAGTTCAGATGCATAGGATCACCAAAAGACTGATATCTAATCACAGGACTACAGAATGCCTCTTTTCCCCACACACCTTACTACTACATTACTAAAGCCTATTTACAGCAGTTCCTTTTACTTCACATTATGTGCAGCTATCAAGAAAAATTTACAAGGCATACCAAAAGGCAAAAAACATAATTTGAAGAGACAGAGCAAACATCAGAACCACACATGGCAAGGATGCTGGAATTATCAGAACAAGAATTTAAAACAACTATCATTAATATGCTTATTGTTCTGATGGATAAAATAGACAGCATGCAAGAACAGATATAAGTAGAGAGCTGGAAATTCCAAGAAAGAACCAAAAAGAAATACTAGAGATCAAAAACACTGTAACAGAAGAAGAATGCCTTTGATGGTTTTACTAGTAGACTGGACATGGCCGAGTAAAGAATCTCTGAGCTTAAGAATATCTCAGTGGAAATCTCTAAAACTAAAAAGCAAAGTGAACAAATACTGAAAAAACAGAATACTCAAGCCTGTGGGATAATTTCAAAAGATGTAATATACATATAATGGGAATACTAGAAAGAGAGAAAGGAACAGAAGTAATCATTGAAACAATAATGACTGAAAATTTTCCCAAATTAATGTCAGACACCAAACCACATATCCAGGAAGCCCAGAGAATACCAAGATAAATAAATGCCAAAAACTACTACCTACTCATAATATTTTTAAACTACAGAAAATCAAAGATAAGGAAAAATTCTGACAGAAGCAAGAGGAAAAAATTACTTACCTATAGAAGGAAAAAGGTAAGAAATATATTTGACTTCTCACAAGTCATGCAAGCAAAAAGGGGATGGCGTGAAATATTTAAATTGTTGAGAGGAAAAAAACCCATCAGCTTAAAATTCTGTATCTGACAAAATTATCCTTCAAAAGTAAAGGAGAAATAAAGACTTTCTCAGACAAACAAACATTGAAGAAATGTGTTGCCAATAGCCTGTCCTGCAAGAAATGTTAAAAGAAGTTCTTTAAAGAGAAGGACTATTACATAGGTCAGAAACTTGATCTACATAAAGAAAGTAAGAGCATCATAGAAGGTACTGAAAGTAAAATAAAAACTTCCATTTTTATTATTCTTAATTGTTCTAACAAATAATAGTTTGTTCAAATAATAATAGCAACATGTATTCAATTATGTGAGATATATATATATATATATATATATATATATATATATATATATTTGCATACACACAGACTCAGGTAGAAGTAAAATGAATTACAGCAATGATACAAGAAAGAGGAGGGAAGAATTAAGATTTTTTTGTTATTATAAGGCACTCATACTACTTGTGAAATGGAACAGTGTCATTTAAAAGTGGACTTGAATTAGTTGTAAAGGTACATTGCAAATTTAGGTCAACTACTAAAAACAGTTAAAAAAAATAAGTATAACTGAGATATGCTAAGAAAGCAAGAGAAACTGAAATCATATAAAATACTCAGCTAAAACCAAAAACTACAGAAAAAGAGTGGAAGGCATAAAATAAGACTAAAAAGCATGGGCAACAAACAGAAAACAGCAATGAATATGGTAGATAATAATCCAACTATTTCAATAACCACTTTGCACATCAGTAGTCTAAAAACAGTAATTAAATACAGATTGTCAGAAAGGATCAAAAAAACATGACACAAACAATGTTGTTTACAAGAAATCCGCTTTAAAATATTAGGAAACATATAGATCAAAAATAAATGGATGGCTTGCATTTCTCTAATAATTAGCCATGTTGAGCATCTTTTTATGTGCTTTTTGGCCATTTGTCTGTCTTTTTTTGGAGAAACGTCTATTTAGATCTTCTGCCCATTTTTTGATTGGGTTGTTCTATTTTTTGATGTTGAGCTGCATGAACTGTTTGTATATTTTGGAAATTAATCTTTTGTTGGTTGCATTGTTTGCAAATACTTTCTCCCATCCTGTGGGTTATCTTTTCATTTTGTTTATGGTTTCCTTTGCTGTGCAAAACCTTTTAAGTTTAATTAGGTCTCATTTGTTTATTTTTGTTTTTATTTTCATTATTCTAGAAGGTGGATCCAAAAAAATATTGCTGCGATTTATGTCAAAGAGTGTTCTGCCTACATTTTCTGGATAAAGAAGATATGGTGCATATATGCAGTAGAATATTACTCAGCCATAAAAAAGAATGAAATAATGTCATATGCAGCAACATGAATGGACCTAGAGATTATCATATTAACTGAAGTCAGAGAAAGACAAATATCATGTGATATCACTTATACATGGAATCTAAAAAAATGATACAAATGAACTTATTTACAAAACAGAAACAGACTCACAGACTTCAAAAATAAACTTACGGTTAACAAAGGGGAAAGGTTGGGGGGAGGGATAAACTGGGAGTTTGGGGATTAACATATACACTCTGCTATATATAGAATATATAATCAACAAGGACCTACTATATAGCACAGGGAGCTCTACTCAATATTCTGGAATAACCTAAACAGGAAAAGAATTTGAAAAAGAATAGATATATGTATATGTATAACTGAATCACTTTGCTGTACACTTGAAACTAACACAACATTGTAAATCAACTACACTCCAATATAAGATAAAAATTTATTTTTTTTTAAATTTTATTTTACATATTTTTGAAAGCTAAAAAAGTAAATAGATGGAGAA
The DNA here is from genome assembly GCF_949987535.1 of Balaenoptera acutorostrata. Classification (NCBI taxonomy): domain Eukaryota; kingdom Metazoa; phylum Chordata; class Mammalia; order Artiodactyla; family Balaenopteridae; genus Balaenoptera; species Balaenoptera acutorostrata. Next base: position 47,613,209 of record NC_080071.1, on the reverse strand, counting down.
AAATATACCATCTTAACAAAAGTAAAAAGAAAGCAGGGGTAGCTATATTAATTTCAGACAAAGCAGACTAAAAAGCAAGGAAAGTTATCAAGGATAAAGAAGGGCATTATATACTGACAAAATGGTCCGTTCGCCAAAGGAAATAACAATCCTTAGTATGTGTGCACCTACAACACAGCATCAAACTATGTGAGACAAAAACTGATAGAACTGCCAAGAGAAATAGATAAATCCACTATCACAGTTGGAGACTTCATCACTGCTCTCTCAGAAATGGACAGATCCTGCAGTCAGAAAATCAGTAAGGACATAAGCTGAACTCAACACCACCATGAATTAACTGGATATAACTGACATTTATAGACTACTTCTTCTAACAACAGCAGACTACAGTCTTCTCAAACTAACATGAAACATCTAGGCCATAAAACGTACCTTCATAGTTTTAAAAGAATACAAATCATACAATATCTACGTGCATACCACAACTGAATTAAACTAGTAATCAAAAAGAAAACAATAACTGGAAAATCCTCAGATATGTAGAGATTAAACAACACATTTTCAAAAAAAGTCTCAAGAAAAAAATATAAATATTTTTAACTAGATGAAAATGAAAACACGACTTATAAAAATTTGTAGGATGCAGAGAAACCAGTGCTTAGATAAAAAAATATAGTATTTTATCATAAAGTATTTATTAGAAAAGAAGAAATATCTAAAATAATAATCTAAGATTCCACCTCAGGAAACTAGAAAAAAAGGAGCAAATTAAATCCGATGTAAGCAAAAGAAAAGAAATAATAAGAGAGTAGAAATAAATGATATTGAGAACAGGAAATCAGTAGAAAAGAATAAATGAAACCAAAAGCTGTTTCTTTGAAAAGATCAATAAAATCAAAACACTTCTAAGATTTTTAAAAAGGGAGAATACAAATTACTTATATCAGAAATGAAAGAAGGGAGATCACTAAAGATCACATTAAAAGGATAATAAAGGAATACTGTGTCTACAAATTAGAAAACCAACAGGAAATGGACCAATTCTTTGAAAGACACAATCTGACAAAACCCACATAATAAGAAGTAGATATCTGAATAGGCCTAAATCTATTAAACAAATTGAATCAGTAGTTATTAACAGTCCAAAACAGAAAGCACCAGGCCCAGATGGGTTCACTGGTGAATTACACCAGCTATTAATAAAGAAATTATACCAATTCTCCATAATCTCTTTTAGAGGATATAAGCAGAAGGAATACTTCATAATTCATCCTGTGAAGCCAGCTTTACCCTAATACCAAAACCAGGCAAAGACCTTACTAGAAGAGAACTGCATATCAGTATCTTTCATGAACATAAACCCAAAAAACCTTCACAAAAATTAGCAAATAGATTCCAACAATGCATAAAAAGAATAATACACCATGACCAGACGTGATTATTCCAGGTATTCAAGGCTGGTTCAAGATGTGAAAATTAGTTAATGTAATCCATCATATTGATAGGCTAAAAAAAAACCACATGATCATATCAGAGATGCAGAAAAAGCATTTGACAAAATCTAATATCATCAAGATAAAAACACTCAGTAAACCAGAAATAGAGGGGAACTTCCTCAACTTATAAAGAATATCTATGAAAAAATCTAAGCCTAACATCATACTTAATGATTAGAAACTCAAAGCTTTCCCACTAAGATAGGTACAAGGCAATTATGTCTCCCTCACCACTCCTTTTCAACACTGTGCTGGAAGTTCTAGCTAATACAATGAGATAATAAAAAGAAACAAAAGGTATACAGATTGAGAAAGAATAAATAAAACTGACTTGTTCACAGCTGACATGATCCTCTGTAGGAAATCTAACAGAGTTGACAAAAAACTACCGTAACTAATAGGCAATTATAACAAAGTTGAAAGATAAAACGTTAATACACAAAAGTTAATTGCTTTACTATATACTAGCAATGAACAATGTTATTACATAACATGATCATGGGAGTGGCATCTCATCACCCTTGCCATATTCTATCGGTAGGACACAAGTCAGTTTTTGTTTGTTTCTGTATGTTCTGTGGTTGGTTTGGGCTTTACAGCATGCATTTTAACTTACCATAGTTGACCATAGATCAATACTGCACCACTTCAGACGTGATATAAGAACTTTATAACAATATACTTCTATTTCCCTTCCCTGTCTTCCTGTTATTTTTGTTATAAATTTTCTACATACGTTATAAATTCCACAGTGTATTAAAACTATTTTGATTTTATACAATATCTTTTAAAGGTATTTAAAAAATAGAAATAAAGCATTTTATATTTACTACATATTTCCAATTTCCAGTGCTGTTCATTCTTTTGGTAGATTCAAACTTTTATCTTTATTCTGGCTCACGGACTTTAATATTTTAGGCCCACTGGTGATGAATTCTCTCTACTTTCTGGTGATTCTTCTATTTCAGTAGTTTTCTCTCATGTATGCGTCTATCATGCCCAGCCAAAGGTAAGGGGAATCCTCTGCAGATTGCCAATGTGCCACCTTCTCTTTTGCAAAAGCATGTTTATACATCTTTCCCTGTGCAAATTTACCATTTACTCTGGAATGTTATCCCAAGATTTTAGCTGCTGAGTTGGACTGTGTGTACAAGTGAAATGATACTGCCAAATTGCTTTCTAAAGTGGTTATTTTAATTTATGCTCCTAACAACAGTGTATGACAGTTACCATTTCCCTGATTCTTCACTAAACCCTGCTACATCCTCTCTCTCTTATCCTCTTTCAATCTCTCTCTCCATCAATCTCTCCCTCTCCCTCTCTCTCTCCCTTTCTCTCTCGCTCTCCCTCCAAACCTCCTTCATCTCTCTTCTCTAGCACTTTTTCCCACAAATTCTAGCCTCCTTGACCTCCCCAAGCTCCAATTTCTGTCTCCTCAAACAGGAAAACTGCTGCTCTCTATTTGGACTCCCCGTCTCTGTGTTAAGAACTGGAAACTCTCTACAACCCGTCAGCTGATGCAATCATAGGGCTCACCCAATTTGTCTTCTGACAGATTTCCTTAACAGATCTGGTAGTATTGGCTCACTGGTAATGGATTCTCTCGGCTTTAGTATGTCTGGGACCACTGACCTATGCTACCTACTGTCCAACGTCAGAAAAGCATCACCTCTACCCCACACCACATGTTTTGCCTAGTTTTCTAGTTGTTTAAGGTGGGAGGGTAAATCTAGTCTATGTTATTCCATCATATCTTCAATGTGGAAGTTTCCTAATTTATTTCTTTTCTGCTGTTGGTTTTAGATTTTCTGATGCTTTTTTACTTGTGGAAAATTAAAATCAAGTTAGTTTTGAAAGAGACAACATTCTCCTATAAATACATGCAAGAAACTGGCTTATCTCCACAAAATTGAATATATTTTGATATGTTAAAGAAAATAGTGAGATGAACTAATAATTTCTTTAAACTTTCCTTAAACACAGGAGAAAGAAATACAGGAATAGTTTCTTTCAACAGATTAAAAGAAAAAGCAATATGCTATATTATTCTAAATATTTAAAATATTCTAGTTAATACAATCCAATGATCTTTTTGCACCAAATATGAATCAATGCAATTAATACATATAAAAGAAAGGGATTTATAATATATGACACAGCGCATATTGCTGTAGTTAAGAACACAGCTACCCATGTGTGACCCTGGAAAAATTAAGTATCCTAATGAAACGGAGCAGGACCTTATGGTCCTTCCCTGCCATGTCCTCCACCTGCCTTTTGTCTGCAGAAAAACTTTAGCCAAAGAGTAAGTTTAATCAGAGACGTGAAAAAATACAAAAGCAAAGGAAAACAGTCAAACAGGACAAAACAATAATAGCTTGGTCAGTAAGCAAAGTCAAGGACCTTTAGTCCCTTCTCAAGGGCTATAGATAATAGTCTGAGCCATATCCTGTGAGCTGTCTTAAGAGATACTGAAACCCTCACCAGGCAGAAGTTAACTACACAATGGCCAGACTGTAGCCATGACATATGCTGTCACAATTCTGAGAACTGGCCTCAAAAACGTGGGAACAAACCAACCCTGGAACTGAAGATTAACTGTATTTAAAACAATCAAGATGATGCTGGTCAGACCACCACATGACAAATTTCAGGATGACTGTCAGAGCTGACCATGCTGTTTCTGCATGTAGCCTCCTCCGTCTATAAGCCCTTGCCCACTGATTGTCAGTGGCGGGGAGTCGGCCTTTGGACGGGAATCTGCCCTCCCCCACCACCACTGTCCTGCCGGTTGCCAGCATCCAAAATAAAGCAAACTTTCCTTTCCACCAACTTGCCTCTTTATTGGCTTTTGAGCAGCAAGCAGCCAGACCCCACTTTCAGTTACACCAAGTCACAAGTAGTATATAAGAATAGCTATTTAGAGTAGTGCCTGGAAAGTAACATGTATTTGATAATGCTTATTTTCACTATTTTGAGTCAATGAATTATAACTGTCGTTTCACCATTCTAGTATGAAATATAATGATAAAACAACATACCTTGCTCTATGACCATATACACATTGTTTCATATGTTTATTTACAGCTAATGTAACCTGATATAATCATTCCTAACATCTTTAGAGAACTCTAAAAGTTTACAGGGTTTTTCCCAATGTAATCCTTCTAATATGATCCCCCAAATACGTAATCCTCCAACAGCCCAGTGAGATAGATGTTATTAACCTCAAATTACAGGGAAAAGCATCAGGGCTCAGAGAGCCTATGTGATAGATCTAGATGTGCATCAGGCAGAGCAGGAACTAGAATCAGAGTCTTCTGATATTGTAACTTCTTCCCTTTGTAATATAGTTCACTTGATGTCATACCCTGTATTTTTTTAAAAGGCAGTTTTAACAATACTTATAAAATTTTATGTATATATATATGTATTATATATAAATGCTAATAAAATATATGTAGACACATATATATATATGCATATATACATATATGCACTGTAATAATGAAAAGAATATCATCCTGTTATATTACTAGTTTATAGTTAAAAATAGAAATATATATATTTTAAAGAATGAACCTTCTCTAGCTGTGACTATATATACTTATAACACTCATAGAATAAAAATATCATGCAAGTTTGGTAGGAAGAGTATATAATAAATTTATAGTAATTCATGCTAATCATTACTATGACATTTTAAAAAATAAAAATTTATTATTGATACAGAGGAAGTGTACCAATAAATTATTTATCCAAAAGATTTCTCATTTCAAAATGAAAGTAATATTCTGGTATAATCACTATACTTAATTTTAACATAATTATCTTGAAGGTAAGCACAAGCCAACTGCATAGAGCCAATTCATAATAAAAAAAAAAAATCCATGCTTGATTTTGTTGTTAACTTGCTCTAAATTTAGAGATGGTATTTATAACATATATATGATTTCATTGAATAGATTTTCAAATTAAAATAATACTATAATTGAGGCAAAGTTATTAAATACCATCATACAAAAGGATGAAAGCAACAAACACTAAATACAATTTGTCATGTTTTTTTAAGAAGGCTATTATGGAAAAATTATTGAAATAATGTTATCAATGTATTTCTATCCACATATCTGAGGGAATCACCAATTATACAAAACTTAACAGTTTGAGATCCAGGTACTCTAATTTGCAAGTAAATAAACTGTGTTAAATTTTTCACACAATATGGTGAATTTTAATTACCAGAACTACTGCAAGCATGTGTTTTAAAGCTTTGTTTCTATTTCTGTCTTTAAAGAATACATTATCAAAGTGAGCAGATGTTGTAGATGGAGTGGATAGGAAATTCAGTGAAGATACGTTGTGAACAGAGACTTCTCATATGTATTGCCTTTGATTTTAATGAGACAAAATGTAACATATTTACATAGAAGTTATTTTGACACACTATAGGTAAGTCTAAAAATTATGCATTTTTTTATCTGGTTAGTGACATAAGCTATGAATATTGAATCCTGCTTTCCATTGTATTATTTAATATTTTTACTGAATTAAAGTGTGCATACAATAAAATGTACACATCTTTTGTGCTCAGTATGATGAGTTCAGGCAAATGCATATACTCCTCTAACCCACACTTCTTTCAAAATTGGCTATTTCCCATGTGCAGAAATTTCTCTCAGGCCACTTTCCAATCTGTCTCCACCCCACTCTTCACCAGAGGCAAACACTGGTCTAATTATGAGCACCATAGGTCAGGGGTCCCCAAACCCCGGGACGCAGACTGGTACCAGTCCGCAGCCTGTGAGGAACCAGGCCGCACAGCAGGAGTTGAGCGGCGGGCGAGCGAGGGAAGCTTCGTCTGCCGCTCCCCATCTCTCCCCTTTGCTCCCCATCGCTCACATTCCCGCCTGAACCATTCCCGCCCCCCCCATCCCCCAGTCGGTGGAAAAATTGTCTTCCACGAAACACTTTTCCCTGGTGCCAAAAAGGTTGGGGATGGCTGCCATAGATAACTTGACCTCTCTTAGAAACTCATAAATGCAATCATGCAACATTTATTCTTTTATGTCTGTTTTTGGTTTATCTCAAAATAATGTTTTTGCTAATCATCCATGTTGTTATGTGCATCAGAATTTCTAAAATTTGTATTGCTGAGTCATACTTAATTGTACGAACCTACCACAATTTGTTAATCCATTCTCTTCTTGATGGACAATTGAAATGTTGTCAGGTTTTGCTTACTATAATTAAAGCTGCTATGAAAATTATTGCACAAGTCCTTTTGTGTATATATGTTTTCATTTTTCTTGTAAAATATTTAGGAGGGGAATTGCTGGGTCACAGGGTAAATATGAGTGTAACTTTATAAGAAACTGACAAACTGTTTTAAAAAGTTGTTGTAACATTTTATACGCCCACCAGTAATGTATGAGGGTTCTCCTTGCTCCATCTTTGCCAAAATCTTTAAATAACTGCTTTTCAATTGTGGCCATTCTGGAGATATGTAATAGTATTTCAAAGTGTTTTACATTTGCACTTCATTGCTGACTAATAATTTTGAGCATAATTTCATGTAATTATTGGCTATTTGTATACCTTTCTTTGTGACGTGTGTTCAGTTCTTTTGTATATTTTTATTGGGGTTTTTTTTCTATTTGAGTTGTAACAATTCATTATATATTTCAGATACAGATTCATTGACATGTTTTAGATACCAATCTATGCCTTTACATTGTTATGGTTGTGTTCTGAAAAACAGAAGTTTTAATTTGATGAAGTCCAACTTATCAATTTTTATTAGCTTAGAGACTGTCCTTTCTAATTTTGACTGCTCCATGAAGATAGTCTCCTATATTTTCTTCCAAAATTTTTATAGGTTCAGATTTAACATTTAGGCCATAATGCATCTCAAAATAAATTTTCGTATATAGTGTGAGATAGGTTTCAAGGTTTGTTTCTTTTCTCACATATTTGCTTATTCAGCACTATCTCTCATTGAATTTTCACCATTGATTTTTTTTCTGGTGTCTCTGTTGCATACATATTGAAAATATATAGGTGATTCTATTCTGGACTCTATTCTGCTCCATTTTTATATTTGTCTACCCTCACATCAATAATATGCTGTTTGTACTACTATACCTTTATAGTAAACGTTAAAACTAAATTGTGTCATTCCTCTAGCTTTTTCTTTTTCAAGATGGCTTTAGCTATTCTAGGACCTTTGCATTTTCACATAAATTTGGAATCACCCTGTCCATTCTAAAGTAGGTCTTGATGTGCTTGATTGAGATTGTATTGAATCTATTGATCAATTTGTGGAGGATGGACAAGTTAACAATATTGACTTTTCCAATTCAGTAACATAGTATATATCTCCATTTATTAAGATTCTTTTAAAGTTCTTTCAGCAATGTTTTCTAGTTTCAGTGCGATTTTACACATCTTATGTTACATCTTTCCTTATATTATACATTTAAAAATTTTTTCAATTATCTATTTTTATATATGGAAACATAATTGGTATCATTGAATTATATACTGAGACCTTGCTTATTTCAGCTATTAGTTTTAGTTGCTTTGTATTTATAGATTCCATAGATTTTCAATAAATATTCATGTTATCTGGGAATAAGGATGATAAAATTCTACTTTCTCCCTTCTATACTTTATGCTTTTTATTTATTTTTCTTGCTTTATGTACTGACAAAGACATCTGTAAAATGTAAATAGATGTGGTAAGAGTGTACTGCTTCAGATAACGATCTTGAAAGAATAGTAAGCATTTGCAATATCCTTTCTCCATTTGTACACTGTTTATTCCTTGTTTTCTATTCTTTCCCTCCCCACTAGCTCCTAAGGACCCCAGCCAGCCTTTTTCTAATTTCTTTTAATTTGTTTAAAACTACAGTGCAGGCTTTCCTGGTGGCGCAGTGGTTAAGAATCCGCCTGCCAATGCAGGGGACACGGGTTCAAGCCCTGGTCCAGGAAGATCCCACATGACGTGGAGCAACTAAGCCCGTGTGCCGCTACTACTGAGCCTGTGCTCTAGTGCCCGCGAGCCACAACTACTGAGCCCACGTGCCACAACTACTGAGGCCTGCGCACCTTAGAGCCCATGCTCCACAACAAGAGAAGCCACTGCAATGAGAAGACCGCGCACCACAGCGAGGAGTAGCCCCCACTCGCCACAACTAGAGAAAGCCTGCACACAGCAACGAAGACCCAATGCAGCCAAAAATAAATAAATAAAATAAATAAATTTATTTAAAAAAAAAAACTACAGTGCAAAAAAACAACAACAACAACAAAAAGACTACAGTACATCTAATTATCTCATACATAGCCAGACTGACTCTTCAAATTAATGGTAATTGATTCATCTATGTATTCATCTATCTAAAAATAAATCTTACTTTAGCTTAATGACATTTTTAAATGAAATACAATAGATTGAGTAAGGGATGGTACCACAATGATGCATATAACTGACCTTGAGTAAGAAATACATTTTATACTGGATAGTTAGTAATAGAATTTGAGAATGGTAATGATGACTCCAAGGTTATTATCCCTGTTCTAGTATTCTTTGCAGAGACTTGCTTCTGGTAGAAAAGAGATGACTTTGGCTACCAACAAAAAAATAAGTAAAAATATGAAGCATCCATGAAAAAAATTGTCAAAAAAATTAACTTTTCTTTTGGGCACCTTGATCCATGAGCTCTCTTACACATTTTTTTTTTAACTCAGAGCATTTCAAAAACCTAGGCTTCTGCTTGGAAATATGAAAGAAAAAATTTCCCCATACTTTTTTATAGGTTAAGTTGGAAACATTGAAAAAGTTAGATACTTTAAGGAAAATTTGTACATGAAATTGTAATAAGCATTATGCTTATGCCATAAAGTTAGATGGGCAAAAAATGTCACACTACTTTATTTCCTTTAAGCCAACTAATTCTAACCCTAAGACTCCATTCCGCTTTTGTCTACTGGGATTCCTTAACCAATTATGGCCAGTATTGTGAAAAAGTCCTTGGAGTTTGAATCTCAACAAAAGTCAGAGTTGTCCATTCAGTGTTGGTTCATCTCTTTATTATCTATTGCCTATGAAATACTCGTTAGCCAAGTTTTCATTACCCTTTGAGGACCAGGTGTCCAGTTGTTTCTGCATCCAATTTGGGCACACAGATCTTTGCTGAGGCCAAGAACTCAGGGGCCAGATATTGAGCATCTCTGAGCACATCAGTCATCATTTTCCTTTTTCTACTTAATATTAGAAATTACTTAATATTAGGGTAAAACTGTGTGATAGTTCAAAGCCCCAATTGTGTACACAATTTACTGTTATCCAAATTCTTTCATGAGCATTATACAATTTATAAAACTCTATGCGTAACTGAATACTACTTCTTGTAATGAAAGTAAAATTGTATATTTAAGTATTAGGTTAAAAAGCTGACAAAAATAGGTAGCATATATGTGTGAAAAAATGAATAGAAACCAAATTTTAAATATTTATATTTAACATGCATATAGCACAAAACTAAAAATACAAAGATAAAATGTAGCAAATTAACAGATAACTATTTGTTACTAAAAATATACACCCATAAAAAATAATCTTAAAATACTAAGTCATGCAGGTAAAATATATAATTACTTATAACAGTCTATTACATGTAAAAGAATAACAGCTGTAGTGGTCTTAACATTTTCACATTACACTTACAGTTGTGGGTTAGGCCTCTAGCAGATGAGCTATGAATAAATGTAAATGACTACCAACAGCCTTTGTAATTGGCAACAATCATTTCTTTGAAAAATATATAGGGGACACCAAAACATATAGAAAGGACATAATTCAAAAGCTAATATATGGGTGATATTACACCCTGTATGCTGAACAAATTTGTCATTCCACAGTCACTTTTTCAGTCTTAACTGCTTCACCCCCATTCTCATTCTTCTATCTTGGGGCCCTGGCCTCAGAGCCTTGGCAATTATGTCTACTACTCATGAAATGATCCGTGTAGGTGGGTTTACCTAGCTTCCAATTCCCTCCATCAGCCATACATAGACCTTTAGCTTTCCTTTTCAAACATATTTTATAGTATGTCAGTTAGACATGTTATTTGGGAATGATGAATTGTGAGAGTTAATAAAAGTGCAAAACGCCCTACTCTAGGAGCCATATCATGGATGGAACAAAAAGAGCTTTGTCCCAAGTCTTTGCTATTTAAACACAAACATTCTACTCACTTACTTTCCTGGTTCCTAAAAATATTTTATGCAACCACTGTAAACATCTAACAGGAGAGCTTGCTCAATAACTCCCTAAATGGTCTTTTTGCCATTACTTCCCTTCCTCTGATAAAAGACCCTTGGCCACAAAGACCCTTGCTGGAACACTGGAGTCCAACTCACAGATTTTTTCATACTAGAGCTGGTAATAAATGTCCCTTTCTTCTCTGACAAGGGAGTTTTCTGGATGTTAGTATAAAGTTGTCTATGGCCATGTCTCCAATGAAGATGTCAACATGTAGAGGGGAGCAACAATAAAAGAACAGGTCCTAACAGTGAATAAAAGCTTATTTCCATTGCTACTGTCATCCATGACTTTCCTTATTTCCTTATTATTATTATGCAAGTAATATATTTCATTTTTATTGAAAGAGACAGAGTCCAGTTTCTGGTAAGTTACAAACAAAAAGCACCATTTATTTTTATTCCAATAGTTTGTTTATTTTTGTACATTTGTAAATAAAAATTACATATATTTCAGTGAAATAATTCAGTATCTCTCCTGTTCTGGCTCTTATTTAATCTTAAGAATAATGATCTGTTCCTTTATCTAACACTTTCTTTAACACTCTCCTAGGGAAAAAGGAAGAGAAAGAGTGTGTGTATATCCAGGAATGCTGGAAGAAACCTTAGAAATCATCCTCTTCAGTATTTTTGTTTTACAGAAGAAATCTGCTATAGACTGAATTTCTGTGTCCCACCCCTCCCCAAATGTTTACGCTGAAATTGTGCTCTTTGAGAGATGATTAGATCATGAGGGTGAAACCTTCATGAAAGGGATTAGAGCTCTTATAAAAGAGATCCCACAAAACTGCCTGATCCCTTCCACCATGTGAGGATACAAGAAGTCTGTGACCTGGAAGAGGGCCCTCATCCAATCACACTAGCACCCTGATTTCAGACTTCAGCCTCCAGAACTGTGAGCTAAATTTTTGCTATTTACAAGCCCTCCAGTCCATGGTGTTTTGTTATAGCAGTGCAAATAAACTAAGACAAAGTCGTGGAAAGATTCAATGACAAAAATTGTTAATATTCATTTACAGTATAGTACTGAATAAAATTTGTTTTTGTGTGTTAAATTTCTTTTAATCTCATTTACTCTTCTAGCTTTATTTTGTCTTAATCCTTATTTTTTGAGGGGAGTTGGTGATGGTTGCTAACAATTGAAATGGAGACATGTATACATTCTTTAAGAGAGACACTCCCTTTTCCCTTATGACTTTATGATAATGACAGCTAACTTTTACTGAGCACCACTGTAAGGGCTTTTAATGGTGTTGTTGTTGTTGTTGTTTCCCAATTATCCCTTGCCACAACTCAATTATATAGGTACTGACAAATGGAATGTGTATCAGACTATTAAATATTTTAGTGACTGGTGAGAACTATTCTAGGAGATAGTAGGTTATACTGATATTTTACTCCTAGGGTTAATGAGACTTGGAAGAAATCTATTAAAATCTCTAACCTGGGAGTAGTCAGTCACACACTCTTCAGACTAATTTACAAAGCACTCTCTTGAATGATTTTTGACCTTTAGTCCTTGTTATTAAGATGGAGGAGTAAGTGGAAGAAAATTATAAGTTAGATCATTGAAGGCAAATTTTAATTCTAGACCAGACCAAACAATAGAATCCTTTCTCTCTAAAAAGAAAAAGGGAACAAAAAATAATACTAGCTATGGTATAGTTATTCCTTACTTGAAGTTTTAATTAGTTCTGTTTTCTCTCTAAGTTGACTTTTGTAAGAAAAAATTCAGATTATTATTTAACACAAATGATTCTAACTAAAAATTTTGACATAAGTAAAATACAAATTACCTAATATAGTTTTCTATTAGAAGCTCTGTCCATCAAGGACATTATTATAATGCAATTAAAAATGAAGTGAACTTATAGACGAGCAAAGAATTGAGCATCAGGTCTTTTCTATCGAGTTTCACAGTCTTGTTTCTAGCTTATGAAAGATGGGGTTAAATTGCCAAGCCATTCCCAATTACTTAAATCTGTTGTACCTTACTTCTCTTGCCCTCAAGGTAAAAAAATATCCCTGATATGGCGTAAGTATGGTCAATGGCATGAGGAAGGTTGTGTTTTACAAAAAACAGACTTTTAGGCAAAGGTTTGTGTCCAGAATGTTTATCAGGGATTAACTTGCACAGTGGAAAGGGAGTAAGCAGAATCGTCCAGAGGGAGAAATAGAGCTGTAATGCAGGTCCAAAAGTCTCATTTGACCCCACTGGGGAGATCTGAAGCCGAAATGGACTGCAAGAGCTGTCTGGTGTCAGCATCAATCAGTCATTGGATCTCGGCCACCTCAGGAAGGACTGACCTGGGGTGCATTGCTCCACACCATTTATTATACAGATGGTGTTTTTCCCACTGACTTGAAATGTCACTTTATAAATATACAAGGTTATATGTTTGTCTATCCATTAATGGTGCTCAAACTCTTATTTGCTTTTTCTATTTCATGGTATTGGTTAAACTCTAGTAAAATGTTGAAAAGCTGTGGCAGCAGACATCCTTACCTATTTCTTTATCTTAATAGGAATGTTTCTAATATTTCAACTTTAAGTAGGATATTTGTGGTAGGTTTCTGGTAGGCACCATTTATGAAGTTAAAACATTCCTGTTCTATTTTTAATATGTTAATAATTTATCATAAATGTATGTTAAATATTAACAAATGCTTATTGGATATTTATTTAGTTGGTTACATGCTTTTCTACTTTTATCTCTTAATGTAGATGATTTTCTAATGATGAGGCTCTGTGGCTAATGGAATTAATTGGCATGATCTTTTAATCCTCCATACATCTACACTCTTTCCATTGCTTTATTACAGGAGAAATGTACTTCCACACCTCTTGACTTTGGGCTGGGCATGTGACTAGTTCTGATCAACAGCAGGTGCGTGGAAGTCACTCTGTACCTCTCAGGAGTCTGAACCTTAAGATGTATTGTTTTCACTTGTCCTCATGTGCTTCTATTTATGCTTCTGCTGTGAGAGGAACATGTCTGGCTAACTGGATGGCCAAAGAAAATAAGGATGTGATATATGAGGAGAGATATTAAATCACATATGATTTTTGTTTTTATATTCAGAAATGATATTAGTCTACATTCCTCTTCTTCTGTGCTTGTCAGTTTTGGTATCAGGGAATGATAACCTTCTAAAATAATATATCACGCAAAATTGTGTATGTCTATGACAGTTTATATAATATTATCAATCACTGTGTTTTATCAACCAACTGTGTAATTTTTATCAGTTATCTTTATCTTTTTATTATCTTCCTTCTAGTCTTTTTTAGTTTGTTTTTAAATTTTCATTATTAATTTCAAGCTTTTTGAATTTAAGAATATATACTGTTCTACAGATGCAAAGATCCTCAAAAAAATTCTAGCAAACAGAATCCAACAGCACATTAAAAGGATCATACACCATGATCAAGTGGGGTTTAACCCAGGAATGTAAGGATTCTTCAATATTCGCAAATCAGTCAATGTGATAAACCATATTAACAAACTGAAGGAGAAAAACCATATGATCATCTCAATAGATGTAGAAAAAGGTTTCGACAAAATTCAACACCGATTTATGATAAAAGCCCTCCAGAAAGCAGGCATAGAGGGAACTTACCTCAACATAGTAGAGGCCATATATGACAAACCCACAGCCAACATTGTTCTCAATGGTGAAAAATTGAAACCATTCCCACTAAGATCAAGAACAAGACAAGGTGGTCGACTCTCACCACTATTATTCAACATAGTTTTGGAAGTTTTAGCCTCAGCAATAAGAGAAGAAAAAGAAATAAAAGGGATCCAAATCAGAAAGGAAGAAGTAAAGGTGTCACTGTTTACAGATGACATGATACTATACATAGAGAATCCTAAGCATGCTATCAGAAAACTACTAGAGCTAATCAACAAATTTGGTAAAGTAGCAGGATACAAAATTAATGCACAGAAATCTCTTGCATTCCTATACACCAATGATGAAAAATCTGAAAGAGAAATTAAGGAAACACTCTCATTTACCACTGCAACAAAAAGAATAAAATACCTAGGAATAAACCTACCTAAGGAGACAAAAGACCTGTATGCAGAAAACTATAAGACACTGATGAAAGAAATTAAAGATGATACAAACAGATGGAGAGATATACCATGTTCTTGGATTAGAAGAATCAACATTGTGAAAATGACTATACTACCCAAAGCAATCTACAGATTCAATGCAATCCCTATCAAACTACCAACTTTTCACAGAACTAGAACAAAAAAATTCACAATTTGTATGGAAACACAAAAGACTCCGAATAGCCAAAGCAATCTTGAGAAAGAAAAATGGAGATGGAGGAATCAGGCTCCCTGACTTCAAACTAGACTACAAAGCTACAGTAATTGAGACAGTATGGTACTGGCACAAAAACAGAAATATAGATCAATGGAACAGGATAGAAAGCCCAGAGATAAAACCAGGCACATATGGTCACCTTATCTTTGATAAAGGAGGCAAGAATGTACAATGGACAAAGACAGCCTCTTCAATAAGTGGTGCTGGGAAAACTGGACAGCTACATGTAAAAGAATGAAATTACAATACTCCCTAACACCATACACAAAGATAAACTCAAAATGGATTAAAGACCTAAATGTAAGGCCAGACACTATCAAACTCTTAGAGGAAAACATAGGCAGAACACTCTATGACATAAATCACAGCAAGATCCTTTTTGACCCATCTCCTAGAGAAAGGGACATAAAAACAAAAATAAACAAATGGGACCTAATGAAATGTAAAAGCTTTTGCACAGCAAAGGAAACCATAAACAAGACGAAAAGACAACCCTCAGAATGGGAGTATATATTTACAAATGAATCAACAGACAAATGATTAATCTCTAAAATATGCAAGCAGCTCATGCAGCTCAATATCAAAATAACAAACAACCTAATGCAAAACTGGGCAGAAGACCTAAATAGACATTTCTCCAAAGATATACAGATTGCCAACAAACACATGAAAGAATGCTCAACATCACTAATCATTAAAGAAGTGCAAATCAAAACTACAATGAGGTATCACCTCACACCAGTCAGAATGGCCATCATCAAAAAATCTACAAACAATAAATGCTGGAGAGGGTGTGGAGAAAAGGGAAACCTCTTGCACTGTTGGTGGGAATGTAAACTGATACAGCCACTATGGAGAACAGTATGGAGGTTTCTCAAAGAACTAAAAATAGAACTACCATACGACCCAGCAATCCCACTACTGGGCATATACCCTGAGAAAACCATAATTCAAAAAGAGTCATGTACCACAATGTTCATTGCAGCTCTATTTACAATAGCCAGGACACGGAAGCAACCTAAGTGTCCTTCGACAGATGAATGGATAAAGAAGATGTGGCACATATATACAATGAAATATTACTCAGCCATAAAAAGAAACGAAACTGAGTTATTTGTAGTGAGGTGGATGGACCTAGAGTCTGTCATACAGAGTGAAGTAGGTCACAAAGAGAAAAACAAATACCGTATGCTAACACATATATATGGAATCTAAAAAAGCAAAAACAAAAACCGTTCTGAAGAACCTAGGGGCAGGACAGGAATAAAGATGCAGATGTAGAGAATGGACTTAAGGACACAGGGAGGGGGAAAGGTAAGCTGGGACGAAGTGAGAGAGTGGCGTGGACTTATATATACTACCAAATGTAAAATAGATAGCTATTGGGAAGCAGCTACATAGCACAGGGAGATCAGCTCAGTGCTCTGTGACCACCTAGGGGGGTGGGGTAGGGAGGGTGGGAGGGAGAAGTAAGTGGGAGGAGATATAGGAATATATGTATATGCATAGCTGACTCACTTTGTTATAAAGCAGAAACTATCAAAAGATTGTAAAGTAATCATACTCCAAAAAAGATGTCAAAAAAAAAAAAAAAAAGAATATATACTGTTCTCTGAGAACTGCATTGGGCCATTGTATACATTTTGTTATTCAATACACTGCAATTCAATCTTAAATAGTTTATTATTTCTATTTTTCCTCTTTAACTGAAGATGTATGTAGAAATATATTCTTTAATTTCCAAAGGAAAATAAACTCTGTATATTTACTTCATTTCTTTTTATTGTTGCTTGCCAGAAAATACATAATATTAAATATTTTTAATATATTGAAATTCATTTTGCTAAATTCTACATGTTAAATCTTATATTTCAAATATATTTGAAAATAATATTGATATCATGTATTCTGTTTCCTAGATTCATAATTCCATATGTTAGACATGTGTTTGTATCTGTATACACGCTCATAAATGCATTAAAGAAGCTTTTAAGTTATGACATGGATATTATCTATATTTCTCCACTAATTTTTCTATCAGTAAAATTAGATTCAGGGGCAGATAGTATAAATACCTATATATTTTCAATATATAGGATTTATTATTAGTAATACATGATTAATTACATGATAAAATGTAAGTATGAAGAATTTGAGTAGTTTATGGACTTTGATCCTTAATAACAAGTATTTAACATTTTTACCAAATATAATAAGTAAAGATAAAATTACATAGTGATCCTCCATACATTAAATATATAATTTAATTGCATTAAGGAGAAGAGTTACAGATGATGGAAGATGTATCTTTACTCTTTTTTTGCACATCTGTTTATATTTCTTTTCAAGTTTAGTCCAGGATAGCCTGAGTATGATGGGCACTGATTAATTCACGTGTCCTTGTAACTAGAAAGATGGATATTATGGAAGAAAATAAATAATTCTCTGAGTGCTGTCACATTCAGATGAAATAATTAATTCAAACAATTTCAAAACTCTTCACTTCTGAGTCCTTGTTCCTCAAATATGGGACCTTGACACTGTCAAAAACAGTCCTAAATAGAGGAGACAGATACTTTCATCCCCAAAATTGTACTTTTCACATCACTATTGAATTATTGGGCTTCAGTTTATAAGTCAGTCTCTTTAATGCATAGCTTGTGTGAAGCATTTAATCATCCCTTAATAAACTGACCAAAAAATTTAAGAAACAGACCTCACAGAGCTGCCAATCACTTGATCACTCTTGGCCTCCCTCTAATCCCACTACAACTGCAGATTTACCCATGTTTAGTAGCACAATTCCAATTTATGGAACACACCACACAGAAAAAAAAGTTATAGATCTGTTGAGGACCAAAGAAATATGATTGGCAGTAACTGATGTCCACTAGCCATTTACTGTCAGTAAAGTGTGATATGTACAAGAAATGCATTCCATTCTTGATTAGTTCTGTTAATTGGGGTCAAAAATAGCATAATCTGTTTGAATCTAAAAATAAATTCTTAATATTTCATTATGCAAATAACATTCTTTCCCAATCTAACCTCTAAATGAAGACTCTAGGAAGTTTTACTTTTTTTATGTGTAACAATTTGAAATGCACTTCATATTTCTGCCCCTGTCAACCTTTGGTGGAAGCCTAAAATCAGTTATATGACCATGAGCAATTGGGTGGCCAGAAAAAATGTCTTTATACTTCCTCTAATACTTCATGGGGATTAGCAAAGAAAAGATAAACAAGTGGTACCTCTCTCACGTGAATTTTGTAACCAGACGTAATTTGACTAACCTGCTCCATTCAGTAGCTCGCTGCTTCTCACAGAGGGCACTATATGGCAGTAGGTTTACCAAGGAGTCTCTTTGATCTTCTGCTGTACCTCGTAAGTATTCCATCTGGAGGATGGAGATGATAGCAATTAAGGGGGACAGAGGTAGAGAGAATGTGCACACTTGTGAGTAAAATACTGTGGAGGAGAAAGATAACCTGTTTAACGATTGCTTGTCCATCATCGTACCAGCAAATTCCCTATAATTTCAGGGAAAGATAAGCTCCAGCAGGAAATCATTCTCCCTACATATAAGACTTACATAGCTCTAAAGATTTTCCCATTGGCCAACCTCAAAGCCATTTTTAAAAAATATATCCACAAAGTTCATTCCTGCTTTGGGCCTTTTTATCTGTTGTTTCTCCTTTTGGGATATTCCTATTCTCCTGCTCTTCACTTTCCTGTTTCCTTTTCAATATTCAGGTTTTGAACTAAATATCTGCCACCTGGAAAGGCACAATATTATTTAATGTAGCACCTTAATAGACCATTAAATCTGTAATCCAGTACTCCATAGTCTTATCAAAGAGGTAACTGTCTTAACAGCAGTCATCACAAAATGAAGTTACCTCATCTAATTGTTCACTTGTTCATTTTCTGTCTCTCTATACTGACATGTAAGGACTTGTCCACTGTGAAACCCTTCTTCCTAGAACAGTGTCTGGTACCAAATTGATACTATTAAATGTTCACTGAATAAATTAAAGTAACACAGAATAGGTAACTTACTGAGGTAGAGGGATCACTGCCAGGAAAATAAGGCCTAAATCTTACTGGGCATGACCACACATTGCTGACTGGTGGCAGAAAAATCAGAAATACCATTACCCATTGGCTAAAAATCAATAAAATGAATTCTACAGATATAAGAGATCACATCAGAGAATCAGACTTGATATTACATAACCATATTTTTAGTTTTTAAAATAAACATGATAAAAGATTTCAGCCATGTTTGTATTTTATGATTTTGAATATTTTTCAGAACCAAGTGAAAAATCTAGTATACTTTATTAGTAATTAACTATATTAATTTATTTAGCTGAAAAGATATCCTTCATAGATTATAGCCTCTTATTTTTAGTTGCACATATGGTATTTCTCTGATTTCCTATTCACGAGAAATTGCACATTTTACTTTGTCATGTGGTGGTAATTTTATTTGGAATTAATAAGTATTAACAAATACTTATATAACAAATATGAAGACAATTTTGTCTTAAAACACAATTTAAATAGTATTGGAAATATCAAGACATACATTAGCAGCTGCGAATAAAAAGTGGTTTTAAATGTGAAGAGATGATCATGTGGAGTAGATTACTGCTAGAACCTGTAACATTGCAGCATTCACTTAATTTTTCTAACTTGTCAAACTATTAGTGCTTTAGATTCCTAGCAGTATGTATTGCTTCTTAATCCCAAACCTGAATTGCAAATATCATTAATGTAACATTCCATTGTTACCACCACCATTATCAAAATCACCCATACTTGCCATTTAAAAGATTTTGAAGAAAAAAAAAAAAAGGAGGATGTTTATCTTGTTATAACATATAATATGTATCTCTAACTTGATCTCCATTTACCATTAATTTCATTTTACCTGCCCGACAACCAGTTTCCTTATCAACTAATATTGAAATATTGATTATTCCTACCGATGGGTCACTGAATGTGGAATACCCTCTTCTCTGTCTGGAAATTCCTCTCTCTTCCAAATTTTGTTTTTATTTCCTTTAATATCTCGTTCAAGTAGCCAATGCCTCAATAAGGTGTCTCTTTTACTTATAGTACATAGGCTTTCTGATTTTGAAATTCTCAGTGTTTGTAAATTTTATATCTATTATTATCTTTTGTTTTTTATTTTTCCTTATTGGTATTTTATTCAGGTCCAATGCAGTGATATGCTCATTTATTAAGAAGAACATATATAATAAATGAAAGTGGAATTGATATTTAATCAAAAGAGAAGGAAGCAGGTAAATCAAAACTAAAGACAACCTCCAAATAATATTGTCTGTTGAGTTTATGTGTCTGTACACACATAATACAGTTTCATTAGGTATCTAGGAACATTCTTGGAGTAACATATCTTCTCAGAGATGTTGAATATGTTTTCCACATCTAACCCTTGCAGAGATGGCAAGAAAAGTGTTATTAACACATAGATTTGACCTGAAATCTTTCAGCTTTGTTCAGTTGTGGACTCCAGATTAAGATCTAGAAGAACTATTGGCCACACGGAACATTTTCAACTATAGATTATGGCATGTGCTTGCATCCCAAGATTATAGCAGGACTGCACGGTAGGGAATCACACACTGCCAGAGGACTTATTTCATTTCCCTTAGTTGATTCTTCCAGTATATAAGACCTAGCTCTTATATACTTACATATATGGTGCCAAAATTGTTTTTTCATAAAAATCCTGTTGTATCAGTACTAAAA
This sequence comes from Balaenoptera acutorostrata, assembly GCF_949987535.1. Taxonomy (NCBI): domain Eukaryota; kingdom Metazoa; phylum Chordata; class Mammalia; order Artiodactyla; family Balaenopteridae; genus Balaenoptera; species Balaenoptera acutorostrata. The sequence goes on along the minus strand of NC_080071.1, from coordinate 47,592,261 downwards.
TTCCAATAGAAAGCAGAATAATCACCACTGTGTTGAAATATCATTCAGAATTTACCTCCCAAATAGTCTATGTTGCATAACCAAAATAGGTAATGAGGCTCAATATAATTTACAAATAGTATAATCTTCTTTTAAAAATTGTTTCCCCCAAAGATTTTAAGTCCTTTTTTATTATTTTCACTTATAGTATTACCTTATTCATCTTAAAATTTGCAGCTAATTTAATTTTTTGAGGAAGTTCTTTCAAATTTTACATTAGCACTTTATCCAAAAATGCCTCAAAAGAAAATAATAGTTTCTATCGAAGGTGATCTGCATCTTTGATGCAACTTGATTTATAATCTTTGTTCATTTTTTGTTGTTGTTTCTATTTTTAATTCTGTATTGAATTATAACAAATGCAGAGGAAAGTACACAACTCATAAGGCAACAGCTTGATGAATTTTCACAAAGTGAACACACCTGTGCAATCAGCACCTGGATCAAGACACAGAGTATCACCAGCCCCCAGAAGCCTCCCCATGTGACCCTCGAGTCACCACCCTTCCTTCGTCCCCCGAATAACCACTATCTTGATAACTAACACCACACATGAGTTTTTGCCTTCTTTGGAACATATTACAAGTGAAACATAGATGGTCTTCTCTATTCCTTGGTCTCCTTCCTCGACATCATCCCCACCAGTGACCTTTACCATCACCCCACCCCCTGTGACCTTGCCATCTTTAATAACTATTCCTCCATCTTGTTGGCAATGAGTCCACTTTCTGACCATTCACTTCACAGGATGTGCCCTTTGTTCAGAATTTCTTTGATTTGTTGTCTCTGTGAAAACATCAGGTCCACCCTGTTCTCACCATCCATCACCTCCCTGTGCCCTCACTCCTTCTGGTTCATCTAAGATTCAGTGCTCTCCAAACTCCCTGGCCTCTTCTCATTCCACTGCATTCACTGGGCAAAACCAACTCAATTTAACCCAACTCTCCACTTAACGTGCACCTGCCCCCAGAGTTGAGTGTGGCTTCAGGAAAAGCACACACTGGGCTGACCGGTCTCACTGTAAGTTCAAGTCTTAAGATCTCAGATTGCACCACCAAGCTTCCCTGGTAAACTTCATTCCATTCTCAAAAATAATGCTTTCACACTTCTGCTTCCCTTTTCAAGCTTCCCATAACTCCTCTCTTCTCCCACTCTCAGCTCATTACCTAGACTCATATTTCATGGAGTAAACAGAAACAATTAGACAATAGTTTTCTCAGCTTCCCACCACCTAATCTTCAACCTACCTACATCTGAACCCATGCCCTCTGCCTTCTCTCTTGGTGCAATGTTTGATGTGTCCCTTCCCCTACCAGAACCCAATCCCTCACTTGTGCCCTGCCTCTCACCTCCTCCTGCCTACTCAAAAGCACTTCCCCCGTAACTCTCTCCTCTATTACACCATCGGCTTCTCCCTCTGCACTTGATAGGTCCTACCAGAGTACAAATACACCTCAGTATCTGCCGTCTTAAAAAATAACACTCTTTTTGATCCCTCATCTCTCTCCAGCTACCACCCCAATTCTTAACTCTTCTTGATCAAATTGTCTAAAGTGACTGCCTCTGCATTCTTATCTCTTGTATTCCCCTTTACCTTCTTCAGCCAAGTGCCTAAACTCCAGTTCACTATTGAAACTACTCTTGTCCAAGTCACCAGGGACCTCCATGTTGCCAAAGCAGTGGTTTCCTTTCAAAGACCCACACATTTTTTTGTTTCAGTCCTGATCTCTTTTCTGAGTTTCTCACTCATACAACATAGTGCCTACTCACTATAACACCAAGATTCCCGGTAGGAAACTCCAGCACCGGTACATATCAATTACGTACACTGAATCATATCTGTTCTGTTTAGAAAAATGCCTCTTATCAACAGGTTCCTATGAGAATATCAGCTGTTAATTATTTTAATATCACTCCTTACTTCTGAAATACAACATGTCCAAATCCAAACTCTTTACCCTCAAAACTGTTCCTCCTCCACTCTCTGCATCTCAGTTAAACGGCACCACCACTACTCAGTTGCTGTGTGCTCTTTATCCTTCTTTTGTTTATCCTATGTCCTCATTCCCTCCATCCCTCCCTCCCTCCCTCCCTCTGTGGCTTATACTTTAACCCTCCTCAGCTCTCAAAGAGCTGAAATGGCCGGTAGCTTCCAGAAGAAAGCGGCTCTTTATGTTTCCTTTCGCAGCCTTCCCCGCCCCTCCGTGGCTCTGACAGCTTTCAGTGGCTCCTGCAGCCTAGACACGTACCCTCACCTTATTCCGGACAGAGCGCCGTGGGGTAGGCTCCTGAGACCACGACGCTTACAGCATATCTGCCAGCGCATCTTTGCTCTGCTGCCCAGCTCGCCTCTCAGGTCTATGCCCCCGCAGTCACCTCCCGGAGGCGCGCGGCCCACTTGTCTGTCAGGTGCGCATGCCCGACGTCCTCCGTCAGGTCTTCACGTCGGACGTCGTCCGTCAGATCCGCACGTCCGACGTCGTCTGTCACGTCGCCCGTCGAACGTGATACCCTGGATCTGAACGCGCCACGTCTAAGGTCAGTGTTTGTTTTCTGTTGTTATTATGAGTGAGGGGTGTACAACACAGAACTCAGCTCTAGGGCAACTCTTAACTTGATCACCTGTAAGTTGTGTATCTCCATGTCATAGCTGAGGAAATCTATATTGTTCATAAAATCCTGTGAACAGGTACCTGAAAAAATGGTTAAGGTGGAATCATGAGAGAAAATGAATTCTAATTTAAATGTTGAAGGAGAAAATTATTTACTTGAAGAAAATTTGTGATGGATCCTTTAAAAAGTTAAGTATATCTCAGTTTGCAAGTGGATAATTTTCAAATCAGATTTTCATAGACTGAAATAGACTGAATATACAGACAGCACTTGCATTGTTTTATGAATATAATTCATGGCACTTTATGTGGGCAACAAAATCCTACCTGTTTCCTGGTTATTTGGAGAAAACAGTGTAAGGAAGGAGACAAATCACTAGGCGTAGTAACACCTCTCTATGAGACTTTTATTTTTTACTCTGTTTTATGAGTTGTCAGAGAAATTGCACCTTGTGATTAATTTAAGAAATAATGCAGCGTGTCCTAATACAGTTATCCATTATTGTTCAAGTCATGTTGGCAACATTGTTTCCTGGAAGCACTTAAAAAGTGAAAGCATTATAAACATTTTGCACTCACTGTTGATTCTTGCTACTGGTTGCCTTTTAGTTTTATTCTCTGGCTCAGAAATTTCTACCCTAAATGTTACAGAGATAAAAGTAATATTTTCATCATTCGCCAAAGATACATATTAATACTTAAGATTAAAAATACCATTCTTTTTGTTCCAGAAACTATTCTGCACTTGATAATATGAGTAAAGTTTCATTCATTTGAAATATATAGAATATTATATTATAAAAAAAGTCAGGGTATTGCATAATTTTGTAATATGTTATGGTATTATTATATGAAGTCTACAGATTTCTCAATAGGAATACTTGATTTCCTTTAATGTGATTAAGTCATTTCTTAATTTATCTGAGCCTATTTCCCCGCAAAATAAGTAAATAACTGTAAAGTATACGGTAAGATAAACTACAGTGGTCCATTAAACAGGCATGTTTTAATGGAAATATATTTTTCTTGTCATAGATTTTCTAAAATCTAGATATAAGTACCTATTATAAATATTGAGACTTCTTAATGGAATGTCTGTTGACACTGATGAAGTGATTCGTGCATTTTCACAATCACAAATAAGGGAACAAGAAATTCACAAACCTCTGATTTATTTTAATCGCTTTATGTAATTTGGGTTGAATTTTTTTTAAAGAAATATGTTAGTACTTAGAACAAAATAGTTCGATGACATTTATTTTAGTATCTTGTCTCAGATACATTATTTTGTAGTGATTTTAATACCTAGCTTATTTTCAGTAGCCATTTGTTTTCCAAATACACAATATTTTATTTCTGTAAATACTATCTTCATGAAAACATTTTGCATCCTCCAGGACATAGATACGACAGGTCCAACCTTCTCCCCAAGAAACAATCAGTTTAAAAGTATGTGCGTGGCAGGGACTTCCCTGGTGGTTCAGAGGTTAAGATTCTGCGTTTCCACTGCAGTGGACGCAGGTTCTATCCCTGGTCTGGGAACTAAGATCCCACATGACGTGTGGCACCGCCAAAAAAAAAAAAAAAAAACTTTAAATAAAAGTACTGGGGCTTCCCTGGTGGCGCAGTGGTTGGGAGTCTGCCTGCTAGTGCGGGGCACGTGGGTTCGAGCCCTGGTCTGGGAGGATTCCGCATGCCACGGAGCAGCTGGGTCCGTGAGCCACAATTGCTTGGGCCTGCGCGTCTGGAGCCTGTGCTCCGCAGCGGGAGAGGCCGCGATGGTGGGAGGCCCGCGCGCCGCGATGGGGAGTGGCCTCCGCTTGCTGCGGCTGGAGAGGGCCCTCGTGCAGAGACGAGGACCCAACGCAGCCATAAATAAATTAATTAATTTTTTTTAAAAAGTACTAAAGACAAATAATACACAAAATTACAAAACAATTATAGAAAATAAAAATCCTCTCTGTAAACCTCCCAAAGTAACAAAACATAGTTATATGAAGTGATGTTTCAGTTGAAGTGAAAATATTCTGAGGAGGATCATAATTCTAATCTGCTGTATGCAAGATTTTATTTTTCAGTGTTGTGAGAGAGGGCAAACACAGCCAGCACTTGTAAAGGACTTACTATGTCCAGTCTTTAAAGGGCTTTGCATCTGTACATAGTATAGTCCTCATAACAACCTTGTGACATAAGTACCATTATATCTCTTTTCCATTAATAGGGAAATAGGTACAGAGCCGTTAAAGAACTTGGCAGTAATCACCAAACAAATCAATGGTCGAGCTAGAATTTAAACCCTTAGATCTAGCTTCAAAGCTTCTTTACTTTTTACTGCTTTTTTACTTTTTACTTCTGTGCTATGGTATCAATTCACACAAATTAGATTCATATACCTATATTTTAGGGAATCTAGGATACTTTCATGATGACTCTTTCTTAATCTTGTCACAAAGTGTCAACCGAATTTTTCACGCAACCAAGTTATGTTAGGCCCTTGCCTGTTAGGAATTGTAGTCTTGCAAGCCACAAACTTTGGTAATATGTACTCTTATTTTAGAGAGGTTAAATTGTGCGGGAAATGCATATGAGAATTCATGAAATAGATGGTAGTCCTTAAGTATCTTTAAATAAGCCTTATTAATTTTGACAGGTCCAAATAGTTAACATTTTCATAGAACTAATTCCTCCTTGCCTGTGTCAAGTCTTTGCTCAGTGTTCACTGTCAGCAGTATTTTCTGGAACACTCACCACTCACCCACAGTATTCCTAATTCAGTATACTCCGCTCTGCTTTTCTTCTTTTCCATAGTTTTATCATTTTGTAACATGCAATAGATATTATTAGCTATGTTGAATATTGATGTCTGCCTTCGCTGACCACTGTCCCCTTAGAATACAAAATCATTGAGGGAAAGACTGCTGTGCTGTTCACTGATGTATATCTAGCACATAATCATAGTCTGGTACATGCCAGAAATTCTATATGTATATTTTTTAATGTCAAGAAAAATTTATCATCATCAAAAAGTAAATTCATACTGTGTGATCAATGTTCTTATAAGACTGGCTAGAGTTACATTTCTTATTTTTATCTGAGATATATCTGTACAATTTGCTTGTGTAGAAAAAGTGTATAACTCTTATGTATTTAATGTGACGTTAAAACTGCCAATATACATCATCAGTGATCATCCAGCTGTTGAATAATTCTTTCAGTTTACAATCTGGTTAGGGAAGAACCACACACTAAGCTGAACAGTAAAAAAATAAACTAATTGGCAAATGTGCTTAACGTCTCCAAATCTCAGTTTGCCTATCTATAAAATGCGGTTTGCCTATCTATAAAATGCAGACAGAAATAGTACACATCTCATAGGGTCATTATGAAGAATATGTGAGATAACTATGTCAAGGATTAAAAAAATAGTGTTAACTATGATGTTGTTACACAAGAGTAGATGACAAGTTCATCTGGATGGTTATTTTGGGGGATATTTATAACAGCACTGTCCTTGATGAAGATTTTTTTCCCTAGATTCACTTAAATAGATTCACTTAGTTATTGATTACTTCTCTTGAAAATATCTTAGAATGGCAATATGTAACATATGTAAACAGACTATATCTGTGTCCATCACAACATTCTAACCAAACTTCAAAAATATATCTGCACAAACATTTGTTTTCCCCACCAATAAATTTCTAGTACTCAATCTCATACTAGTTGATAATTATGCCTTTGAGACCAATGGACATCAAGGTGCCAGTAATGTAGATTCTGTTTGCGTATGTGTAATACAGTTATGATAGAATCATAACCTCATTTTTACAAGAAACAAAATAGTTTCTCAGACTTTGCTGCGGTAGACCAGTATCAATCTGAATGAGGCATCATACTGTAGTCCTTAAAATAGCTCTGAGAATGGAGGGTGATGATATATCTCATACAAAGAAAATGATAGAATTTTCTTGAGAATGAGACAACTCATAGGTGAAGAAAACCTGAATAGTCACTGTACAACAGATCGACTATATATTTATGTAAACTCTGCATGGTGACCATTTTGAATTCTTTGCATACAGAAAGACACTGAGCACAATTTAACAATTAGCCTATAAGCAAAAAGTTAAATCAGATACAGAAACTATTTCCAGCTTTCAGGAATATGAAAAAGATTAATAGAGCATTTGACATCTAAAATACTATTTATTAACCCAATTTTATAAGTTAATCAGTCATCAGTCCTCTTAATACTAAAAATTATACATGAGTTGGTAGATACTTTAGTGCTCTAGATAAATGTGATCATTTTTTTGTATAAAAAATGTTCTGTAATGCTGTGATTCTCAAACATTGATATATGCCAGAAACAGCTGGAGAACTTGTTTAAAATGCTGATTTTCTGTACAGTTTTAACTCTCCTGTGGCTCAGATTCAATAAATCTGTCATAGGTTTGGGGGAATCTGGATTTTAATAAGCAAACTCACTAATTGCGGTGCTGTTGATGGTAGACCACACTTAAAGCAAGACTGCACTAAGCCTGTTATTCAAAAATTTAACTTTTTCTTGGTGCAAGGAAACAAGAAGTTGAAGAAATGTGAGTAAAGATATATAGATGCTTTTTGGACAGTAAATTCACCTGAAATTGGAGCCCTTGGCACAAAATATCTCCCCATCAAAACAGTATGTTACTGTGTCTTTGCAAAACAAAGTACTATACTCTTAGAGAAACTCAGTTTGAAAATCATGGGGGATGTGGGCTAGAGCTGAGGTTTACTGCAGTAACAAACAACCCCTAGTATCTGAGAGGCATAAAGCAACAAAGATTTACTTCCTGTTTATACTCTACATATATCATGGACATTGCTTATTGCAATCACTCAGGAACTCAGGATGATGGAGTGGCTGCCTACGCATGTGATGTTGGCTTCTATGTCAGAGAAAAGGGGAAGGCTCTAAGAGTCCATGTTTTTGTAAGTAAATACTAAGTTCTGGCTTCAGCAATTAAATGCTTATGACTCATTGGTCAAAACTAGGCACCAGGCTATTTCCAACTGTAAGAGCCAGGAGTGCAATCCTACTATGGGCCTGAAAGGTGGGGCAGTGGGGGGAAATGGGAAGATTTGGCTAACAGCAATTATGACTATCAAAAGTTGCCAAAGTCTCTTCTGAGAAGTGCTCCTGTAGCGTAATGTCTGAACAAAGTCAGTGAACCATTTATCTGTTAACTAAAGACACTTTATGACTCAGGGAAATCTACAAGTGAAAAATGCTGTGCATGAGCTGATTAGACACCAACATTATGTCTACTCCAGACAGATGGCAGAAATGTAAAATCTTCTGAAATGGAAAGAAGAAGCTTTAATTATTGAAAGATGTTCTGCATATTATCAACAGAGAAATCTGTCCTATTGACTAATTTTTTTTCTAGACAGCGATTCATTTTCTGACCAGTGCAGCTTCACTAGTTTTTCTGTAAACAAAATTCATCATCACAAACTGCCCTTTGATTAGTTTAATTAAAATTTCTGCTTCACAGTCACTAAACAAGTGAAACTTAAAGAGTGGGAAAACGTCAGAAAGTTGCCTTACCATTTAGTAATTCAACAAAGAAAAACATAAAATTTGTTTAAATAGTGGAAGATACCTAATTTTTTAAAGCATAATTCCTTTCCTAAACAATTCCTCTAAAATTTTTAATAGATTCCACACTTAAAATTTTGTGAGTCCCTTTATCTGTTGAAGCAATACTTTCTTCTTCACTTTTTTAAAATAATTCTATTGCTTTTATAATTTTGTTTACTTTTATCTTATTTATCAAGACACTACTTTTCCACTGTACAGTGAGGAGTCAGTGTAGCAATTGTCTGTGTTTTTATTATTAATGTATTTACCTGAATCCATTCAGTTCTTAAAAGGAAACCAATGTCAGTAAAATTTTAAAAGTATTCAAATTGTGCTTGCAAAAGAACAATTTAAAAATGTCTAATTTAAGAGGAGTTTCAAGTTCCATTTTCTAAGCTGGAACATGTCTAATGTATGAAATATATATAAAAGTGATTTTAAAGAGCCAGTTATTTCAGTAACCTCTTTCATTATTTTTATTAACTTCATGCTATTATAAGGTCTCAATTCTTTAAGGGAAAACTAAAAGGTAGACATTTGAATGAGATATAATGTTAATAATTATAAATTTGAACAAATTATTGACGAACTTGAAATTATACCATAGAGCTAATGGACAATTTAGGGTTATATTTTCTTCATACTGATCAAGGCCTAATGTACATTCTGATTTGATACTAAAAATAAGTTCAGTTTCATAAGTATCAGTTAATTAAATGAAATTGTAATGTAGTCCTTGTAGACATCAATAGAACAAAGTGTATGGAGATTTTTGTCATGATCCCATATGTCTTATTAGTGATAACAATTTTCACACTGCATTCAAATTCACAAAGAAATTCCTTGAGGAACTTCCAGCATTCACTAAGTCTCCTGGAGGCCCTTCCAGCTCCTCCTTATTGCTGAGTCTCAAACTCAATGTCCCATGCCTCAGATTTCTGCTATGGCATCATGCCACTTTTTTTTTTTTTTTTTTTTTTTTTAATTATTTATTTATTTATTTATTTTTGGCTGTGCTGGGTCTTCGGTTCGTGCGAGGGCTTTCTCTAGTTGCGGCAAGTGGGGGCCACTCTTCATCGCGGTGCGGGGACCGCTCTTCATCGCGGTGCGCGGGCCTCTCACTATCGCGGCCCCCCCCGTTGCGGGGCACAGGCTCCAGACGCGCAGGCTCAGCAGCTGTGGCCCACGGGCCCAGCTGCTTCGTGGCATGTGGGATCCTCCCAGACCAGGGCTCGAACCCGTGTCTCCTGCATTAGCAGGCAGATTCTCAACCACTGCGCCACCAGGGAAGCCCCATGCCACTTTTGATATCAAAAACTGTGCTAGTTAGCTATTGCTGCATTTAAAAAAAAAAATGAAACGAAACTCAAAAACAACTTATTATATCACAATTTTGAGATTCAGAAATTCAGGTAAAGCAAACTAGGAATAGCTTATTTCAGCTCCCTAGTGATTATTAAAAATTTAAAATACACAAAATAATTTTTAAGAAGGGGAAAGGACAAATGGGAGTAAAATGTTTGTGTGTTTGTCTGAGAAGTGATAAAAGTACCTATTATATATTAAATTGGAATAAATCAGGGATATGACATGTAATCTCTAGTATAATAATTAAAGGTTGTTAAAGAAAGTTAAAAAATCAAGATAGTAGAGGAAATAACTTATATCTAAGGTTAATGCAAAAAAAGATAATGAAGGAGGTAAAACAGAATACAAATCAAGTGGATCAAACAGCAAAAATATAGTAAGATATTAGATTTAAACACAAACATACTAGTAACTACACTAAATGCAAATAATATTTCAAATAAAAGACAAAGATTGTCAGATTTTTTAAATTCAGTCATATGCTGCTTACAATAGACACACTTTAAATACAAAAATATAGGAATATTGAAAGTAAAAAGCATGCAAATATCAACCAAAAAAAGATGATGTAGCTACATTAATATCATATAAAAGTAGACCTTAACCAAAAAAAATAGTGATAAAGAGGGATATGTGATAATGGCAGAAGGGTCTTAAATTTTATGTGCCTAATAACAGTTTTAATTTTAAAATGCAGACAAATTGATGTAGATTATAAAGAGGAGACAAACCCAGAGTCATACTGGAAAACTTAACACTTTTTTATTTCTAGAATTGAGGGATCAAATAGACAAAAAATTTATTAAGAATATAAAAGATTTGAGGATCAAAATTAATCACATTGACCTAATTGACATATATAAGACATTACACCAAGCAACTGCAGAATGCATACTCTTTTTCAAGAGCACTGGAACATTTACCAAAATTGACCAAATGCTGGGCCTCAACAGATGTTAAATAAATTATATAGAGTATGTTATCTTACCAAAATGGAATAAAGTTGAACCCAGAAGCAAAATATAACTAGGAAATACCCAAAACACTGTAAATTAAGTTATACACCCTGAAATAAAAAGTCATCAGTCAACAAGGAAATCATAATGGAAAATAGAAAGTATTTTTAAAAGTATGATAGTTAAAACAAACACATTAAAACGGAAGGGTCAACACTAATGGAGGATTAGAGGGAATTATATACCCTTTACTGAATGAGAACAAAGAGAACCAAAAATCAGCTCTAATTATCGGTGTCAAAAAATGAGAAAAATGAAAATTAAACACAATGAAATGGAAAGGAGGCAATAATAAAAATAAAAGCTGAAATTGAAGAAATGCCAAATGAACAGACAACAGAAAATTAACAATACCAAAAGTTTGTTCTTTTGGTTGTACTATAGCAAAATGGACACAAGATAGAAAAATCTAAAAATTGTTTGTTTTAAACTCTTCTGGCCTGCCTCACCTCCACTTGGTTGATCTTTTTGTAGACTCCTAAATATATTACAACTCAGAAGTGCAAGTTTGAGGAAGTTAACATCTCATGGAGCAACCCTTGACCAATGTTTCAGAAGAGCTAATAAGGAATATTTCTCATTTCCAGGACTAAGGCAGACAGTTCTGAGATGCATTCTTCACACCTACTTACCAGGTTCCAGGGAATCAAAAACCCTCAGTTCTCAGAGTAGTTAACAGTTTGATTATGCAAATCTGCATTGACTTTCCTCTTTCTCTCAGTTTCTTCACTCTTGTTTTATGGGATACTTTACTAATTAAGTTACCTCCATCTAAGTCTGCTTTTTTTTTTTTTTTCAACTTAGAAGACAGTCTAATATATTTTAAGTAACTTGTATCTGTAATTTAAAAATTCTCACAAAAATTCCAGGCCACATGGTCTCATAAGTGAATGCTGCTAATCATATACACATTCTCCCAGAGAAAAGGAAAAGAGGGAAACTTCCAAACATTATATAAGGCAAGCATTACTTTGACATCAAAACCTGACAAGGAGATTTTTAAAAAAATCAAACCAATCTCTCTCACAAATATAGATACAAAAAAATTCTAAAGAAAACATTAGCAAAGTGTTCTCTTTTAATACATAAAAGAGGACAATGGATCACAACCCTTTGGGATCATTGTAGTAATATAAATATAGTTAAGCATTTGAAACTTCATCAATATTATTCACCATATCAACAGAATGAAGGAGAAAAACTATACAATGATCTTAATACATGGAAAATAAGTATTTGAAAAATCTAATATTCTTTCATGATAAAAATGCTTAGCATGCTATAAATTAAATGAAAATTTCATAATCTTTTGAAGATATCAAATTATGTAGGTCCAAATATCCTAGAGCAAATACCATACGCAATGATGAAATGTTGAAAATTTTCCCTATAAATTTGGGAATTAGTCAAGAGTGCCTGCTCTCATCATCCACCAGAGGGCAGATAGCAGAAGCAAGAAGAACTACAATCCTGCAGCCTGTGGAACAAAAACCACATTCACAGAAAGATAGACAAGATGAAAAGGCAGAGGGCTATGTATCAGATGAAGGAACAAGATAAAACCCCAGAAAAACAACGAACTGAAGTGGAGATAGGCAACCTTCCAGAAAAAGAATTCAGAATAATGATACTGAAGATGATCCAGGACCTCGGGAAAACAATGGAGGCAAACATCAAGAAGATGCAAGAAATGTTTAACAAAGACCTAGAAGAATTAAAGAACAAACAAACAGAGATGAACAATAAAATAACTGAAATGAAAACTACACTAGAAGGAATCAATAGCAGAATAACTGAGGCAGAAGAACGGATAAGTGACCTGGAAGACAGAATGGTGGAGTTCACTGCTGCGGAACAGAATAAAGAAAAAAGAATGAAAAGAAATGAAGACAGCCTAAGAGACCTCTGGGACAACATTAAACGCAACAACATTCGCATTATAGAGGTCCCAGAAGGAGGAGAGAGAGAGAGAAAGGACCCGAGAAAGTATTTGAAGAGATTATAGTCGAAAATGTCCCTAACATGGGAAAGGGAATAGCCACCCAAGTCCAGGAAGCACAGGAAGTCCCATACAGGATAAACCCAAGGAGAAACATGCCAAGACACATAGTAATCAAATTGGCAAAAATTAAAGACAAAGAAAAATTATTGAAAGCAGCAAGGGAAAAACGACAAATAACATACAAGGGAACTCCCATAAGGTTAACAGCTGATTTCTCAGCAGACACTCTACAAGCCAGAAGGGAGTGGCATGATATACTTAGAGTGATGAAGGGGAAGAACCTACAACCAAGATTACTCTGCCTGGCAAGGATCTCATTCAGATTTGATGGAGAAATCAAAAGTTTTACAGACAAGCAAAAGCTAAGAGAATTCAGCACCACCAAACCAGCTCTTCAACAAATGCTAAAGGAACTTCTCTAAGCGGGAAACACAAGAGAAGAAAAGGACCTACAAATACAAACCCAAAACAGTTAAGAAAATGGTCATAGAAACATACATATCGATAATTACCTTAAACGTGAATGGATTAAATGCTCCAACCAAAAGACACAGGCTTGCTGAATGGATACAAAAACAAGACCCATATATATGCTGTCTACAAGAGACCCACTTCAGACCTAGGGACACATACAGACTGAAAGTGAGGGGATGGAAAAAGATATTCCATGCCAATGGAAATCAAAAGGAAGCTGGAGTAGCAATACTCATATCAGATAAAATAGACTTTAAAATAAAGAATGTTACAAGAGACAAGGAAGGACACTACATAATGATCAAAGGATCAATCCAAAAAGAAGATATAACAATTATAAATATATATGCACCCAACATAGGAGCACCGCTATACATAAGGCAACTGCTAACAGTTATAAAAGAGGAAATCGACAGTAACACAATAATAGTGGGAGACTTTAACACCTCACTTACACCAATGGACAGATCATCCAAAATGAAAATAAATAAGGACACAGAAGCTTTAAATGACACAATAGACCAGATAGATTTAATTGATATTTATAGGATATTCCATCCAAAAACAGTAGATTACACTTTCTTCTCAAGTGTGCACGGAACATTCTCCAGGATAGATCACATCTTGGGTCACAAATCAAGCCTCAGTAAATTTAAGAAAATTGAAATCATACCAAGCATCTTTTCTGACCACAACGCTATGAGATTAGAAATGAATTACAGGGAAAAAAATGTAAAAAAAACACAAACACAATGAGGCTAAACAATACGTTACTAAATAACCAAGAGATCACTGAAGAAATCAAAGAGGAAATCAAAAAATACCTAGAGACAATTGGCAATGAAAACACGACGATCCAACACCTGTGGGATGCAGCAGAAGCAGTTCTAAGAGGGAACTTTATAGCTATACAAGCCTACCTCAAGAAAAAAGAAAAATCTCAAATAAACAATCTAACCTTACACCTAAAGGAACTAGAGAAAGAAGAACAAACAACCCGAAGTTAGCAGAAGGAAAGAAATCATAAAGATCAGAGCAGAAATAAATGAAATAGAAACAAAGAAAACAATAGCAAAGATCAATAAAACTAAAAGCTGGTTCTTTGAGAAAATAAACCAAATTGATAAACCATTAGCCAGACTCATCAAGAAAAAGAGGGAGACTCAAATCAATAAAATTAGAAATGAAAAAGGAGAAGTTACAACAGACACCGCAGAAATACAAAGCATCCTACGAGACTATTACAAGCAACTCTATGCCAATAAAATGGAGAACCTGGAAGAAATGGACAAATTCTTAGAAAGGTATAACCTTCCAAGACTGAACCAGAAAGAAATAGAAAATATGAACAGACCAATCACAAGTAATGAAATGGAAACTGTGATTAAAAATCGTCCAACAAACAAAAGTCCAGGACCAGATGGCTTCACTGGTGAATTCTATCAAACATTTAGAGAAGAGCTAACACCTATCCTTCTCAAACTCTTCCAAAAAATTGCAGAGGAAGGAACACTCCCAAAGTCATTCCATGAGGCCACCATCACCCTGATACCAAAACCAGACAGATACTACAAAAAAAGAAAATTACAGACCAATATCACTGATGAATATAGATGCAAAAATCCTCAACAAAATACTAGAAAACAGAATCCAACAACACATTAAAAGGATCATACACCATGATCAAATGGGATTTATCCCAGGGATGCAAGGATTCTTCAATATATGCAAATCAATCAATGTGATACACCATGTTAACAAGTTGAGGAATACAAACCATATGATCATCTCAATAGAGGCAGAAAAAGCTTGTGACGAAATTCAACACCCATTTATGATAAAAACTCTCCAGAAAGTGGGCATAGAGGGAACCTACCTCAACATAATAAAGGCCATATATGACAAACCCACAGCAAACATCATTCTCAATGGTGAAAAACTGAAAACATTTCCTCTAAGATCAGGAACAAACAAGGATGTCCACTCTCACCACTATTATTCAACATAGTTTTGGAAGTCCTAGCCATGGCAATCAGAGAAGAAAAAGAAATAAAAGGAATACAAATTGGAAAAGAACAAGTAAAACTGTCACTGTTTGCAGATGACATGATACTATACATAGAGAATCCTAAAAATGCCAACAGAAAACTATTAGAGCTATCGATGAATTTGGTAAAGTTGCAGGATACAAAATTAATGCACAGAAATCTTTTGCATTCCTATACACTAATGATGAAAAATCTGAAAGAGAAATTAAGGAAACACCCCCATTTCCCATTGCAACAAAAAGAATAAAATACCTAGGAATAAACCTACCTAAGGAGACAAAAGACCTATATGCAGAAAACCATAACATTGATGAAAGAAATTAAAGATGATACTAACAGATGGAGAGATATACCATGTTCTTGGATTGGAAGAATCAACATTGTGAAAATGACTATACTACCCAAAGCAATCTACAGATTCAATGCAATCCCTATCAAATTACCAATGGATTTTTTTATGGAACTAGAACAAAAAATCTTAAAATTTGTGTGGAGACACAAAAGACCCCAAAGAGTCAAAGCAGTCTTGAGGGAAAAAAATGGAGCGGGAGGAATCCGACCCCCTGACTTCAGACTATACTACAAAGCTACAGTAATCAAGACAACATGGCACTGGCACAAAAACAGAAACATAGATCAATGAAACAAGATAGAAAGCCCAGAGGTAAACCCACGCACCTATGGTCAACTAATCTCTGACAAAGGAGGCAAGGATATACAATGGAGAAAAGACAGTCTCTTCAATAAGTGGTGCTGGGAAAACTGGAAAGCTACATGTAAAGGAATGAAATTAGAGCACACCATAACACCATACACAAAAATAAACTCAAAATGGATTTGAGACCTAAATTTAAGACCGGACACTATAAAACTCTCAGAGGAAAACATAGGAAGAACACCCTCTGACATAAATCACAGCAAGATGTTTTTTGATCCACCTCCTAGAGTAATGGAAATAAAAACAAAAATAAACAAATGAGACCTAATGAAACTTCAAAGCTTTTGCACAGCAAAGGAAACCATAAACAAGATGAAAAGACAACCCTCAGAGTGGGAGAAAATATTTGCAAACGAATCAACGGACAAAGGATTAATCTCCAAAATATATAAACAGCTCATGCAGCACAATATTAAAGAAACAAACAACCCAATCCAAAAATGGGCAGAAGACCTAAATAGACATTTCTCCAAAGAAGACATACAGATGGCCAAGAAGCACATGAAAAGCTGCTCAACATCACTAATTATTAGAGAAATGCAAATCAAAACTACAATGAGGTATCACCTCTCACCAGTTAGAATGGGCATCATCAGAAAATCTACAAACAACAAATGCTGGAAAGGGTGTGGAGAAAAGGGAACCCTCCTGCACTGTTGGTGGGAATGTAAATTGATACAGCCACTATGGAGAACAGTATAGAAGTTCCTTAAAAAACTAAAAATAGAATTACCATATGATCCAGCAATCCCACTACTGGGCATATTTCCAGAGAAACCCACAATTCAGAAAGACACATGCACCCCAATGTTCATTGCAGCACTATCTACAATAGCCAGGTCATGGAAGCAACCTAAATGCCCATCAACAGACGAATGGATAAAGAAGTTGTGGTACATATATACAGTGGACTATTACTCAGCCATAAAAAGGAACGAAATTGGGTCATTTGTTGAGATGTGGATGGATCTAGAGACTGTCATACAGAGTGAAGTAAGTCAGAAAGAGAAAAACAAATATCGTATATTAATGCATGTATGTGGAACCTAGAAAACTGGTACAGATGAACTGGTTTGCAGGGCAGAAGTTGAGACACAGATATAGAGAACAAACGTATGGACACCAAGGTGGGAAAGCCGCAGGGGGGTGGGGATGGTGGTGTGATGAATTGGGCAATTGGGATTGACATGTATTCACTGATGTGTATAAAATTGATGACTAATAAGAACCTGCTGTATAAAAAAATAAATAAAATTAAATTTAAAAAAAAGAGTGCCTGCTCTCATCAAAACAGAACCATTAATAATAGGAAAAATTAAAATCATGGGCCAACTGATAAGATGCAATGAGAACACAGCATTACTTTTGTAAGATTCCTGCCACGATAAACAACCTAAACTAATATGACGACAATCAGGCAAACACCAACAGAGGGATCTTCTACAAAGGAAATGCCTTGTAATCTCCAAATGTGTCAAGGTCAAAGGAGTCAAGGAAAGACTGAGGAATCAAGAAACCAAAAGAGATTAAAGAGACATGACAATTAAAGCAAAATCAATTTGTGAGTCTGAACTAGAGTTTTTGCTATGAAAAACACTGTGACATTTGGTGAAACCTGAATAGGATGATTTTTAGTTAATAGTAATGTACCAGTATTAATTTCTTGCTACTGATAGTTGTAATATGGTTACTTATGAGAGTGTCCTTGTTTGCAGTAAAATATTCCAGGCCTGTAAGGGCTTCAGCTCTTCAGTTTAGTCTCAAATGGTTTAGGGGGAATAACGAAGCCTTTGTGTTGATTACATGGACAACTTTTCTGGAAGTTTAAGAGTTTTTTTTAATTCTAAAATTTACAGGGAAAATCTACATTGTTAAGGTGATTTTACTTTTTAATCATTTAAATAACTAATTGATTTCAAATTAGGCTTCTTTAAAAGGAATCACAGTTTACATGGATGATCATTTCTAGAGTTATAACTGGATCAAATCAGTCAGTGTTTCAGAATAAGCTTTTTTCCAGACAAAATGAAAGAATGGGTGTTTACTTTTTAATTTTATTTCTTCTCCTATTGCTAAGCATGAATATATTTTTTAAATCTTTTTGGTCTTTAGTCTTAGGTTCTAAAAATTCATTGCATTTATTAAACATGCTCATATTAATATAATATATATATTAATATATAATATAATCATATATAATAACTTGATATGATGCAAGAGAAAAACATAAACAGTGCCTGAAAGACTATGCTGTTTGTATTTAATAAACTCTATTTCTGAGGATCTTTGCTTAATTATAATGACTTAAAACCCACATTATGTTTGTGGGGTTTAAGAATCAACATTTGATATATTGTGGTTTCATCAAAGATGGATTTTATTTTACATTTTTTATTGCTAAAATTGAGAGAAAAGTGAGTGGACTGCACTGTATATTACTAAAATACTTTGGTTTTTCTGTTAAGAGCAAGGTATTGATATTTATCAGACTTTACAGAGAGACCATTAATTCTCCACAAAGTAATCTACTGTGAAATTTCCCCAAATGGTATTCTAGCTATGTATTTATTTTATTATAAATAAGAAATTTGCCTGATCAATAAAATTGTGCATATTCTGTGTGAAATAGAAGTTTATTTTTCACTGGAGTAATAATGGTATTAGAATTAAGAAACCTAGACAATTGAACTTTGAATGACCAGTAGGATCAGTTTTGTCACGGTTATAATTACTTCCACAGAATATCATTTCTCCTCTTAATGTGCACTTGGTGTGAATGACATGACTTACGATTATCATGAAATTGTTTTGGTCACCTTAACAATCACTACATAAATTTTCTATTTAAATGACGAATGAATTGCCATTAATTCATTTAAGGGTGTATTTATCAAATGCTTAACTATTTTCTGCACGTAGTACACGGGGGTTATTTAGGATGAGAGACAGATGCTGTTACCATATGAGTGTTTTCTTATGATCCTAAGCAAATTCTCTTTTTCCTTTCAAAAAACCTGAAACTAAAAGTAATTTTAATTTTTTAACTTAATTAAATATCTATCGTGTCTATTATCTGCATTACTTTATCACTATATGATATATAAAGATAGATGAAGTGTAGCACTGGATTCATAGAGTATAATAAAATAAGGAAAATGGATAACATTAATACAATTTGCATGTGATAAATTTCATATGAGCTAAGCAAAGCCAGTTGGCACAGCATTGGATAAAGGATAGATCATAAGGGAGATACAGTATTTTGAATAAATTTTGTGGGCCAGGGGACTAGGGTGACTTACTTGGCTTTTGTCTCTAAATCTATGAAAGGCTTGTTGATGCTACTCTCTTCTCAGCCCTTTCCATGGACTTTCCTATAATGTTTTATGTCCAAGTAATATTTTTAAAGTATTTTGAAAATATCTATTTATGGAAAGTGAATTTTCTTTTGTATAATAATTGAACAGTCTCTTTTGAAATTTAAAGAAGAGATTTTAAGTACAAAATAATGCAGGTATTCAACAAATACAGCAAAACAAATCATGAAAGTGTTATACAATGGTACATGGTCATGTCAAATGCTAAGATCATGGCACCAGAATGAATGAAATTTGAGTATCAGAGAAATTAAGCTGATTAAGATTAAGATTCGATGAAAGAGTAACCAGGCAAAGAAGGAAGAGCATTTCAGTGTGAAGGTACATCATGAGCAAAGATCTTATGCCAGGCATAGATATGGAATGCTTATTAAGAGAACAGGACAGTGTGGCTGAAGTGAAGATACATGGCAGTGAAATATGAGATTGGACATAAAAGTAGGGATTGAATTTTGTGGGACCACGCGGGCCATATGAAGAATGTTAGTATTTATCATAAGAGCAATGGGAAAACCATAAGTATTTTCAGTGGAGAGGTGACGTGTAGCTTTGTAATTTGAAAAGATTGCCTGCTTAAAAGCAAAGGATTACTAGAAAAAAAAAAGAGAAAAAAATTCAGTAAAATGATAATAGTTTGTTACACAGTACTACCACTTCTTTGTATTTTAGAAACATGAAACAGTTTAAAACAGTTAAAACAGATTCTTTCGATTAAGTGCTCAATCTTTGGTTCTCTTTCCCCTTCTTTTGCTTCTCTCCAAAGGGTTTCCAGGTGCAAGCATTCACACTACCCTTGAGTTGCCACTGGTCTCTGACAAAATGGTTTTTCCCATAGTTTCCTGACCTAGTATCTACTGAGTTGTAAATGGTTTTATTGTGCTATAAACCACTCATCCAATTCTGGCTAGACTGTGCTGAACATTGGCGGCTCCTTATTCAAATTCCAGCATTCTTTAGATCCTTGAATATTCTTAGCACCTCCATGTTCCATCCCTCAACAACCGTCCCTCCCACCATTGCTACCTAGGAAATGAGAATGCATCTATATCCTCTACAGAATTGTGTAACCCATAGGAGGTCATTATGTCACCTCTGATTCTCCTCTGTAGCCACTGCCTCCACCCATATGTACGGTTGTAGAATATGGCAAAAGGCCAAATGGAGCCTTACATGGATTTCATCCAGGGAGTTGGGTCACTAGTTCCAGTGCTCTCATGTTTCCTTTTACCCTTGTGGAAGTTTCTACTGAATCCCCAGAAATATCATCATATTCATCCACCAGAACCACAAATATGCACGCATTGAGTTTCCTCACATAGAGGTCCAGGAATAAGGGCATTGTTGTTGGATCCTTTGCCCTTCTCCTTCTTCTGAGGATAGGATTGCCCCCAAATACCCCTGTGATATCCTGAGTTCTCTTTACTTCTTGCTTATAGTAAAACAGATATTCAAGGATACTAGTCCAGGCCCATAATTTGTTAATAAGAGGATAATAAATTTAGACATTCCTTCCAACTTTACACTATTATACTAGGATATTTAAAAAAGCCCCCAAAACATTTTTTTCATTGGTCATAAAAGCTAAGCATTGATTTTTTTTCATTCTTTTCATTTCCTACCACAACAGTTTTAATTCTCTCCTCTCATTCTGTTTCTACCTCATAGCATATATATGACATAAGTTAACCAAAAATTGTCGAATACAGAGACATTCAAAAATAAAGCAATTTAATATATTTCGGTTGAGATTTTATAATTACATGAGGAAAACATTGCAGTGAAATTAGGTGTCTATTGCAGTGATCTAGAAGGGAGAGGGTTAGAAATTGTAAAAAAGTTGTTGGTGATAGAACTGGTAAAAAGTGAATGAATTTAAGGGACAAATCTGGCCCACCACCTATTTATGTAAATAAAGTTTTATTGTAACATTCATTTATGTACTCTCTGTGACTACTTTGCATTACAACAGCAAAGTTCAGTTGTCATGACAGAGACCACATATCAACAAAGCCTAAAATATTCACTGCTTTGTCCTTCACAGAAAATTTTTGCCAACTCCTAATTAATAGCATAGATACAAATTCTATGCATTATTTATACTACTTTTTTATTAAAGATATCAGCAAGGAGATTTTTACCTGTTGTGAACAGTTGGCTTTGATCTTGTTTTTAACTTGGTGTTCTAGAGGCAGCATTGACGTAAATATTATTTAACTTCATATGGAAAGGAACTTTTTAAATTTTTATTTATTTTTTTATTTTTGGCTGCGTTGGGTCTTCATTGCTATGCG
Source organism: Balaenoptera acutorostrata (assembly GCF_949987535.1). Taxonomy (NCBI): domain Eukaryota; kingdom Metazoa; phylum Chordata; class Mammalia; order Artiodactyla; family Balaenopteridae; genus Balaenoptera; species Balaenoptera acutorostrata. Next base: position 47,570,690 of record NC_080071.1, on the reverse strand, counting down.
CAGGCTTTCTTTTAGTTGCGGCGAGCGGGTGCTACTCTTCGTTGCCGTGCACAGCCTTCTCATTGCGCTGGCTTCTCTTGTTGCAGAGCACAGGCTCTAGGTGTGCGGGCTTCAGTAGTTGTGGCACACAGGCTTCAGTAGTTGTGGCTCGCAGGCTCTAGAGCACAGGCTCAGTAGTTGTGGCGCATGGGCTTAGTTGCTCTGCAGCATGTGGGATCTTCCCAGACCAAGGCTCGAACCCATGTCATCTGAATTGGCAGGCAGATTCTTAACCACTGCATCACCAGGGAAGCCTGGAGTCCTTTTACAGAGTCAGTAATCATTTATAACTTCCTTATGATTCCATTTGACATGAATAGCTCAGTTTGTACACATCCTGTTGCAGATCTGGAATTAGCTATTTCTCCAAGGAGTTCTGTATCCTCTTAGTGAGAAATGTTAGTTAGTGAGCACAATCTTGATGCTAGGAATGCTCATTGGTTATTGGGTTGGTCATTATTTTTAGTATTTTTTAAAAGACAGAACTAGAGTACACATTTTGTTTTAAGATAACTATATTGATGCTTCCAATTCAATATCAGAATTATTCTTACTTAATCTCATTGATCTTACCTCTGTATTTCCTCCTATCAATGTTAAAAATCCTTGTTCTCAGTGACCCCAACATTCTCATTTGTTTTACCCTGTGTAAGAAATATACTACAGTCTCAGAATAATAAAACCAATAGGACCTACAACAATATGATGACTAAAATACTGTTTTTAGTATACCTAGAAGTTTCCTTTAAGTCAACTTTACTTTTAACAATTACTCAATATATTTTAGTAATTACTTTAGTAAATTATTTTTTGACTTTAGTGGATTTCCATTAAAATTGTCTATAGTTCTGGAAATTCCTATAATATTTTGAAGTTAAGTAAACACAAAACCACTTGATAAAATATCTTGGGGAAGTGCCGTCATTCTTTATCTGTCTTTTGTTTCAGAAAATCTTTATTCCACCTCTATAAGAATTTCAAATCTCTTTCTTTCCAACCCCCTCTATGTCTTCTACACAATCCCCATTTAGAACATTTCTTTAGATCATAATCAGCCTAAGAAACTATGATGAAGAGGAAAATAAATATTATACTACATTTATTTAAGTACTGTTTTTTCAAAAGAAAAACCACTGCATTTTTTCCTCAAACAGTACTTGAAATATATTATTGAATGCTACCTTTAGGAGATCAAGAATCTATACAGATATAATAAAGATATATACATATGTACTTCAAATAGGACTTATTCTTGTCTCTATGGGTTATAATGTTTAAATCACATTAATATGAACTTTGTTTCTTTTAATACTCCTCAATCTTCCCTTTTTCAGTAATATCTTATCCTCTTTGTTGTTAGACACGTTAAAGGGTACAACATGCAATATTTATATGATGAAAACTTTATTTTTTTCTTAAATATGGATTTGGAAACATGATGAAAGCTTAATGTTCACTTAACTATGTATTTGGAGATATCCCAGTTGAAAATGTGATGTATCATGAGTATTTCCTCTTGAGGGCTTTGAAAATGTGTCCTTACTGATTGTAATGTAAAATCCACAGTCAGCTGCAAGTTACTCATGACTATATAGCTAAGTATAAATGATTTGACTATGAGTCAACTTCTTATGCATATAGAAAAATGCCTTGTATCACAATTATATTTCAAGAGCAATTCAATTATAGCCTTTTTCAAAATCAAGGAAAGATATTCTGAGTATGCCGGGTTATTTGCAATAACTGCCTCTCAGCTTCATATTAATATAGATGATAAACACAGTTCTTTGTACAAAATTTGAATTTTATGAATTGTAAATTTGAAAGGTTGTCTTTACTGGAACATTATTTATATTAATTATTTTACTTAAAATAGTTTATATTCATAATCACTGATTTAATATACTTCTAATTTTAGTGAATTCTCAGACTACTGCTATAAATGACACTGAAACTTTTATTTAAATTATGAGGAATCTTTCATACAAGAAAATTAAGTAGCAAGACCAAGATCGTTGATAGAAACTTGTGGTGGAGAGAACACTAGTTTCCATCTAATTATAGCTGTATAATTCATTTTATTTATACTACATTTATTTATACTAAATACAAATTTATACTAAATTACAAAACCAGATTTGAGGAAAAAATTGAATTTAGGCAATTAAAACATGTATGGCTAAATGAAAACCAAAGCATTTATAATTATTTTTCTCTTCTCAATGTTATCTTTATCTTCAGATTTGGTTTTCCACCACCCTTGACCTTGTGTATACCTATTATGTGTATGCAATTCTCTTTGAAACATGGGGGGTTTTGTTTATTTTTTTTTTTGTTTCATTTTTAATGCAGGAGTGGAATTTTTGAAAAATGACTTAAAATCTTTAAAATTTAATAAATTTATCAACTGTAGTATGCCAGACAGAACTTAGAGCCAACCAACAATGTCCTCCAATTTCTTCTGTTCTTGTTCAGTACTTCTTATCTCACACCAAGGTGTTCATCCAGGTGGCATCAAGTTATAAAGAATCTTAAGGAAGGCTCTTAAAGAGAAATCACAACAAATTATTACAGAGCCTAGAGCATACACACTGAAATAGATGAAAGGCTCTACTCCTTGTCATGTAGATAGTGATGGATAAGTGCCCATTGTTTGCATATAACCTCCAAATTTCTTTCAACAGTTAAAGTTGAATTTTTTAAACATAATTTGGTAGGTCCAGTATTTTTAGCAGGTAACGTGATGACAAGTTCTTTAGTTTGTTAATCAATAGTGATGTATTGGTCAGAACTGATTTAATACAGTAATAACCAATAAGTATAATATTGAATTATGGTTAATTATATCCAATAACAATAAGAAGTAGAAGGAGGAGGAGGAAGAAAAAAAGAAGAGGAGGAGAAGATGGAGGAGGAGGGAAGGGAAGAAGAAGTAAATGCAGTTATTCCTCATCCAAACACTTCAGCAAGGTATATAGGAAGAAGGGGAATGCATTTATTGCCATTCAGGATTCTGCTTGTCTGTGAGGGTGAGTAGATCTCCCTTTAGCCTGCAAGTGTTATCAGGAAAGAGCTAGTCTGGGCCTCTTTCTTGGAGGAATCAAATGGAAGTCCAATCCACAGTGTTCAGTTTGTGACCTGCAAAGGCAAAAAAAAATGCCTTCTCTTTTAGAAGATTCTTGGTCTTGTTTGTGCACTATGTAATTCAGACTATTTGGGTTTTGCAATAGGTATTAATATACATGGAAGTTTTAGGAGAAATAAATTTGACATTCAAATATAGCAGTATTCTACTTTTTTAAAATAGAATTTTCTGTATTGTCATCTATAATTTCAAAAATTCTCCTCTCATAATCTTAGTTTAACATATACTCACTTGTTTTCTATTTCCATTTCTTCTTCTATTTCTTTAAAAAGTGCTTCATATGCTTTGGGTATGCAACACTAGAACTGTCAATAAGGAAGCCATAATTTATATGCTTTGTAGTGAGTGTTTAAGAAGAGTTAACAAAACTATAAAATTATTTGTCCTTAAAAGTCTCATTTTACTAAAAATTTGGAAACTGGAGTAGCCTGAGGAATGTAGGAAAATACGGAAATTTCCAAAAGATACTTAGTTCTTAAGAATGATATGAAATAAAGTTAACAGTTTTGTAATCCTCATTCCCTGAATCAATTCCCTTTGAAAACCTCAGTAAGAGCCTTTTACACTTGATACGCATCTCTAAATTTGATCAAAGAAATTCATTTTAAATTATGCAATTTTAAAAAGAATTTGATCGATTGCTTTGCATTTTTAATCAAACTACTAAAAGTTTTAACTAATAGAGAGAAAATGATTGCAAAGGAAATAAAACATTTATAGGTGGATATTAAGCATGTTTTGCAACTAATTGCTCAATACTCAAAACTTATTTCTCTTATTTTATTCTGTTTAAGAATGTTAGCAATAATTTAAACATCTCTCCTTTGTTCTGAATAAATTTATATTAATTTACTCTCCAAATTATTTTTAGATATTCTTATTCTCATATATATTTATTGTGATCAATTTAAGTTTACTATATTTTAAGGATATGAAAACAGTTTGAAAGCTTATTTACATGGATGATGACGCATACGAAGTGGCACAGACCTATTTAAATTAAATATAAATCAGGTGTAGAGTAAAGTTAAATTTAGTAGATTTGAACCAATTTTACAGCACTAAATATGTTCCCTATTGAATTCATTAATAGGCCAAACAATTATTAGAGCTTTTTGATAAAGTTTTATGAAGTCCCTCTTTTCTTGTAGTGGCAATTCAAAGGTACAAACTCAGCCTGAATATATCCTGTTGAATTCGCTATAAGAGCTATTTTAGGAATCATCAATACAGTTGACTCTTCCATTTTTAAGGTTATATGATCCAAAATTCCGAATTAACATAGCTCTCCAATCAGAAGTCTATAGGTTCTGGTTTCCAATATTAATATAGATGTCTTAGCATAGCAAAGGTGATTAATTCTGGCACCTTTAAGAAGTTATGGGCTGCACAGTAGTGGAGCAAAGTTTTTTGCTTAGTTTTGTTTTTTCTATTCTTACCTGTTTTATGAGAAATATGGTTTTGTTCTTCATAGGATGCGCTCTAATAAAGTTCATCTACGAAAAGTTAAGTTTGCAAGGTTAGATGGATCCACAGGTCTAGAAAAGCAACAATAAAGGGGTCCAAGTCGGTAGGAATTTTGAAACTGCTAGGTGGCATTTCAGGGGCTCCAAGGAGCTCTGGTTTTTTATGTCTCAGTGCAGAAAAAATTCAGCAAGAGCTAATGCAATAAGTGATTTATTAGAATAGGACGCTTGTGAGACTTATAAGCGGGCAGGTGAGTATAGCGCTGCCCTGAGTACTTAGCGGGTTATATTTTTATAATCAAAGGAAAAGAGGGGAGGGGGAGAAGACCACCTTCTTCCTCGTTCTTCTAGTCTTCCATCATTAACTCCTCCTGCGTCTTGGGAAGGGGAGTTTTTGATCCTATATGGTGCATCCAGGACTGTCATGGCACTATGGAAAAATTATTTCAGGTCTCAGTACAATGAGAGTCTTTCATTTTTAAATGTCACCTTTCCATAAATTATTGTTTTTTTGTGTGTGCAGAGAGCATGTCCTAGGGGTCATTAACTTGTTGACATCACTGGCAAGGTTGTAGGCCTTATTTTCCACTATTATTTTATTGTCTTGAAGCATGCCTCATGCCTCCATTGCATGGGTTTGTTACTGAGCAAATTAGCTTGGTTTTGTTGTTAGGCAAGCCAGTCTGGCTTTGATGCTAAGCGACTCTCTGTGCTTTATGAGTCAAGCAAGCCCATATTGTTTCAGGATTTTTCCATTACTTTCTTGAGTGATCATTAACTTACTGCGATCTCCCAAAGCCCCCTAAAGTTTCCTCTCTATCTACAATCCCCTAGTGGGATCTAAACTAACTATTTGATTATCCTATTCTACCCCTATCAATTTGGCATGAAAAAAGTTCTATAATAAATGCTAGATGTATGCTTCATGTATATAGAGCATTACAGCAAAAGGAAACCATCATCAGGCAAAAGAGAGAAGTTATGTACAAAATGCCTCAAAACCAGGAAGCCTGACACATACTAGCAAGTGCTGGTCATGTAGCATATTCCTGCCAAGAAACCAGCTTCAACAGCGGAGCCCTCCAGGAATCTCATTGAGCCCAAATTCAAATCATCAGTCTCACTGTAATCAATAAACAAAGCTGACGAGCTAGTACAAACCCCACAAATCTCCTCAGTTCCAGGTCACAAAGCAACACTTTTTTTTTTTTAAGTTTTATTTATTTATTTATTTTTGGCTGCGTTAGGTCTTTGTTGCTGCGCGCGGGCTTTCTCTAGTTGCAGCAAGTGGAGGCTACTCTTCGTTGCGGTGCCTGGGCTTCTCATTGCAGTGGCTTCTCTTGTTGCAGAGCACGGGCTCTAGGCACGCGGGCTTCAGTAGTTGTGGCACGTGGGCTCCAGTAGTTGTGGCACGTGGGCTCAGTAGTTGTGGCTCACGGGCTCTAGAGTGCAGGCTCAGTAGTTGTGGTGCATGGAATTAGTTGCTCTGCGGCATGTGGGATCTTCCTGGACCAGGGCTCGAACCCGTGTCCCCTGCATTGGCAGGCAGGCTGTGCCACCAGAGAAGCCCCAAAGCAACACTGTTAATCAATATGTTTGTACCTTGACCAGAGGGCAGTGTCATACATGTATATTTCTTATTTCACTAAGAGAGCTAAGGCTAATTCCAGACCTCCTGAAATTAATTCTTACAGCATGGTCAACCTGCCAACTGATAGTTAAGGCCTTCTTATGACAAAATGCTCATTCTTAGTTTGTCAACAGTACTTGCCTTACAACATCATATAGTCAGATAATCAGAAGTTACGTACAGATTCCAAATGTTTGTAATACCCAAATGTTTGGGTTTAGATGGAATTATACAGCTAAACCATCCAGTAGTACCAGCATAAACTTTTTCATATTTGTGTGCTAACTGTAGTTTTTCACCTCCCTGATAAACAGCTTTCTGTACTTTATGGTATATGTTTGCTGAATGGCTAAGAAAACAATCTACCATTAATCAAGTCTAAGTCTTCTTCAGGCCAATTCTCCTCTATAAGGATAATATCCTGAGGGGACTTTAATTCAGTCTCCTAGTACATATTGCAAAGATTTCCCAATTTCAGATATTTGAAAAGCTTACCATATACCACACAGCATACTTATGTAGGTCTTTATTTAAAAGCAAATGAAAGAGAGAATACAGGCAAACATTGAGCTTCCACAAAACATCCCATGAGAAAGCTCCTCAGGAGTCTTAATTCACACATGCTGACCTTGTTCTGTCTCCAGCTTAAACCACCAAGATCTGTGCAAAGACTGTTAACTTTGGGAGACCTCAAAGCAAAAGTCCTGAGCAGGGCTTTTATGCCTCTCTGGCTGCATAATAAGCCAGACTGACTTAACTGGTTAGGCTGGTTGCAAACCATCAGTAAAGAAACTAAGTTTGGGGGATTTCTAGAGGTAGTTTAGAAGTTTAAATAAATCATCATAGATTCTACTGCCCTTACCTTAGCCGGGGGTCAAAAACCGGACATTCAGGAGTCCCCAGAATATAGTGTCTCCAACCTACCCGTAACTGAAACTTATCTCACATATTTACTGTAATGAATACTAACATTATCTTATCATGCTTACAATACATATATGTATATAATACCAGTATTATAATTGTGCAAACTAATAGGTAGAGGGTAAGGCATCAGAAATAGAGAACTCATGGTAGGTTTTTTGTTGCTGTTTTTGTTCCTGTTGTTGTGTTTTACATAGTGAATTAGTTCCAAAATCAGCAATAAAACCCAAGTCTTCTGAATCACAGTCCGTCTCCATTGCATCTTGATGCCTTGCAACATAAATGTGAACTTCCTGGGGTTTGAAAGGTGTAACTCATTTATGAGATAGATATTCTATATATCATGCAAAGAAAACAGTTGTAATATCCTAGAAATAGCAATATAAAAATTTTCTGATGTGAATTATTTAGCTCTGTCATCAACAAATCAAAGTTAAACACCATTTAAAATTAATGTAAAAAATAAAAATAAAAAAATAAAATTAATGTATATTTCAATAACTAAGTATACTGTTGACTTGTTTTAATTATTTTAGCTTTATGTATGTTTTCCATATTCTTTTTCATATTACATTATATGTTGCTACTTTATGTAACCTTTATTTAAAGCAAAGACAAAACATATTTTTTTTCAATATCTGGATAATACCATTTTTTAAAAAATTTGTACCTTTTACATTACAAAGATTTAGCTCATTATATCCCTTTAAGTCATCTAGCATTTGCTTCAATGAAGCCATCCATGCTTTTTTATATCTTCTATTTATTAAAGATAATTTTTCTGTCTCTGAAACTCGGAAAGATTTCTATTACTTTCTATGTTAAAATGTAACTGTAAATCTTCTTTACTCTTGAATATTAATTTTCTCAGGGTTAGCATTCCTTCTGTCTTTCATCAGAAAAAGATAAAATTATAAGAACATGATTTATATTTAAAGACACTATTTTTCTATCATATGACTGGTTCAGATGATAATACCAGTGATACCTTATACAAAATCAAATTACTAAATTGTAGGTCTGTAAAATTCCAGTAGGAAATATGTCTTTATGTGTGATACTTAAGTTAACAATAATATTGTATTGTCATGCATTTATTTGATGCATTTGATTTAATTTGCTGTCATCTAAACAAGTTGCTGAAATTTGTTATTTTCTGCTTTCAAGAAAGCCTCTTTTTGGAAAATATTGATTAAATATAAATATATTATAAATATAATATAAATTTGTATTATAAATATAATTCATTAATTTAAGCCAAAATTTTGTCTATGAATCATGCCACATAATCCATATATAGTGTCTGTGTATGAAGTACAGAGATCAGAGTCTCCCCTATGAAGAAACAGTTTGCAATCATGATTTGCGTGAACTGAATTCAGACATTATATGTGTAATTGAGGTCTATGGTTAACAAGCATCTTAATTCAGAATTATATGGTTATTAAGACTGAAGGACAACTATATAATTCACAATGTATTAGTAAAGAACTATCTTTGGGATAGAGAAATGAGAAACAAAGCCAGATTATGATGCAATTAATATAAATAATTACCACATTATATTTTAAATATAAAAAGCTTTCATCAAAATTATTTAAGGTGCATTATTAGTTTAAGAACAGATAGCCTAATTTAAAATGGCATATTTGAAGATAATATGCACTGGCAAGAAGGAAAAATTAAAAAACAAATTTTGCAGTGTTATTTCTAAATATTCAAAAGCTTGATATCAGATAAGCAAACAATTGAATCATTATTTGAGATTCTTATTGCTAATTTTGGATAGATACTTAGAATATTGAATTGATTTCATTTTTGTTATTAATAGTAGAGTAAGAAAGAGGCCATAAACACATATCTTGAGGAGAGGAAAGGCCAAGTTAGTTCTAGACCTTCAGCCCATAATACTAAAGTTCAGAGACAAAAAATAGATCAAAGTTTTCTTTTAGGGATACTCCAGGCCCAGCTTCTTCCTTGTAGTACTCTTGCTGGATTATAGGAAAAAGAGTAAGCTTAAGACCTAAGGTGATTCCAAATGTTCAAGTAAATGGTTTACAGGGCTCAGCACAGTTCTATCCATATCAGATACAGTTTTCTTCATCCAAGAATGAGTAAGGAGAAAAATATTGAACTAATGGTCCAGTTGGAGAATATGCCACAAGGATATGAACAAAGGATAAAACAAAAAATACAAGCATCAAATACAGGTAAAAAATATACATGAATTTTGGAAAAGTATTACTGCAGAAATCAAAGTAAACTTTCTCCCCAAGAATATTCATTTAAGTGTTATTTTTTTTTAATGGAAGCAACTGAGATGCCCCCAAATATGGAAATATTAAGTAAACTGAGATGTCCACACAGTGAAATACAATAGAACCTTTAAAACTGATGGTAGGGGAAATGACTACAAGTGATGTTTAAAATCAGGTTAAAAATATTGTGAGTATGAAATATTCATATTGTATATACAAACGTATCTATTGAAAGATAAAACAAGATGATAATAGTGATTCTCCCTGTATAGTACATTTCTGGTTTACTTTTTGCATACTTTTCTTTGACTTTATTTTTAAACTTCCTCTACAATAATAATAAATTATACTGTAATCAAAACCAGATATTTTAGAAGAGACTTTAACAGAAATATTGGAGGAAAAAGCGTGAAAAAGTAGCCCATGATGGGAATGATAGTTTACTATTAAAAGATAACAATGAAGAAAACTCCTTAACTCATTTCTGCAAATAGGAAAGAAGAAAATGAATATTACTTTACCAGCACATTGAGAGAACAAGAGTCATAGGGAACAATCAGAAAACAATATAAAACAACCTTGGGTTTTTTACTTAGGACTGCCCCTGAAAACTTACTACATGAAATCATTTTGTCTCTGTCCAGGTTAAAATTTGGCCAGGCCACCCAGCTGTTAACTCTTAGTTAACAAAACTTCCCTGCTCAGTTTAATGCTGAAACAGCCTCGCTCTATAGTTAATGTACCCAAACAGGTATAATAATTAAAACTCTCAAATAACTTCAGAGTTGAAATTCTTCCATATTCCAGCTAGACCAGCTTCTCATCTAACAACTCCAGAGTTGGAGAGATATCGGGGAGAAGATGTAAATGATAATGAGGTCTTTTTTTTTTTTGGCCCCACTGGGAGGCATATGAGATCTTAGTTCCCCGACCAGGGATCGAACCCGTGCCGCCTGCAGTGGACCACTGGACCGCCAGGGAAGTCCCAATGGGGCCTTTCTTAAGTGAAGTTCTCTCATCTGCAGTTCCAGTGTAAAGGAGATACATTGGACATTTATGACTCCTTCAGCTTATGGTCCAAATAGACTCTCTTAATTAGGCCCTTCTCTCTCCTGCTCTAATGGTCCATGATAAACCCAGCCCTTTGACCAGCCATTAGTAGGAGTCCTTTTCCAAACCACCCCAGACCACTACTTTGCTGTCACAAACTCTTTTATTTTTCCTTTTTATTTTTCCTAATACAAGTTCATTTGTTCCTCAAACTTAGAGACTTCAGCAACACCTATCAAATTCTCCAAGTAGTCTTATATAAGTTTTTATCATTATATCTGAGGTAAGGAGGAAGCCTGATCCCCTCACAGCAAATTTATAACTCTATCATGAAAGCCATTTCAACTTAGCTTTGATATCATCAAATGTTTAAGAAGCCAAGGGTTTTGATACGGTTTTTGAAAACTCTTTTGCAAATCCGGATAGGTGAATAAATGCATCATTTATTTTCCTATTTCTGGCTGAAGGAGGGGATGGGATGATAGGGTCCCTTTGACCACAGAAGTTTCCCCTCCTCTTCAAAACTATGCATCCTGCATATGGACCTGGTTTATGCCTTCTACAGAATAGCTCAGCACCACCTGCCTTTAGGGCTTCTCCCCATTGACCTATTTCCCCAGTTGATAGCCTCACACAGTAGTTCTACAGTCCCCACAGTCATAAAGCCACAATCTTATAACACATACCATTGTCTCAGTCTGTGCTGGGGGGTGAGGAACAGGCTCCCATGGCCTCCTTTAAAAGCATCACTGAAAGAGTCATAGAAACTCCCTTGCCAAGGAGACCAAACCAATGGAGACTCTGTCTTCCCCCAGGTGCTGTCAAGAGGAGATAGTCAACACAATTCAGAAGTGTGGAGGACATAACAACACTATATAGGATGGACTTTATCTAATGGGGAACAAGAAATAGGACTGTTCAATGAGCAGTAGTTTTAAACTGCCTCTTTGGAGATATTCTTCATGACTGAACCAACATCTGGGTTTTCTTGGGAGTTGGAAATGCTTGTATTTGCTTTTCCTCCTTCTCTGCCTCATTTCTTTTCCCCCTATGTTTTCTTCATTTGAATGACATTCACCAATAATACAGTAGCATGAAAGTTTGCCTCAGGCTCTGTCTTCTAGGGAGTTTAGGCTTATGCCCCCTGAAAGTAGGTAATTTACTGAAAAGAATTTAGGAGATTATTGTGAAAAGAACTTGGATTGCAGATGGTCAAGAAATTACAAATGCTACTGACATGTAACAGCTATTAACATCCTATAGAACTGCAGTTCTGAGGAACACACTTCATTTAACTTTGGACCAGTTGACTAGTTCAAATCTGAAGTTTTATGATTCCTCGCTTTATAAGTAGATCTATTATATTCAGAGATGCTGTAAATCCAGTCATTCAACCTATGAAAATTCCAAGAGGTCACGATTCTGACTTTGAAAAGGAAGATACTAAGCAGCAATAAAATTAACAACTTTTTGCACAAAGATATGTGTGTAGCAAGAATCACCCACAATGACTTCCATTTATTTTGACCTCATATCACCAGAGCACTGAGCCAGTAACAGCTCAATGTCAGAAAGGTGAGCTGACCCAGAGGAAGCAAAGCACTGACATTGGCATCCAAATTATTATGTATTGAAAAATTGTCTCGACTTGCACCTGGCACATTGGCTCTTCTTGTTGACATTGAAACTGGAAACTGCCACTTGACATTATCTATCAAAGTCTAGAAAGATAGAGGTTCGATATAGAATGTAATGCAATCAGGGCCAGCCTGTAATTATGGGGACAATTCTCAGAGTTTGCATCGACACTGAAATGACAGTCCCTGTATTCATTCAATAACCACACTCTAAGAACTTAACAGTAAATACTAAAGTGATGTCTTTACATTAATAACATCAATTTAGTGAACTTAAAATTTTGGAGCAATATTGAACTACTAATTATAACTCAATTGATGTAAGAAGAAAAATTCCTAAATATAAATATGTCATAAACACAATAATTATACCCTGAATGTGTTATTTTATTATTGTTACCAAAAATCAAAATAATTTTTATAGTTATAATAGGAATAGGTAACATTTGTAACTTTTGTTTTTAGAGCATATCCCTTACTAAGGTACTCAATCTTCATTACTGCTATCACATATTGTGTCTTCCACTGCTTCCCCATATTTCATATTATTCACTGTTATTTTTAAAAGCAACATTTGGAGAGAAATTTATAATATTCATAGTTATCAGATATTACTAATGAAATATAAAGCTCCTCATATTTTAATAAGTAAAACTGGGGAGCCATAAAACTAAACTGTACCACTTTTTCTCTTAAAAACTCACCTCTTAATTTCTTCTATCTTTTCCTTAAGCTGTTTGTAGGCATATTTTTATTGTTTGTATTACTTCTAAAATGTACTATGTACTCAGCAATTCTATTTCTTTAAATAACATTGTGATTTAATATTTAAGCAATACTCATTAGTCCATAAGTTTTAAAATCGGAATTCTTTGCAGATCTGGATATTGCCGTTGATCATTAATCAGGAGTTGCATAACTCATTAACTTGTGGTAAGGTTTTACAGAATTCATTCTTCTACTAGGTGAATGCTAAAGGGCACAGAAGGAATTAGAGTCAAGACTAAAATTAGGTAGTGGCGAAATGGCCAATAGTTAAAACCAATAACCATCACGTTGATAGATAGTGGTTAATTCAGAGTACTGTAGAGCAATGCTACAAAGTCAGAAGGATTGCTGCTATGCCAGCAACAGCTTACAAGGAAATGAAATGGCTTCAAATATAAAGGCTCTATGATCAAAACCAATGTTTCCTTTGGTATGTGAAAGTCCTAATAATGTACCTTCTAAAGGACATGTGAAAAGTTTACATTTATGACCCGCCTCTCCTTTATGCTTTTCTTCATTATACTTATACTCAAAATCTCCTAGGAACCTCTTTCAAAACACATGTGAGTAGTCTCAACCCACAGTGCAACCAGATCTAGTGAATGCCAAGCACATGTGTATTTTAACAAAGGCCCCCAAATGCCAGACACAATAAAGAATATTTCATTTGTTATCTCATTTTATTTAACACACACAGAACCCTGAGAGATAGATATTATGAACCTTACTTTCTGTTAGAGGGAAAAGGAGACTCAAAACAGTAATTAATAAGGAAACCCATCTAGTTATTCTGCTTATAATCACTATGCTCTACTATGTTCACTCCTTAGTCACTAATGGTTTATGTAAAATCAACTAATCATCTCCATCACTGTCATTTCATAATCAGAAAAACAGAGTACCATTGGAAGCACATGCCACATGAAAGATAGAATTCCCACGGGAAGCAGACTATCACACCTGAATGACAGAAGTCTCACATAAGGTTGTCAGCTACACCTATTCCAACATGTTTGTGTTATGTTCCTATCACTTCTTCTTCCAACTCTGCCCTCCTGGCACCCATGCCTGTGTGACTCCAACACACCTAAGCACAGAGGCATGGGTGTCCACTCTTGCCCCCCCTCTTCAGGATTTGGTGGCAACTTTGTGCGAGTTTACTTTCCCTTAAAATGGGGGAAACTATGATTTACGTTATACTGTAAAACCCTTTGCTTTGGATGTTTTCTCCTGGAACAGATGCAAAGATATCACAGTTGTACCCTCAGGTTTTAGGGGGAGAGTCCAACAGCATGCAAAAAGTGTTTATTGTCAGCAAAGAGATGGTCTTAATTGGTTTTACTTCTGATTTAAAAAGTCCATTTCTGCCCATCTTAGCTACTCAGCATAACTTTTAATTTCACACTTTATTGCCTTTATTTTTGCTGTTCTGATCACTTGGACTGTTCAGTTATCTTTGTCATGCTTGGTTAATAACTATATACTTTGGCAAGGCAGTCTTTGCTTCAAACAGCTATCCTTCCTGATTTAATAAGTATAGTCTATTTCACTTAATATTCCAACAAAGAGTAACATGGGGAACTAGAAAGAAAAGAATCCATATACTAACAATTAGTCCTTATAATTAATGCCTATGATCTTGAACACATAACAATTTAGGCCTTATTCAACCACTTTTAATGGCAAAATATCTTCATTAGATAAGAGAATATATTAATATTTGACAGAATATTAGTCAGTGATTAGTCAATAAATAGCTAAGCTAAAAAAAGAAAAAAAAAGCTCTTTGTAGCTGATTAGTTCTTCAACTTGTAAAAGTTTTGCTTTTATTAAATTTCCATGTGCTATATTCCCATGACCAAATCATAAATCTCTGGCAGGTTTCCCAAATCACAAATATTATAATACAGAAATTTTAATTTTATCTCAGCAATTTTAGTAAAATGTTGTATTCTCAGAGGTTGTCACCATAGAAACACATTCCTCAATATTGTGTGTTTTTGACTGAGCTTCGAAAACAATTGCACTGTTCGGACAAAAAAAAAAAAAAGACTTTTTCCCTCAAACAATACATTTTTCTTCTTATTCTGCTGCATACACTCAGAGCTTTGAGGCCATATTTTCTAGTATCCTGAGAACCTGCACCTATATTATAAATTAAGTGTTGCTTTAGTCATTTTAGAGATTCTCTGTGGAGAATAACAACTCAAATTTTCTCTTGTGTTTGCCCAGCAGTTCAAAGGAAAAAGCAAATTAACTGGAAAAATAAAATAGCTTTTCTTCTTCTCCAAATGATGTTTCTAAGAATATTAGAAAGTTCTAGTAGTTGGAGTGGGAAAAAGGAAATATTACAACAGAAAGGTATCTCTTCAGTTATTGAAATTTTTTCTTTTATATTTGCGGAGAGTGACAATGACAGCGATGACAGCAACAGACAGTAAGTGCTCACTGAGTGCCATTGCATGTGCTAGGGACTATGCAAGATGCTGAGGAGTCAATTATGAGAGAAAGCAGACAGTCTCTGTGACATCACAGCCTTAAAAAGTCCAAGGTACTTTCATTCGATGATCTCAGATATCAAAATTCACAAAGCAATCAAATCGTTTCCCAACTGACCTATATAGTTTTAAGAGTTCACTTGTTTCCCTAAGTAAAATTTGTTGTTGGCTGTTCCCAAAATGTCTGCTAAAAGTTTGAAAACCAGTATTTTTGCCATTTTAATTTAAGGATATTGCCAAATACACACACGAACAATTTTTTAAGCTCTATTTTGTGTTTAGAAAAGAAGAATAATTGTCCTAAATTAAGAATACCTGACAAGGGAGAAGAAAAATGGAAGTAGTAATCATTCATTATTAACATGAGGGCTACTCTTGACTCTTTCATTCTTACAAGTATTCCATTGGCTTATTATATTACTCCCCTAACAGTCATTATTCTTACTGATGTGGTACTGCATTTGTGTTTACCACAATTGAAAATTGGAGGATAATTCATCTACTCTGATAAGTTACATCAGGAAGCTACAAGGATCTTAGTAATAAAAGAGTTATTACTCTTAGGTTAAGTATTATGGTTGTTGTGTACGAATAAATACTGCTGAAACCTTTCAGCTTCTGACTGCTGTCTCACAATATTCAGAAATTTCAGTTCTCACTTTGGTATAACAATAACTCATAAAATATAGCTAGTCTTTTTTTAATCTTATTTTTTGAGATATCGATAGCTTGCTAGCTGGTAAGATATAAATATACCAAGTTTCTTTTAGACCACTTAACTTTAGAGAAATAGATTTGTTTTCTGTCTAATTGTGTAAATAACCTTTGTGCTACTTAATCTTTTTTGTAACCCTGGAGGTGTCTATACTATTAAAGAATTAAATTCTGAATCATGTAACTTCCAGGGACTATTTGGCCAGAATTTACTGACTAAATAAAAAATCTCTAACACAATCTTATAACTTAGTCCTCTTAGCTCATACCTGTGATTTCCAGAAAACAACTTAATCTCTTCTTTTCATAATGATTCATTCAGGTTATGTTTATCCTCTCACAGGAGTTACAAGACATTCTTTAGTTTTCTCTTTAGACCATTTACATACTGAGAAACCTTAACACTGAAACAATATTTATAAAAGGGAGAGTTCTTCAAGGACCTGTGACAAACAAAAATTTAAAGTTCATCCACTAATCTAAGTGCTGTCTTATATGTACATGGACACCAGAGCAACTGGAGATGCTAAGAACATAATTACTATACTATTAATTATTAATGGATAATATAATATAAAAATGTGTCTTGAATAATTTTCTGTGTAATATTTACTCACAAAATAAATCCTTATCCAAGAAATTAAGAAAAACAAAATATTATTTTCAAATTGTAAACACCTATTCTTTTTTGTAATATATTCAGAGAAATAATACAATTTAATATTAACATAGATATTGATACTAATACACATACTGATACAGAAATATATAGTGTTACCTTAGGGAATTCATATTTTCATACTATTTATTATCATGCTCAAAAATATGGATAATCTACAAATTTGATCCATTAGTTTATTACACAAACCAAAATTAATTATATTCCCATTAGGTATATGGCTCATATACTCATATATGATAGAGAAAAGGCACAAATAAGATGAATGAATATACATTACAGCATATTTTTAGGCAAATTTAAAGATAAGATATTTTTAATTCTCTGATTTTGCACTTGATTTCCATTCTGTCTATTGTGTCTCACATCTCCAATACCATTTCTAAAATGCCATTTACCAGAAGCAGAGGGTAATCTCTAGAGTTCCAGGAAATATGAGGCCACACATGAAGTAGATTTTCTTCTTCCCCTTAAAAGCCTTCATTAGGAGATTACCACTTGCATGCTAGGTCTGTTCCATCAGGCATATTGGCCACTGGTGTGGCTACCAAAAGCAGTTTGCTTATCAGTCACTTATGAGCATTCTTCAGGTCATTAAAAGCCATCAGAACATGATGTTGCAGAGCAACCTGGTTGTTGAACATGAAATTTTCTCTGCTGTACATGTACATTATCTGCAGATAATTATTACAGAAACCCATATTGTGGATGGTTAAAAAAAAGAGGGTGAAAAGTGCTAATATCTTTCCATAAATCAGCACCGTATGTCACCAAATAAAATTCCCTTTATTAACAGAAATTCTATCTAAATCTTTTACATAATGTGCTGGAAGCTAACTCATGAGTGGTTATGGAAAGCCACACAGCTGGATGCTCCTTGCAGATCTGCTGAAGTATGCCTCCTTTAATCAACAGCATTTGAATCTTCCTTTAGAAACCTTGCAATGATTTAAAGAATTTGGCCACAGCAATTACCAGGCTGACACATCACACAGTTTCATTAAAGATCCTTTCACTGCTCATTAGCATTAGACAGACATTACATAAGAATTCTCTATGATTACTTAGCAGAATTTTCTTTTTTATTCTACATGTTTCCAGTGGTTTATACTATCTGTCAGAGATTATTGTATAGTCTTGGTGCTGTGTACTATATTAACAATGTGACGACTCTCAGGAACTTGCATATCCCTAAACATGGCACTGATTTAATAAACTGTGTGACATCATAGAAGACAACTTTCACTTCAGTATAAGATGGCTTTTACTTTCTAATTGGGACTTATTCTAGAGTTTTTTGATCGTAGGGGAAAACCATGACATTTTTCATTCATCCAGAAGAGATTATTAACTTTTTAAAGTAATAACATTTTAACAGAAAGTGTTGTCATATGAGTTTCACTTTCCACTACTTTTAACACCACAGATAAATTATGTTTACAGTCTTTTATAGTTATTATCATTCATGCACACTGAAAGCTGTTATAAAAACTTGCTTTGTGATTGTCAAATATCCAATCAGTCCTGGGTTTGCAAATCTGATGTCTATGGCAAAACTGTTCATTGCTAAGTTTAAGGCCAAGGTTTAGACTCAACTGGATAGAGAGTCCTTCCAATGAGAAAGTTCCCACTTTCTGCCTTGTGAAGTTCCAACATGGACCCTAGAGGAAGGCAGAACATCTTGATCAACAGTTCCACTAAGACCATCCAAAGTGAGAATGAAGTAACACCTGTAAAGGAAATCAGGGCTGCTGAAGAAGGGGGAAATGAATACTGAACAGGCAAAATAGCAAAAAATAATGGACATTTCAAAACTAAAGTAAATAAGTGCTTCTGTCTGACATAGTTATACTTTTAGGTTCTCTATAAATAGGAAGAGCCATTATAATTAGTGTTTTAACAATATAGGCCCTATAGTCAGATATACCTGCCTCATATCCTAGCTCTACCTCTTCAAGTTATAGAACTTTGAGCATGTTTTATAATTTATCTATGCCTCATTGCATCCCATTGTTAATTTCATAGAAATCATCATGAAGATTAAAAAACTATATAATTCCAAACATAGCATGAGCTAATTACTATTACTAGTATTACCTACTATTGTTAGAGGTAACACTTATGAAGTACTTTACACCAAATAAGCACCCAGTAAGTGCTAGCAATAGTGACAGTCAAAGTAACCATTATTATTTTTATTAACCAACAAAATATATACTGGTACATCAAAAGGGTATTTTTGCAAATAAGAACTGGACAAGGAACTTCTTTCGGTTAAATAAGAATTTACGTATCGGGACTTCCCTGGTGGCGCAGTGGTTAAGAATCCGCCTGCCAATGCAGGGGACACGGGTTCGAGCCCTAGTCCGGGAAGGTCCCACATGCTGCGGAGCAACTAAGCCCGTGTGCCACAACTACTGAGCCTGCTCTCTAGAGCCCGCGAGCCACAACTACTGAAGCCCGCACGCCTAGAGCCTGTGCTCCACAACAAGAGAAGCCACTGCAATGAGAAGCCCGCGCACCGCAACAAAGAGTAGCCCCCACTCACTGCAACTAGAGAATGCCCGCACACAGCAACGGAGACCCAATGCAGCCAATAAATAAATAAATAAATTTATATTTAAAAAAAAAAAAAGAATTTAAGTATCATAAGTTGCACATGCAAAAATTGTACAATCAAGTTGGATGAGATGACCTTGTCTTTACAGAATAACAACAGCTAACATTATTATTAAAGCTACCTTTAAATAAGCACCTATTTTGATCCAGACATAATGCATAATACTATCTAATCCTGAAAGATAATAGTAATATAGAAAACTAATAATATCAGAACTGCCCAAGGTAGTGAGCAAAAGAGGATCCAGATTTTTCTGGGGCCTGAAGATTTTAGTATGGGAAGCTAAAAAATAATATAAAATTATGAATATATAATTAGGTACAGGGTCTTAGAAGGATTCTCTATTAGCCACTTGGTTAGTCTGCCTCTGAAAAGGAGTACTATCATTATCATAACTGTACAGATAAGAAACATAAGACGCACAGTGTTGAGACAGCTTGATCAAAGTCACACAGCTGGTGAATGTTAGAGCTAGGCGTCAAGCCTGATATTGTGTTTTCATTTTGCAGATGAGAAATCTCAGTCTCAGTGAGTTTACGTAACCTGCCAGAGATTGCAGAATTATTGAGTGGTGTGGGCAAGATTAAAACCCAGATCTGTCAAACTCTGAAGTCCATAATCTCTACACTAAGCTTTTGATGCCAACTGGTGAATAATTCTACCACAGGATACTGAATATTTTTTTCAGATTTTCATCACTTTTGATCAAAGAATCAAACAAATGAGACTTACCCTGAACCCTGAAGGAAATAAGGCTAATTTCAAAGATGAAGTTGCAATTTTCTGAGGACACTTTAGCAGAGGTTATTTTTGATATGTTTTAACAGGTATCCTTATATCTCTTATTTGCAACATAATTTTATATCCACCAGTCATCTGTTATGTTATAGAGCATTTGAGATTTCTAAACTAAAAGTTCCATATTAATTTTTATCCTAAGACTGAGTTTTAAACAAAAAACCCACCATAGGGCTTCCCTGGTGGCGCAGCGGTTGAGAATCTGCCTGCTAATGCAGGGGACACGGGTTCGAGCCCTGGTCTGGGAGGATCCCACATGCCGCGGAGCAACTGAGCCCACGTGCCACAACTACTGAGCCTGCGCGTCTGGAGCCTGTGCTCCACAACAAGAGAGGCCATGAGAGTGAGAGGCCCGCGCACCGCGATGAAGAGTGGCCCCTGCTTGCCGCAACTAGAGAAAGCCCTCGCACAGAAACGAAGACCCAACACAGCCAAAAATAAATGAATAAATAAATAAATAAATTTATAAAAAAAACAACAACAACAACAAAAAAAAACCCACCATAATATAAATAATCTATTCTTTGGGGATATAGGCAAGCTTTATTCCAACTTTAGAGTTCAAGAAATTGTTCTTTTTATTTGGTTTCATTACTAGAACCCTCCATAAGCATCCTTCTCCCCTGCATAGTATTGTGTATGTAAAAAAGTGAAATTGATGGTTCTCCCCTTAAGAACATAATTGAAAAAGTGAATTCATGCCAAATGTATCTTAATATAATATTTTGAGGCCAGAATAAAGTTGGTGGGGAATGTGAATATTTCCATAAACTTATTTCCCATAGTGTGTATAGGCATTTAAAATTCTTATATAATTTGACAAGCTAGAGGAAGGTGTGATAGGAGTCTGGTATTCCTTTATATTCATGCGCCAGTAGGGTGTACATCAGATAAAGAGGAGATTTTAGAATTCATCAATTAGGGACTTCCCTGGCGGTCCAGTGGTTAAGATTTCGCCTTCCAATGCAAGGGTGCAGGTTCGATCCCTGGTCGGGGAGCTAAGATCCCACATGCCTCGCAGCCAAAAAAACAAAACATAAAAACAGAAGCAATATTGTAACAAATTCAATAAAGACTTTAAAAAATGGTCCGTATCAAAAGAAAATCTTTAGAATTCATCAATTATCCAACAATTAGATTGATATGAAACAGTAGCCATAACACTTCAGGTTCTTCAATAGGTCTTGGTAACCCTTTAAATCATTCTATGTTTTCCTCTCATATCACTCAACACAAATATACACTATATTTATAGGTATAATGTTAATCAGTAACATCCCTGAACTATTAGTTCCAGGAAGGAACTTTTATGATAAAAGTGGTGTAGTAACGATCTCATGCCCATGGAATTCACTGGTCTTACTTTACACCATATTGGAATTGTGATGGAATGAGACAATATAATCTTAACTAAACATTTCAGTCAGGTGTCGGTCTGTGATTTTTTTTTAAACATTTCACAGAAAAATAAGAAAACTAAAGACACTATAGAAAGTTTTTTATTAAGTTAAAATTATACTTTTAAAATAATCACTTTTAGTCTGAGATTATGTTTTTCCTTCTTTTTAGGTGTTAAAATATTCTTTCCTTTATGTGGCTAAAGTGAATGGAAAAGTTATTTTTTAGTTGCTTTTACTTAGAAAATTTTAATGTTAACATTCTCTGCAAAGCACCTAATTTTTAAATAAAATGTTACTTGACTATAAAATCTAAAAATACAGGAAACCAATATTACATAGAAATTAGTATGCCACATATTTTTGGTTAAAGTAATATGTGTGTACCTTAAAACCCTTAGTGAAATAACCCTTCTCAAAAAAGTAACTAGTGCCAGATAACTTCTGTTAGTTTTCTTTCTAGTATCTTCATATGGATAGACAATTACATGGATATAGATTTGCCTTCATGAACTGCAGTGCTTCTGCAAGCACCATCATTGGTGGATTTATAGAATTCCTTGTTCACTATTATGTTAAACTGCACAAAATCATCACAGGCCAGGGACATATTTTATAACAAAGGAAGTGTAGCAATGAGCTCATGCCCATGAAATTTACTGAGCCTACCATTTGTCACATCTAGAAGAAATATGCTTGATAGGCAGCGGCACTTTGGGGAATCCAGCAGGAGGTGAGAAAGAGACAGAGACAGGTTAAGAAGAGAGTGGTAGGGAGAGAGAGGAGAGGAGAGAGATATCAAGGTATGGATCCCCATGACTGTCTTTTGTGAGGCTGCCTTGAACTAGTTATGTCCTTTACATAAAGGTCACTTATCATCAAGGTGGCTCCCCTCAAGGTGGTCTGCTCTATCATGACTCACTTCTAGATTTTAGTTTCCTCCATCCCTTTGATACTTTAGGCCTAGGGGTACTGATAACTAAGCTGCTGTTAGGTCTGGATCCCAGCACTATATTAGTGTTTCCACCGACCCCCCCAAACCTTTATAATTAGTACTTTGGAAATAAACTCTTTTTGAATTATCTAAATGTATGTGAGTCATCTGTTTTCTGTAGGAACTCTGACGATCTATTTTCATTTCACCCTAAGAGTAGAAAACACTGAAGATAGAGGAGATTCAGGTCATACACACAAATACAGACACATACATAAAAAAATAGAAAGCAGGAATAGAGAAAGCAGGGCAGAGAGACAAACCCGCAAGTACAATACTTCACAAATAGAAAAGAAACTATTAATTGTATAACATATAATTTGTAGCAGCAACTTTGTACAACATGTTGGAACAATAGATGAACAAATGAAAAAAAAACAGTGAGATAACACATAAGAAGATAGAAATTTTCTGCTGAAAATGATTCATATAAAAGAAAAAGACATTACAACTCAAATCAGCATGTGTAAAGAATAACACATAATTAACAAAAAAGAATCGGCAACAGTTGATCAATATCTGAAACAAGGGACATCCTATCAGGACAGTACTGGACTAAGAGTACTTCAGTTTCTTAATGTGGACAAAACTGTAAAAGAATATAGATTATTATATTCTCTGGTATAGTATTAATTTTGAATTAAACATTATTGACTACTGTGACTATTGTATTGTGATTATTAACACCTCTTTTTGCTTTTAACTTTGTTTTCATAAGGTTCCAAATTTTTAAAAATTTAGATATTGTGAGGGTAAATAGATAAGTAAATAGTGTTCGGGTTAATAGATTTATCATCTGAATTGGGTTCCTGACCACATTGTGTTTTAAGATGTTGTATTCTAGAATGGAGTTGGAAAGGGAACTGATAGGATTATTATGAAGAATATATTTTCTTAAGACTTTTTACCAGTGTGTAGGTATACTGCAAGCTACTCATAAATGGCAAAACATTATTTATGGAAAAATAAACAAGCTCCCTTTACTCTATTAAATGATAAGAATTTGCCTCTAATATTGAAATATTACATTTCTCTAAGAGTTCCTGGCCATATTCATTTCCTATTGCACTTCATTTTTTGCCTTTCTGGATACATAAAACAATAAGATAAAACAAGTTATATTATACAATTTCATTTATCAGGGTGATTTTTTATAGTTTTTAAACCAAAGCATATTTATTTTCCCTTTAAATTGGTGTTGGCCCTATTGAAACTAGTGCTTGTGAATTTTTTATCTTGAACCAAAATATTTTTCCTTTATCCTATCTTTGAAATAGTTACAGACTTACTGCTCTTATGGCAGGAAGTTTCAAAGTCAGTTCTACTATGCAATAGATTTATTTTTTTAATCGAATAAACTCAAAAAAATGATTAAAGCCTACAATAGCTCCATCTATTATACTATGTTCTGGGTGGGAAGAGCTCATAATTAATAAGAGAGTAAGATAATAATTGTGGCTTTGAAAAAGCAAGGTATGGTGCATACTGAAGATATTAGTGAAAATGGTAATAGACAAAGAAAAATATGTATCAATATAGATATAGATATGGGTAGAGATATAAATATAGAAATAGAATTTTAATATCAGCTATTATTTGATATACTAGATTGTGTAAAATTAAACTGCAACTTTCTGCTATTTTTTATTTTAAGTTTCTAGAACTAAATAAATAACGTTGACTTCTTCAAAGGTCAAACTAAAGTAGACAATATCAATTTTAACAGAGTTAATGAAAGAAATATCTTACTTTTTAGTCAATGATTGTTACAGATGTATTAATAAATTATTGTTATTAAGTAAAAAAATGAGTCAAGTTTCAAAATTATATTGTAGTTTGATATTCTAACTGAAATTACTTGGAGAGAGAATACTAGAGAAAAGGAACAGAGAAGACAACTGGGTTAGAGGCAACAAACTTCACAGGGCTCTCTGAGGAAGAGTCGGAGGAGAAAGGGAAGTAAAGCATTTATCTTGCTGAGTTTTGACTACTAGAAAATAGTCATGTAGCCAATACTCAAAATTATTTTCTAAATAAATATTTTAAATCTAAGCAATCACATATTTTATGCATAATTACTGCTATTTTAAGAACCTGGGATGTCTCAGGTGCTGTCTAGTTTAGAAAGTAGGGGGTTATAGTCATTATCAACTTCACATTAATTAATCATCTACATATGAAGAACAGAATTATTTGTCAATTTTTATACTTTTTACTATCTTGTAACTTCTCCCCTCTTTAGAAAAGAGAATGGTGGTTTGTGTTCATGTTTTCTCCAATTGAAAATATTCTTTGTGAAAATTACTGTAATAGGAACATGTGTTTAAATTGCAAGGTATTAATTAAATATGTCACCTTTACAACTGACTTAACTCCTCTACATCTGATTCCTGCATTGGCTTACTCAATATACATGCCAACTCCTGTCTAATGTAGATACTTAAAAGGTTATATTTCCTAGATTCCTTGAAATTATTTTTTCCTTAAATAGATTAAGTAGAAGCCAACTGTTGGTCAGCAACTTTCTGCTTCCTGGTGTTCAGCTAAGGTAGTAGGTTCATGGAGCCATCAGTTCTGCTGCTCCAAGACTAACAAAAGTAATGTGATTCTAGAATCAGTGACCAGATTTCCCAGATTTGTGTTTGTTACAGATGGAACCCTCAGTGGGCTGGTGCTATGGTGTTTTGCTGGAAGTGATTCTTAGGAGCTGAACTAATAACTGATCCTCCAGTCCTTTCCATAGTTTTGTAAGCACCATACTCTGTATTAAGTCTCTTTGTGCTTAAATTAGATGGAAGGATCACCATTATTCTCAATTGAAATCATACTAAATATTAACTCATAGAGCTATTATGAGAATAAAACGTAGGTGATGATATAAAGCAATTAGGATAGTCAAGTGTTTGGCCATCAGTAAATGTTAGAAAAATTAGTAGAGACATATCTTAATGAATAGATTTTATTTTTATAAACATATCTCTTTTTTTAACTGAAGCAAAATCTAAGATACTCTGTATGTTTTGTCAGAATTTTGAGTTAAAGAAAATTTCCAAAGTCAATAAGCTTTTACTTTTATTTGTATAATTTTGCTTTTTTTTATTATGATCTTTGTTTTTACAAAAGCCAAATGCAAACACAGCCAAGACAATCAAAATATTGAAGAATCAGTCTTTATGGGTCATTGCTGGCAGGGTCAGTAATTGATTTAGACTGTCAAAAGATAAATTGAAAAGTGGTTTATTTTTGTAACTGATCAATGTTGCTTCACTGTAATTCATTGATTTCACCATACATATCCATACTAATATATTTTTTTAAAATTTGGAATTGTTTCAAACAATTTTATTGACTATTTCTGTGCATCTGACAAAGAATTAAAAACTAATGAAATAGTTCCAATAATTGGAGGAAAATAAATAAATAGATGACCTTATGTAGTCTATTTCTTAGAGATAAGGGCCCAAGAAAAACGAAAAATAAAAGCCAATTGCTAAGTTATGCAGAAAATAACAATTTTTTTACATACTGTAATATTGAACAGTATAACACACACACACACACACACACACACACACACATATGAATGCCACCTTGTGTATACATATATTCACTATGTGAACATGAGTTATGGTCATGTAAGGAAAGAACTGAGTTCATTGTACCCTTCATCTCATGCTATAATATTATCATCTATGCAGGGACTCTCCCTTGATTTCCATTTAATCGTTTTCCCTTCACCATTGGTTCCCCCTCCATTCCCTCTTCCTGTTGCTGTCCATTTAATGTATTTGGTGTATGTCTTTAATATGCATGTACTTTTTTTTAATGGTGTTATTTGGTGTATGTGCTTTTAGTTTGTATAGATGATATTCACCTACAAATATAATTTCTCCAATTTTTTCATTCAACATCATATTCAAAGATCTTTGTTGTATGTTTATATAGTTTTTTGTCCTAAATTCTGCATAGCGTTCCACTAGAATTAATTTTTCATTTTCCTTTATGGACACATAGGTGCCCCCAATCTTCTGCTCCCACAAACTGTCATGCAATAATAAATAGTGACACTGCCCGTTGGTCACACACTCAGTAGCAGGATTGCAGTGTCCTAGGAAACACACAATCACAATTCCAATAAGGATTGGTAGCTTGCCCTCCATAACAGCTCATCCAGTTTTCACTCCCATTAGCAAGATAAACTTGCTCTCAAGTCTCTACATTCTCACTAACACTTGGTATTATCTCACTTGCCTCCTCTTCCTGAATTTGAATGTGGAAACTTCCTTCAGTCAGTGTGCTGGAGCAAATCGGAATGTAGGGCTGAACTCTTGTTTCCTGTCCTTATGGGATCACTGCTCTTCACTGACCAATATTTAGTTAGCGGAAAACCATCATTTAATATATTTTGATTATTTTATTTTTTTTAAGTTGTTTCAGGTGAGAGGATAAATCCAATGTTAATCAATTGTGGCTGGATGTAGAAGGGCTATTTTTCTTTAAATTTTTATTTTGTATTGGTGTATAGTTGATTTACAATGTTGTGTTAGTTTCAGGTGTACAGCAAAGTGAATCAGTTATACATATACATATATCTATTCTTTTTCAGACTCTTTTCCCATATAGGTTATTACAGAGTACTGAGTAGAGTTCCTTGTGTTGTACAGTAGGTCCTTGTTGATTATCTATTTTATATATAGTAGTGTGTATATGATAATCCCAAACTCCTAATTTATCCCTCCCCCCCACATTTCCCCTTTGGTAACCATACATTTGTTTATAAAGTCTGTGAGTCTGTTTCTGTTTTGTAAATAAGTTCATTTGTATCATTATTTTTTTTTAGATTCCACATATAAGTGATATCATGTGATATTTGTCTTTCTCTATCTGACTTACTTTGATTAGTATGATAATCTCTAGGTCCATCCATGTTGCTGCAAATGGCATTTCATTCCTTTTTATGGCTGAGTATTATTCAAACCAGGGCTTTTTTAATAGTTAAGAGGAGAGATCATGATAACTGTAAAAGATATCAATCATAAATTATGCTATGCAAACCAGGACAAATATTCACCCCGTAACACTGATATTTTAATTATTTGCATTTAATTATTTGATTATTAGTGAAATTGAACATCTCCTCATAAACATTAGCCAGCAAATTAATTCTGCTAATAAATACTATATCATTTGAATGTTTCTCTCATAGTTTCCTATCTCTTTCTTATTAACGGGTAAGAGTTTCTCTAGATTTTAGGTTCTAATCCCTTGGTTTCTGTCATCTTTCTCCCAGTCTATGATTTACCTTCTTCCATTCTCTATTGTTTCCTTCACTGAAGAGAAATGTGAGTAAATCTATTTTATTCTTTGGGGACTGTATTTTTAGTGTAATATCTTACAATGCGAAAATTGTTATTGCTTAACCAAAGTTTCACAACTTAACACATCTTTATGAATAATCTTCTATGTGCCGCTAGACATTAATAATCAGTAAAGCAGATGCGGTGCCACTTTTAGGAAGTTCACAGCAAAGTAAGGCAGGTAGGCATTCAAGTACCAACATGGATGGTGAATGTTAAAAACAAGAAAGAGAGAGAAGTAATGTTCTAAGATAATGTAAAGTAAAAGACTCTAACCCAGTATAGGAGCCCCTGAGGAAAGGATGCTTAAGGTGGAATAGTTTAGCCAGACAATGGGGTGTGGGTGGGACATGTTCAAAGCATGGAAGAACATGACCAGAAGCTGTTTTAGAGTAAGGCACTTTGCAAGAGAAGCCTTTCTGTCTAGGCAGTTTTAGCTGTGGTTATGGTATCTGGTAGTTATATCGAGATTGTGATAAACTTTCTTTCAGACATTTATTTCTTAAGGAAAAAAAAATTCAAAAAAATTTTCGATATATATACCAGAATGTGGTGGAAAATGTATACAGGATGAATTTATTCCAATTTTATATTAAACATATAAGTTTTTAGTACTTGAGTATATGTAAATATATATTTTATATGCATATATATTTTAAAAGTTTTATAAGTAATGGAATACTTTGAAAATATTTCATGTATTATATATTAGCCATGCACCATATGTAGCCTAAATCTTAATCCTCTATCTTAAAAATAAAATTATTGTTCAAGTAATGTCTTTTGATTCTGTACTGTCTTCCTAATGAATTCTTTGTGCTATTTGAAGCGTGTCTATAAGTTTAGGAAGAAACTTATATCTTCTAAATTAAAAAACAAAGTTTTCCTAATTTTTTATATCTTATGTGGCTTGGACCTAAATCTAGTTGACAAGTACTTAAGATGTGGATTTGCTTCTTTTAATAAAGTGCTTATTTAAAAAATATTCTAAATCATTGTCTTTATGAACAAAACAGTCATATTTGGTAAAGCAACAGTGACATCCAGTGACAGTTCAGATTTATTCAAAGAATATTGTTTACATTTGCCATACAAGCAAAAGAAAAAGTTATTAAATATTAACCTGCACACTTTTACCGGTTCTAAGAATGTGTCTGTAAAACAAATCATTGGATGAAAATAAAAACCAGTCAATTATTTAGAGAATGAAAAGATAAGCCACAGACTGAGAGAAAATACTTGCAAAACATATGTCTGAAAAAGGACATATCCAAAATACACAAAGAACTCAGTATCATATGTCAAAAGGGGATTGCAAATTAAAACAACAATGATATGCTACTACGCACCTGTTAGAATGGCTAAAAAATTTTTTAAAGTGATTATACCAAATGCTGGCAAGGATAGAGAGCAAAAAGAATTCTCATTCATTGCTGTTGGGAATACAAAATGTTACAGCCATTTTGTTGCCAAAGTTTGGCAGTTTCTTACAAAGCTAAACACTGTCTTTATGATCCAGCAATTGTGCTCCTTGGTATTTACTCATATAAGTTGAAAACTTACGTCCACACAAAAACGTGCACACCAATATTTATAGCAGCTTTATTCATAATCGCTCAAAACTGGAAGCAATTAAAATGCCTTTCACTAGGTGAGTGGATGAACAATTGTGGTACATCCATACAACTGGGTGCTATCTAGCCATAAAAAGACGAGTTATGAAGCCACAGAAAGGCGCAAAGGAAAGTTAAAAGTATATTTCCAAGAAAAGGAAACCAGTCTAAAAAGACTATGTATTGTATAATTCTAATTATAATGACATTCTGGAATAAACAAAACTATAGAGAGATTAAAAAGCTCAGTGGTTATCAGAGGGTGGTGACAGATGAGAGGGATGACCAGTTGAAGCACTGAGGATTTTTTTTTTTTTAATGTCAATTTCTTATTAATTTATTTATTTTTATATTAATTTTTGGCTGTGTTGGGTCTTCGTTTCTGTGCGAGGGCTTTCTCTAGTTGTGGCAAGCGGGGGCCACTCTTCATCGCGGTGCGCAGGCCTCTCACTATCGCGGCCTCTCTTGTTGTGGAGCACAGGCTCCAGACGCGCCAGCTCAGTAGTTGTGGCTCACGGGCCTAGTTGATCCGCGGCATGTGGGATCCTCCCAGACCAGGGCTCGAACCCGTGTCCCCTGCATTGGCAGGAAGATTCTCAACCACTGCGCCACCAGGGAAGCCCCAGCACTGAGGATTTTTAGCGCAGTGAAACTATTCTGTATGATACTCTAATGGTGGATACATGGCATTATGCACTTTCAAAACCTGTAGAAGTGTATAATACAATTGTGAACCTTAATGTAAACCACAGACTTGGTTAATAATAATGTATCTATATTGATTCATCAATTGCAACATGTACCACACTAATGCATGATGTTAATAATAATGGAAATTATTTGTGTGGGGTGATACGGAAACTTTCTGTACTATCTTCTCATTTTTTCTGTAACTCTGAACTCTCCTAAAAAGTAAAGTCTATTGGGCTTCCCTGGTGGCGCAGTGGTTGAAAATCTGCCTGCCAATGCGGGGCACACGGGTTCGAGCCCTGGTCTGGGAAGATCCCACGTGCCGCGGAGCAGCTGGGCCCGTGAGCCACAACTACTGAGCCTGCGCGTCTGGAGCCTGTGCTCCGCAACAAGAGAGGCCGCGATAGTGAGAGGCCCGCGCACCGCGATGAAGAGTAGCCCCCGCTTGCCACAACTAGAGAAAGCCCTCGCACAGAAACGAAGACCCAACACAGCCATAAATAAATAAATAAATAAACAAAGAAAGAAAGAAAGAAAGAAAGAACTCTCAAATCTCAGTAAGAAACAACTCTAAACTATACTATAGTTTAGTATACTTAGTATACTATACTATACTAAACAACTATAAAAAAAAAAGATGACATAAGTTGTTCATGCTGAATTTGATTATATTAACAAAACATTAAGATACTTTACCTGGTGTTTTTTATTTGAAACATAATTAGAACCCATCTCTATTTTTATGAAACATATGTAAAATCAAATGATGGAAATCTTGAGGAGAAACATACAGTTTTTTGCAGCTAATTACCAATTATGAAATTATAAACATTATCTCAATGTCTGTCCATATGAAAGACTGTCCTTCTTGTAATATTTAAATTGAATAGTTTTCTTCTTTCATCACCAAATTAGTATGGGCATATTGTCTCAAGTGAAAGATGCAAAAATGTGTGAAGATAACTTTAATGATCTCCAGTCATACATCTCCTTTCCCACAACCTTGAATTAATACATTTCAAATGTCTTTTGTATATTCTTCCATACTCCCTCTATATTCATATGAATATATTAAATACATGCACATGTAGAAGTTATTCATTTCTTTTACAAAAACATGGATCACAAATAGTACATTGTAATGTAAAATAAAATCTCTTGATAAACGTATTAACCATTCCTCAGATCAGAAGGTTTGTTCAATCTTCTTTCTATTGATGGATATTCACACCTTTTTACTTTTTAGTTTTATATTGCAGTCATGCTGCTTGCCACAAACATCTTTGTATATGTGTGTATTTAGTTACTATTGCTTTTATTTTTATGTGGTATTCTGTAGGAACATTTTTAAAAGTGGGAATGCTAGTTTAAGGATTATGAGTATTTCTTTTGTTTAATAGATATTACAAATTACTTTTTAAAAAATTTGTAGCAAGGCTTGCAAGAAAAGGAAAGAGAATTTCATTTCCCTCGTCGTGTTATAGCACTGGATATTACCAAATTTTAAAAGTTTGGTAAATCTGAAGACAAAAATATTATTTAATTGTTGCTTTAATTTGCATTCCCTCGAGTGAGGTTGAAAATATTTTTTTTATGATGTTGTTTGTTGTTGTTATATTTCTTCTTCTGTAAATTTCCTGCTGTATTAGTTAGGATAATCTAGGATATGCTGATAATATATTAACCCAGAAACTTTGATGGTATAACACAGGAGAATTTTATTTCTCAATCATGTTACATGTCCAAAGTGGATTAGCAGCAATCCCAAATCCACAGACTAAAAAATGTTCTTCGATGTTGTATTTGAACCACCTGCAATATTTGTTCCAAGGGAGCTTCCAAAGAAGCAAAGAATTTTAAAGGAGTCCTATCAGCTCATAGCAGCCTTAGCTTCCAAATAATACCCATCACTTCTTCTTACACTAACTAGTCCCATAGCACCAATCTAACTTTCAGTAGGACTGGGAAGTACAAGCAAGCTGGGTTTAGTGAATATTTGATAGCTACTAACCATGTCTACAACAACTGCCATTTTTATAACTTGATATCTGTCTATTCTTAAACCACTTTATCAGGGGTATTTGTAGGAGATATTAACTTTTCATAGATTATGTTAAGATATACTTTTTTAGTCTATTATTTATCTGTCTTAGTCTTTAGCTATTTTGTGGTATCCTTTGCCGTACAAAAAAATACCCTCCATTTTTCTAAATACTATTACTCTTGTACAATATTTATTCATTTTCTTTACATTTAAGTATTTACTTCATTGATACTGATTTTTAAATAATGAAGTAAGAATCTGGCTGTTTGCCTCTTCAATAAGTGGTGCTGGGAAAACTGGACTGCTACATGTAAAAGAATGAAATTAGAACACTTCCTAACACCATATACAAAAATAAACTCAAAATGGATTAAAGACCTAAATGTAAGGCCAGACACTATCAAACTCTTAGAGGAAAACATAGGCAGAACAC
Organism: Balaenoptera acutorostrata; assembly: GCF_949987535.1. NCBI lineage: Eukaryota > Metazoa > Chordata > Mammalia > Artiodactyla > Balaenopteridae > Balaenoptera > Balaenoptera acutorostrata. The sequence goes on along the minus strand of NC_080071.1, from coordinate 47,537,936 downwards.
TGTATGACATAAATCACAGCAAGATCCTTTTTGACCCAACTCCTAGAGAAATGGAAATAAAAACAAAAATAAACAAATGGGACCTAATGAAACTTAAAAGCTTTTGCACAGCAAAGGAAACCATAAACAAGACCAAAAGACAGTCCTCAGAATGGGAGAAAATATTTGCAAATGAAGCAACTGACAAAGGATTAATCTCCAAGATTTACAAGCAGCTCATGCAGCTCAATAACAAAAAAACAAACAACCCAATCCAAAAATGGGCAGAAGACCTAAATAGACATTTCTCCAAAGAAGATATACAGATTGCCAACAGACACATGAAAGAATGCTCAACATCATTAATCATTAGAGAAATGCAAATCAAAACTACAATGAGATATCATCTCACACCGGTCAGAATGGCCATCATCAAAAAATCTAGAAACAATAGATGCTGGAGAGGGTGTGGAGAAAAGGGAACACTCTTGCACTGTTGGTGGGAATGTAAATTGATACAGCCACTATGGAGAACATTATGGAGGTTCCTTAAAAAACTAAAAATAGAACTACTATACGACCCAGCAATCCCACTACTGGGCATATACCCTGAGAAAACCATAATTCAAAAAGAGTCATGTACCAAAATGTTCATTGTAGCTCTATTTACAATAGCCAGGACATGGAAGCAACCTAAGTGTCCATCATCGGATGAATGGATAAAGAAGATGTGGCACATATATACAATGGAATATTACTCAGCCATAAAAAGAAACAAAATGGAGGTATTTGTAGTGAGGTGGATGGAGTTAGGGTCTGTCATACAGAGTGAAGTAAGTCAGAAAGAGAAAAACAAATACAGTATGCTAACACATATATATGGAATCTAAGGGGAAAAAAAAATGTCATGAAGAACCTAGTGGCAAGATGGGAATAAAGACACAGACCTACTAGAGAATGGACTTGAGGATATGGGGAGGGGGAAGGGTGTGACAGGGTGAGAGAGTGGCATGGACATATATACACTACCAAATGTAAGATAGCTAGTGGGAAGCAGCCGCATAGCACAGGGAGATCAGCTCGGTGCTTTGTGACCACCTAGAGGGGTGGGATAGGCAGGGTGGGAGGGAGGGAGACGCAAGAAGGAAGAGATATGGGAACATATGTATATGTATAACTGATTCACTTTGTTATAAAGCAGAAACTAACACACCATTGTAAAGCAATTATACTCCAATAAAGATGTTTTAAAAAAAAAAAAGAATCTGGCTGTTCTTCTGTTAGATGATTAATCGACCCCATCAACAACATTTATTAAATAATTTCCCACTGAACTAAAATATTTCCTTTGTAATACTATATTAGGTTGCTTTATAGGGTTTATATCTCTTCCAAAACTGCTTTTTATATATTTCACTAGATACTGTGTGCCTTAATATGACAATACATTTTCTTTTGCATACAATGTTTTCATAATCAAATTTAATATCTAGTAAAACAAGAACAGAACCTCCTCTTCCAATTCTTTAAAATTTTACTAGGTATAATTCTTCTGACCTATAAAAACCTATTTAAAATCTAAGGTAAAATCAAATTATTGTGGACTTGTTTGAAATTATTCATTAATTTTACAATCACTTTTATTCAGCTACATGGTTTCTCCATTTTGTGCAGGTCTTGAAAAAAATTATATAGGTTTTGCATTTTTGCTATAAAATTTATTTATAGGCATTTTATCATTTACTATTTATGTATTTATTATTTATTACCATAAGATGGTATTTTTATTTACATTTCTCAATGGCAATTGTTAGTAGAGATAAAAAGCTATACTGACTTTTGTGTATTAACCTAAACAATCAACAAATTTTCTTATTGATATACTCACAGTTTCTTTAGTTTTCTAGGTATACACTCATGCTATCTAGATCTAAGAGTAAGTTTCTCTCTCTTTTGCATATACAACTTGTTTTATTTTGTATTGTCTTGTCACATTACCTAGAAAAATAATGTCCAACAGAACTTTCTGCAGTAATGTAAATATTTTAAACCTTCACTGCCAGTAGGTAGCTACTAGGCACACATGGCTAATGCAACTGTGGAACTGGCTTTTTAATTTCATTTAACTTAATTAATTTAAATTTTAATTGTCACATATGAACAGCACCTACTGTACTGGACAGTGTGTATCGAAAATACAAAAATAATTTTGAAAAATATCATGATAATGAACATCCCTGTCTTCTTATTGTTAATTATCTCAGTATTTTACTATTTTATATGTTGTTTGCTGGTTTATCTGTGAGTGTGGGTGAATATTCTTCTTTGTTTTTAAGGAGTCTTCTTCCATTCCTATTTCCTTAATAAAGTTTAGAAATTTAATTCAGATTGGAAACAGAATTTTAGCAAATACTTTTTGGCATACGGTTTCTCTTTTTTAATATGTATATGTAATTACTTAAGATTGATGCCCTAATTTTGAACAAAACTTATATTTTTGTCTAAACCCTTTCTGTTTCTGTTGTTATTCTTTTCACATTATGGGAATTTAATTTTCTGAACAATGTATTTAGAAAGTTAATAGCGCTAAGTGAATTGTTCTAGAGTTTCTTAACATGTTATAATATTAAAATTATGATAAATGCATAAAATGACATGAGAAAAATTCCATTTTTCTATGATCTAGAATACTTCATTATTACATAGAGCTTTAATGTTTAGGTAGAGCTCAATTATAAAACAATAAGGGTCTTATGGCTCTCAATGGGAGATTTACAAATATCTTTCCAATTGTTTTCTGTAATTATTGATTATTATTTGGTGATTGCTTTCTATGTTTTTGAAGTCATTCTTTTTTTTTTTTTTAAACATCTTTATTGAAGTATAATTGCCTTACAATAGTGTGTTAGCTTCTGCTTTATAACAAAGTGAATCAGTTACATATATACAATATGTTCCCATTTCTCTTCCCTCTTGCATCTCCCTCCCTCCCACCCTCCCCATCCCACCCCTCTAGGTGGTCACAAAGCACCGAGCTGATCTCCCTGTGCTATGTGAAGTCATTCTTGAGAGTTTATATTATATTTTATAGGAAACCATCTGTTTCTTCTAGGTTTTCTAAGTTATTGCCATAGTATTGCTCATAATATTTTATAATTCCTTTGTTCTTTTTTTTTTCAAACTTATTTATTTATTTATTTATTTGGGTGTGTTGGGTCTTCGTTGCTGTGCGAGGGCTTTCTCTAGTTGCAGTGAGCAGGGGCCACTCTTCATCGCGGTGCGCGGGCCTCTCACTATTGCGGCCTCTCTTGTTGTGGAGCACAGGCTCCAGACGCGCAGGCTCAGCAGTTGTGGCTCACGGGCCTAGTTGCTCCGCAGCATGTGGAATCTTCCCAGACCAGGGCTCGAACCCGTGTTCCCTGCATTGGCAGGCAGATTCTCAACCCCTGCGCCACCAGGGAAGCCCCCTTTGTTCTTTTATCCTCTTCTTTTTCTAAAGTTATATCTATTTTATCAATCTAAATATTGCATAATTTTGCTATCTCTTATAGTTCTTTTGTCAGATTTGTTAAAAGTTTATCTAACTGACATTTTTAAAGAAGCTTTTGGCCAGTTGGTTTAGACTACTTTGTACTGTTTTCTATTTAATTATTTCAACATTCATTGATTTACATTCTCTGTTTCTTTTCTTTGGCTTCACTTTCTTTTTTTTTTCCTAATGTTTTAATTTGGACACTTCATCAGTCTTTCTTATTTTTCTTCAGTCTGCATTGGCTATATTATGTCAGTCTTATAATAAATTTTTCTTATTAAAAAAAAATTTAGTTAAAGTCCCATTTATGGTTTTTCTCTTTGATCCCAACACTTTTATTTTATTTTATTTATTTTTTGAAAGGAAAAAAAGTCTTTATTTCACAGGAAGAAAAATACCAAGTATGACACAAGGCTGATACCCACCCAATGGCCAGATATGTTTTCCTGAGGGATTTCGTTGTGTTTATTTCTCTAGCATTTTTCCATTTCTGACTTTTAGGGTGGCCCTTCTGTGAAGTTTCCTCATCCCAGCTGTTATGATATTTAATACAGAGTTGCCAACTTCTGATCTGGCGGTTCTAAGACACAGGGTAAGGAAAACAAAGCTTTCCAGTATTTCTGAATCCTATCCTCCACCCTAATTGGAATTAGTGCTTTCATCTCTGGTCAATCCTGAATTGTTTCTAACCCTAGCTTCATCCTTCCTCTCCCCCAGAATAGCAGAACACTTATAATGGTAAAGATCCAGGTCCATGTCTAGAATTCAAATTACTTATACCCCACACAAATCTCAATTTACTCTTTTTTCCTTTTTTATCCCTCTCCTCCCCTCTACCCAAGTAAATTATGGTGGTTTTCTTTGGGGGGATTATTTACATTAAAGAGCTTTTATTTTTTCTAAGATAAAAATTAGATTTTTATATTTAAACTAACTAGGAAAAACAGAATTATCTTTAAAAAGGGTAATCATCTGGGGATCCTAATGTTACTCCATGGGATGGCTTAACACTTCCAGTAAGGGAAGTCATGGCATTTCATTCTAGAAATACACAAGAATGGCTACTTCCTGCTCCCTCCTGCCCTCAGCCTGAATTGTTTAATGTTAATGTGAAGTGGTCCTGACTGGTCCTGTATTTTATGAGTGGCCTGCTGCAGAACAAGGCAGATAAGGAATTAGAGGTAAGCAGAATTAATACTTGAAGGCCTCAGAGTCAATGGTGAAAAAACTGATATGATATCTAATATGCTAAAATTCAAGGACAGGGCATTGTTGTAACCCAGAAATTACATATCTAAATAGGGTTATAGTAGCAAATTTATAATAATTGTACAGGCAATGGTTTGAAATCCAGTCTGTAGCCGCTGTCTCAAACTTGAAAGGATCCAGCCATCAAAATATGTCCGTGATCTTGGGGACCAGACTGGGAATATGCTCAAAGATTTGGGTAATATTGTGAAGTATTTTAACATCTTGGGTCATCTGGTGTTAGTTGGTTTGAATCTGACCTGAGTTGGTAGATTGTTCCATATCTCATCAAATCAGTCTCTTAGTTCTGAGAACGGCCAGTTTAATTAAAGGGTCGTGTCTCATTTCAGGAGGTGGTATTGCAGGTGGGCTCCCAAAGTTAGGTATATATGGTGCTTATTTGCATCAGGTTACTTAATAAAAGGCATTTCTATAGAAACAAAAGAAAAAAATGGTTAATGGTTGGAGCAGACTATAAACCCAGTCTGAGTCCCAAGAGTGACCAGTCAAGATTTCTAGATGTTGAGTTTAAAGCATCTTCAGATGGAGTGAGGGAAGGCAGTGGAAATCTAATGGAGGTTCTTGGTTAGCAGTTTGAATGTCTCTGGTAATCCTTCTGAGCGGCCACATAGCAACAGACACAAAGATTGTCCATACATGAGCTATTGTGGTGATTTCTCTGAAGTTTATATTAAGTTGTCCTACTTTAGCTTTCATAGTTTGGAGGAACGGACAGTTTTAGTTTGAGAATTTCAGAATTCTGGAGGGATCAAGTAAGGAGAAAAAGTAATTGTTTCACTTTTGCTCACAAAGGTATACTTTAACAAATTGCTGTAAGTCATAGCTTAAGAGAAAAAGTTTTCTTAAATCTGGAAAACAAAAGATGAAAGAGCCAGCAATGTTCAAACAAAAAGTCATAAAAAAATTATAATCACGTTCGTCAGTTCATTCAGTCCTATGTAATTAATTTTTGATCTTGATCTTTTGTTAGCTATTTTATGAATCCAGTTTTTCTTAGAGTTCTGTAAATTCTTACCGAGTTCAGTGATATGATCTGACAGTTAGCAGAAACCTGTATTTGTCAGAGTCCCTTCCACAAATCTACTTGAAGATGAAGCACTTTTGCAAAAGCATCAGAGTAAAACAAAAGCTATCTGTAAATGATGAAAGGCTTAAAAATGCCCATGGTTAAAGATCTGATAAGTGTTCATTATAATGCAATTGATAAGGAAATATGGTTCTTTCTCTAACACAGGACATTTCAAGATAATAACTAGAATTATGACTGATAATATTACATATCAGATTTTCAGTTTCATATAATTTCTGAAACACATATTCATAACATATATCCATAAAGAAGGTTTAGCATTATTTCTTATTTGACAATGCTTCCCATATAACCTAACATGTCAAATAAGCCTAATTAGTTTAATGTTTCTCTTTTATGAAGAGAGGCCCTCTGGAAATCCCAAAGTTACTTCCAGGTCAAAAGATTTCATTTAGAATTTGATTTTGGGAAGTCTGTCAAAAATATCAAAAGGTTTTGGACATTTGACTGAATAGGATCACCAATTATTATGAAACAGTACTTAATTATCTACTTAACCAAAGTGACAAAACATTTTAAAGGCAAATACAGGAGGTTACATAGTTGTAAGCAAAACAGCTCTTTTAATGTTGAGGAAACTCAGTTTTCTTAAGTAATCAAAGAACTGATTAAGACAACATGAAGCACAAAATTATTCTGATAAAACTCATAATCTTTGCTTTGTAGCCAGATCACTTAAAAGGTAAAGAAATACCTTTCACAATCTCTTATAGGGAGCAGACCAATATTCCAAAAAAACTTTGTCCTTTTGGCAGATGAAAGAAAATTGCCTAAGTGTACTTTGATACTAAATGTTATTTAAAAAAACTCTTATAATAACAATTCAATTTTAGCCAACCTGACCACACAAGGTAAAATTCTCGTTTTCTCTCTCTTCTCGACTTTCTATACCATTTTGTCCTTTATTCACCTCTTTCTCATTCTGAAATAACCAGCTTTACTTTAGGACAAAAGACAAAAAAAAAAAAACAAAAACCCAAAATAATTACTTGCATTTCCCTTAAAAATGCATCTCCATACATCATAGCTTTCTTACCCAAAACACATCTTACTTTCCTTGCATATTGAGATTTTTTCCTTATTATTTCTAAGAGTTTTAATTACATATATTAACTAGGGTCCTTAACCCTTAAAAACCTTAATTTCTAGTGAAAACTAAGAAGTAAGCAATTGTGAACTGTCTCTTACACCAGCATTCTTTAAGATTGGCAAATCTGTGAATATATTTTATAATTTGTAGAAACATACATTTCCTCATAGAATAATTTTTAAATGTTGCAAAAATCATGTTTACTAACAGACTCAAATATCTTTAGTTCCTCTATAATAAGAGATCAAAAGTCAGTAAACTTAGACTTGTTTGGTAATTAATGTTTTACTAGTTTATCTTATTTGGAAGTGATCTAGATAGTCAATGAATTCCCATCATTTATTTTAACTTAGCAAAAGTCTAAGCCTGGAAGTTACCAAAGATTTGGGAAACTATTTTTAAATAGACGCACTATAACACATAATTCTTACTGAAAAGTTCACCTAAAAACTCTTTTCCTATTTACATCTATTTAAATCATTTGCTCCCAACAATTATGTTTAGATTACCTGTGAAAACTTCATTAGGCAGTAGAAAAAGTCAGCCGTCATCCCAAGCTACTTTTCTTGCTGACAGATTTTATAATAGAGACAACATGAATTTATTTGACTAGAAAACTCAGGTAGAATATAAGTAGTTTATCTGCACTATATTTAATGCTGATAACTCTGAAGACATACTTATTTTAATTAAACCAAATATAAACTAGCTTTTACTTATCAAAAATTATCCTAGATCATGTAAACTTGAAAAACTTTTGGGTTAGTTTCTATATTTCTGAGTCTAGGTAATAGTTAATTCATAAGAGTTCATTTTTAAGACAATTAAATAGAGTTCTTTTATGAATTAATTTTGGCAATACCATCCGAAGGTACAGAAGAAAAAATAATCACATACACCTAACATACATACATAGACTTTTGTAAACATGCAGACAGACACAGAGACTCTATAGCTTCTGTTCCAAAATTTTAGCCATGAATCAGGTACAGCAATATAAAACTCACTAGTTTACAAATAACAGCTGAATCCAAACTGACAGACAGAACAAGTAAAAGTTACCTGCTTCAATGGCTGAAACTTTATACTAACATTTGTGGAGAAGACTTTTTAAGATTTGTGTTTGCCCTTGACAAGTATTCTTAAGGAGGCTGTGGACTAGATGTTGGGCAAGAGAGCTTTTACAGCAGTTTGTATTTTAAAAGGCCCCTTCCCCCCACTATTTAAACCCTTCAGTCTCAAGTGATTGTGGGCAATGTTTTAGTTGCCACCTGGGGTGTTTACATTTCCAGCACATGGTAAGATTTACATCTTCAAGGGATAGAGAAAGAATGTAAATTTTCTCCTAGGAGTTTTAGTGCCTTTTGGATGGTTTCAGTAATCCCAATAAGATGTAGTAGCACAGCCCTATAATTAGGGGAAGCACCTTGTAAAGATAATTTCTCTGGACTCAGGGTCAAATGGGACATGTTCAGGGTTGGACATGAAGAGGGGCGTCGTTTTGGTCACTATGGTCATGGAAATGATAAGCCCATTGGACCACGCCAACTTTTCATGACAGGAGACAAGCCTCATCTAAAGTTTTCCATTCACTGTGAGCCTTAGCAGTGATCACCGTGATGGAAGAATGGGCAGGGTGCCAGGCAATAAATATCCAGATGAGGAGAGGGAGGGCCCTGGTATGAATATCGATGGCTCTGGGGGCCTTTGCCTTCCAGTTTCCCTCTTCCTCCTCTCTAGAGGCCTCAAGAACCCTGTCAGCCTTTCCCTTGGCAGTAGGGATACCTCTTGAGGAATGTTTCTTAATTCTGACACATTCAGGGGAAGGCCAAGGGGGCTCGAGATCTGTGGTATCTCAGAGGAAGCAAGCATATATCCTTTGTGGATCTTTAAGAAAGTTATACATTTTAAGGTCATTAGAGATACTGACCAGTTGAGGCATTTGGGGAGCCATGAGTAATAATTCAAAGCCCCTTCCAAACAAACACCCCACAATGGCTTATTAGCTCCCCTCTTTCCTACTTGCTACATAAAATCTTTAAGAAAGGTTTGCATTTCAGTTAAGGTAATATTTTTTGATGTCCGTTTTACTTATTGATTTTCTTCCGTTACCTTAATCTTATGTGTTGTTACTGCAAAGGTTTGGATGATGCCCCTGTGAGCCCTCTTCGTGGGTGGTCACTTTCCTTTCCAGAATTGTCCCAGTTGATCTCTCTGGGATTGGAATCTGCCTCCACTTGTACGATACACACATGGTCTCTGGGAGAAGCACCTAGGTTTCTGTAGTGTAATTCCAGAGTCTTGGCATGTTGGTATGCATGCCACTGAACAACACCTAGGAAGCTTCCATGGGGTTTTGCATTTATCAAGGAACTGTTGTACCTCTTCAGGGTTCTTCGGAGGTGCTGGCATCAGATATTCAAGACATTTATATTTGTCCATTATTATTTCTCTTTTTTTAGCAATATCATACCAGTGATTGGACCCACAATATCCCACTGGGTGAGGGAACGAAGAGTGACAGTAGTGAGTGAAGTGACCATAGGCCTCTTTGTATTTTTTCTCTGATGATGCCACTGGTCTCTTTGCAAGGCTCTTTCTAACTCTTTCTGAGTTAGGACACGTAGTCCAGCCATGACCCACCAACTCAGGGTTCGCAGATGGACGTCTCCCATCCTCCTCACCTAGGAGAATCCTTTCCTTGTGCCTTTAGCTCAGAACCTCTCCTTGGTCAGTGACAAAAGCTTTTCGATTCAATCCACCCTCCTTAGCTCTTCTTGGTCTGGAGGTGAGGAAGACCCTCATGCACATTAGTAGTTAATTAAAGTCTATATAAATAGTGGTCTGATCACCTCATTAGACCATATGGCCTTGATCACACTGCTCTGGGAAGATCATTGGATTATTATGGCAGCCCTGACATTTTGGGTTGAATACCACAGGTAACACATGACAGAGGCAATACCCAAAAGCACATGGCAGTAGGACAGAACCTCAGCAAGCAGTGTCCCTTCCCCAGATGGTGTTACCCACCTGAGTTAGGTGGTTAGTAAGCACATTTCAGGTAAAAGGCATTCCCCTTGGTTAATTGCAAAGGCAATCTTGGAGTCCTGCTGACTATGCCAATTGTTTTGTGCTGGTCTCAGCCTACCCAAAACCAATGTCATGGCTGGATAGGCCCTTATGGTCCTTATTATGACTGTAAGATGCCCTGCAGCAATAACTATCAGGAAACTTTGAAAAAAAAGCAAGGTTTATTACTTACAAGACCTGGATATTACATGGCACACCTGGGGCTACACAGCAAGGTCTCAGACAGAGAGACTGAGAACGGTCCTGGGGTTCTGCTTTTACCGAGGTTGAGGGTGGGAGCCTAGGGTTTCATGGGCTCACTCTTTATTAGTGAATTTAAAATATCAGAGTGGAAATTTACAGCAAGGAAGGAAAAAAGCAAGTGGCTGAAATGGTCAGTTATTGAAATCAACCAAGATCTTTAAACAAAGGAGCCTTAGCGGGGGAAGACCACCTGCTTTTTATCTGGTTATATGGCTGGCAATGTGTATATTAGAGATAGCCATCTTTGAATTGGATGCCTCTTTGAAGTGGATGCCCCTTTGAAGTGGCGTCTCAGCAATCAAAGCTTAAGTCAGGCACTTGCATTACAAAAAAGAAAAAAAAAAACTGTCAGGGTTTACAGTACAGTCACTTTGGTTCACTGATTCAGAAACAAGAAACAGAAAAGGAAATTTAGTAATAACTTGAAAAACAAACTGTGTAAGTCACAGATGGCAAATTTCTAGTTATGTGCAAGGACAGGAAGAAACAATCCAGGCAAGAGCAAATAAAAAGCAAAGCTTCATTCTGTGATGCATCACAGGAATTTCACAAGTAAGCAAATTATTCAAGTGTATAACCAGGATTATTGCATGTAAGAACCATGAAATAATCATTCTATTATATGAAATACATGTTCTATATACATTTACAGTCTGCAAAAAAGATGAAAAAGAAGATAATCAATGGAAAGTTCCATGAAGCAAATTGATTAAATAGCATCTAAAACACTAGAATATTAGACGTGTGATGGGACATTAAGAGATGTGGATTTTTTCTCTCTGTTAAAGACTCTGAATGAGATTGGATAATGGATTGAAGTACATGAAAGCTTTTTCCAAATAGAATGATGACTGTTTTATTTCTAAAGAAGCAAGAGAACAAAGGATTTATATCCTATTTAAGGAGTACTTTCCTGGCAAAAATGATAGACATAAGAAAGCATTGGTGATAGAAACTGCAGATTTCCTCTTACTCACAGTCATTCTGCAAAGGATAGGTGTCTGTATATCTAAAGTAGCTTAATACACTTGGCTTAGTGATAAAGTGGTGTGAATTACGCAGCTACAGTCTCTATTTGATGCTATGGAGCAAATACACAAGTTAGCTAATATACAAGCCAAGAACTCTTGGCCCTAATGTGGATCTTAGAGGGCATGAATCTAATTCCAAATTTTTACCTTGGCGTGATCTGAGTCCTAGAAAAGTGACAAGGTTGCATTGTGAGTAGGAGCTTGGGCTTAGACATTAGACAGGAAAAGCTGAGTCATAACTCAACTCCCTAATAGATGACAGATATCTATGTCTGAGGCTGAATGGTCCAAGGTCTCAGCTGGTGGTCTAAGAAGGCTTCCTGAAGAGTGAAACCTGAATTGATAGGTAGAGCTGAGGCAGTTTTCACTTTAGGCAGAAGGAAAGTACATACAAAAAAAAAAAAAAAGGCAATGTCAGTTCTTTTTTTTTTTTTCCAAGAACTGCAAGATTCTCAGTATATCTAGAATATAAGGCTCAACTGGGGACTCTGAGATAACAGTTCTAAAGGAAAGGCAATTCTTAGTTTATGAAGCACTTTTTAAGGCAATATTGGGAATTCATATTTTATTCAGAAGGATTTGGGTGATATCTTAGCAAGTTCAGAACAGTGCAAAGGAACTGCATGAGTATAGGCAGTAATTGAGTGTATTTTCTCTAGAAAACCTAAAAACAATAATAAAATCAACTTATTTAGTCTTTTTTTTTTTAATGCACAAGCAATTCTAAACAGTCAGTGATAAAATACTCCTCCCAGAAAAATATTTTATTGGTCTAATTCTAAACAATTTCTTCTGCAGTTATTGCTGAATTTTAATACTATATATGCCAGTGTGGCAGATTGTATTTATCAAAAACAGCTGCAATGGTATTTCCAGTACCATATGCTCTTCCAAAATTTTGTCACTCTCCCATCAAGAGGTGGAAACTTTCTCCCCTCTTTTTGCCTTTGTGTGGACTTTTGTAACTGTTTTGTTGAGTAGAATGCAGCAGAAGTGTGGATAGGTGTTAAGTGTCTCTCTCTTGTAATGCTTGCTTTTGGAACCCAGTCACCCTTACTATGAGGAAGCCAAGGAGTAACTTGCAGAGGTTACATGGAGATGTTCCTGATGACACTTGACCAAGATGGCCTTAACGTCCCCTCAGCTGATTAAACTGCACACAGGTTTCTTCCTGTCTTTCTGACATTCATCTTTTTAGAGCACTAACTTTAGAAGATTTGCAGTCATCTACTCTTTCTCTGCCTTTTTGAAATATAAATCTCTCAGCCTCCTGCCAGGTTTACAACCTAGGAAAGTCTTTCTTGAGGACCTGGGAGCCATTCCTTTAACATGCAATCATTCGGAAAGATATCATCCTTATTTCCCAGTGTCTGAGGGAGGGTAGGAGCCTAACTTTGATAAATTAGCCAACACAAATGACCTAATTCCATTGATCAAATTCTCCCCTAATGTCCTCTAGTACTTTTCTACTGACTCACCCCAGCACTTGAAAACTCTTCAATCTCTCTCCCTATTGCAGTAGTCTTTAACTCTACTGCAATATACTTGAATAGTCTTCCTCTCTGTTTAACTCAATCCAATGCATTTTTTTTCTTTGATTCACTCTCTGGTGAGGCCCCAGATGACAGCATCAACTGTTCAACATTTGAGTAAGTGAATATTAAGATTCCAGCACCCAGCAGTCCTCCTAGCTACCCCAGATGGTGCCACTTGGAAAAGATGCAAACTGTCTTCACTGAGCCTACCCATATTTACAGCTGTGCAAACTAAGTAAATGATCGTCATTGTTTTAAGCCACTAAGATTTAGGATGGTTTGTTATTCGTCAATAGATAACTGGAATAGTAAGCTTCAAATTAGCACAGTTTTGCTAATAACCCTCTTATTAACATTGTTTTTTATGTGGATGTTAATTCTGATAACTCCAATAGTACATAACACTCAATTCACAAATGTGCAGAATCATTCCAACTCACTTTTTTATTATTTTTTTTATTTTTTTTTTGATTTATGTGACAGTTTTATTGGAAAAATCATACTCAAGGCAGAAATAGAGACACAGACATAGAGAACAAACGTAAGGTCACCAAGGGGGGAAAACAGGGGTGGGATCAATTGGGAGATTGGGATTGACATATATACACTAACTAATATATATAAGATAGATAACTAATGAGAATCTGCTGTACAGCACAGGGAACTCTACTTCTCTTTGCTGTACAGTAGAAACTAACTGTACCCCAATTAAAAAAGAAAAAAAAAAAAGAGAGGGGGCAGGGGCAGAGATATTCAGAGTGAGACTCTCCAAGTGTTGGAGCCAGAGGTTAAGGCTGTGTTGGGGGAAGAAGAGTACTGAATCAGGCTTGACTTGGGAGTTTTAAGATGAATAGGGCTGAGTTTCAAAGACTGTAAAGCTGTTCTAATTAACAGCTCACTTCTTGTGCCATTTGATTCTCCGATCCTGGGGAACCACATATTCCTGCATTTAACGAACAGATTCAAAATAAACTATGATAACACAATGATTATAAAAAAGGAGAAACAAAACTTATGTTATTTCAATTCTGTCATTTTATGTAACCACCTGGGTTTTGTGCATGTGTGTTTAAAATTTAAAACGTTGAAATAGAGTATGAACTGGAAGGAATAATAATTTTTGGCAAGTGCAAATTTTTATCCCACACATGAAAATTTTTGCTAAATTTAAATAATATTTTTAAAACTAAAATTCACTCCTTTTTTTTTTTTTTACTGTTAATTCATTATTGGGAAACTAAAGAACAAATCAAGAAAATAAAATATTACATCAGAGTTATGAGGTAGTAGTACTTAAATTGTTTTGCAGATGTTCCAATTGTATTAAAATTCACTTACTAATTATTGGACACTTATTTACATAAAAACTTATTTTATAAGACTGTACCAAAGGATGATAGACACAATTGTTAAGTAGATATAAAAACTACTGTATAAATATTGTACTTTTTTCTCCTGTAAAAACTTGGAGGAACTTGTAATCATTTGCAATATTTTTGTATAACCAGCAACCGGTTCATAACTATTGTAAATTTCAGAAAGAAAATTGAATACACCAACATGAAACAATTAAAATGAGTTTTCACTTGAAATGTTACACTGCTAACCACTATGTCATAACAGATATAAGTGGAAAACCCTTTCAGTAGTCAAAATAAACATTAGAAAGTCAGTGAGTTGAAAGTTCCTTTCTTTATCCTCCATAGATTAAGTCTTAAGTGACTAACTCCTTTTTCGGTCCTCTCATCCATGTGGGAAGGTGTGAAGCCAGTCCAGCATCTCCTCTTTCAGCACTTTGCTATTCTCCTCACAGTTAATACTATCACTCCCCAACAAACTCCTCTCCTTCTGTCAATCCAATGGAACTCAACAAGGAAAAAACAACACAGCAAAAACAAACAGCAACAACAAAAATATACTAGGAAGCAATTGCAGCAATGTCTGCATCTATTTTGGAATATCCAATGCCTCCAATGTTGTGTATAAATTAACTTCATGGTCATTAAAAAAAAATAATTTTGTCATATAAGAGAGGGGTAGATGTTAAAAAAATAATTCACTCTCGTGTCATAGGCTAGGTATACTACTGCAATGATTATTTTATATTATATATTCTGAGACTACTGAAACTATGCCTATTTTGTATTATACTTAAAACATAGTATTTAATAGGTATTTGTAAAGTTGATGCATCAAATATTTACATAGGGAGTGACATAATCAGTGTTTTATTTGTAAAGGATCACATTGATATCAATTTGGACACTAAATTAGAGGAGGCTAAGTCTGCAGACAGGAAGACCAATATGGCAATTATTGAATAAGAAATGAAGAACCAAGGTGGTAGCTGTGGGATTGGAGGAGATGGAAAAGATAAAAATACTATTTATGAACTATAATCCACAGGACATAAGGGAGAAGGAGGAGTTAAGAGAATCTTCTAGGGTATCAAGAAAGATGGATTTAGGAAATCAATGATATAGTTCAGCTTTATACATGATGTTCTGGAGATGTCTCTTGACTATCCAAGAGGATATATACAGTAGGTAATTAAAAATATAACATTTGTGTTTAGAAGAGAAGTATCAGAGAAAAATATTGGAGATTCGATACATATATGGTATACTTGATACCAAGGATATGAGGGTGATAACTGAGGTTCAGCCTTTAGATTAGAAGAAAGAAATGTATAAAATTTGGGAAAATATCAGCAATTAGTGGATGAGCAGAGAAAGAGGATCTATAGAATAAAACCGTGAAAAAGACTTAGAAAACCATTTGGAAATTTCTAAAAAGAAACAGTGACCCCTGTCAAGGTGTGTAGAGAGGTCAAGATAGTCATTGAAAAGTGTCCATTTGACTTAGCAAATAGGGAGTCATTGCAATCATTAGAAAGAAGGGCTTCACTGGAACAGTGTTGGGAAAAAGACTTTTGCTATGACTGAAGTAGAGACTGGGAGATGCAGAAGTGCAGATAACAAGTATTGACTGTTTCAAGAGTCTTTATTCTAAAAGCCAAAAGAGGCTGTAAAATACTAAACAGAAAGCAAGTTTAAGGAAGAGGTTGCTTTCCTTTTTAAGAGGGATGAAACTTGATTATGTTACTGATGTACAGAAAGAGCTAATATGGAAAGAAAGTGATAGGAGTAATTAATGGAGATACTTGAGGATGTGAAATGAAATAAACTCCAAATGAAATCTTCTGGGGAAGATATTGAAGATTTACTCATTCAATATTTATTCTAGATTCCTTTTAGTATTTCCTTCTATACTGCAGAGACAGGAAAGCTTAAAACAAATCCCAGATTATCTCATAGCTAGAATTCCAAATGTGTTTTAGACTCCATAATCAAATGCACTTACATGAGACTAGAATCAGAACTGAGGTTATTGAGATGGGCAACTAATACATGAAAAGACGCTCGACATCACTAATTATTAGAGAAATGCAAATCAAAACTACGATGAGGTATCAGCTTACACTGGTCAGAATGGCCAAATCTACAAACAATAAATGCTGGAGAGGGTGTGGAGAAAAGGGAACCCTTTTACACTCTTGGTGGGAATGTAAATTGATACAGCCACTATGGAGAACAGTATGGAGGTTCCATAAAAAACTAAAAATAGAACTACCATATGACCCAGCAATCCCACTCCTGGGTATATACCTGAAGAAAACCATAATTGAAAAAAATACATGCACCCCAGTGTTCATTACAGCATTATTTACAATAGCCAGCACATAGAAGCAACCTAAATGTCCTTCAACAGAGGAATGGATAAAGAAGATGTGGTATACACACACACACACACACACACACACACAGTGGAATATTACTCGGCCATAAAAAGGAACAAAATCGTGCCATTTGCGGAGACATGGATGGACCTAGAGACTGTCATACAGAGTGAAGTAAATCAGAAAGAGAAAAACAAATATCGTATAATATCGCTTATATGTGGAATCTAGAAGAATGATACAGATGAACTTATTTGCAAAGCAGAAACAGAGACACAGATGTAGAGAACAAACATATGGATACCAAGGGGGGAAGAGGGGAATGGGATGAATTGGGAGATTGGGATTGACATACATATATATACTACTATGTATAAAATAGATAACTAATGAGAACCTACTGTATAGTACAGGGAACTCTACTCAATGCACTGTAGTGACCTAAATGGGAAGGAAATCCAAAAAAGAGGGGATATATGTATATGTATAGCTGATTCACTTTGCTATACAGCAAAAATTAACACAACATTGTAAAGCAACTATACTCCAATAAAAATTAATAATAAAAAAAGAACTGAGGTTATTGATGAGGGAAGCAGAGTGTGTGGTTCTCTAATTATTTGCACATATTGTGGAAGAGGCAGCATGGTTCTGAAGTGAGCAGTTGTAATGGCACCATGTCTGTATATGTGTGTGCTTTGTGCATGCACGCATGTGCTCGTGTGTATCTGTTGGCATTTGTCTGGAAACAGTAACTATAGAAACAACTTACCAATGCAATAGACAAGTTCTCATTATGGAAGGAGCTGCTGGTGCTTTGACAACAGTTCTACTATTGATAATTTACATTAGAGTCTCTTTTGACAGCTCTCTCAATGATTTATAACCCATTTAGAACACTGTAAAAATATACTTATTCTTTTTAAACCGCTTTATTGTGACATGATTGACACACAAAAAGCTGTGCATATTTAATTTCACATCTGAAACAATCACTACAATCTATGCCACAAACATATTCATCACTTCCAAACGTTTCTGTTACCCTCCTTATTATTATTATTATTATTATATTATTTCTCTTTTTGTGATAAGAACACTTAACATAAGACCTATCCTCAACAAAATTTTAAGTATACTATACAGTATTGTTAACTATAGACACTATGCTGTACAATAGATCGTAGGTTCTGTTTGCTTTAACTCAACCATGATCCATACAACTTAGAAAAAAGGTAGAAAAGATTGCTAGTGGGGAACAGGAAATTTGATGACATGCTATCTGGCAGTCTCCTTTTTCTCCCCAAACAAAATAAAATTTTCTACTGAGAGTAAAGAGTAAAGTGTTGGAGTAGGGACTTGCAGAATATAAATATTTTATTTTGCATTGGTGTTCAAAAACTTGCCTTTGTCTTTGTAGTTGTCCTCATAGTTGTCCTCTTGTTTTGAAGGGAAAATGTAAATTCCTGAACCAGTGGAACTCAATTGAAATATTCTGATTGAGGCAATGCGTAGAATAACACAAAAAATTTTGGCTAGAAATTTCTCGAGTGCTGAATAAAATATAACTTTTCTGATACAATATATTGCTGTGTTTACAGGATAGAATGAGAATACCCCAGGGCTGGTGGGGGGGGAAAATCAAGAAAGGAAATGGAGATAGTAGGCTGATCTTGTGGCTGTGGCTGGGCACTGAGTTTAGTTTTACATACCCATGGCGACAAGAAATAAGTTTTGAGTCTATATGAACAGGAAGTTAGAACTGAGGCACCTACAAATAATTGACATTATGCAAAGAGTTACACAATTACTGAAAAGGAAGACTATGGCAGTATCTATCCACCTGCACAAGTAGATCATAGGAATATTTTGCTGGGATTAAAGCAGGAAAACAAGTTTCCCTCAATTACTTAAATCAATGAGCATGCTCCTTAAGTGAGTTTGAGATCAAATTTGCACAACTCTAATGGTTTTAAAATGCCCGTAGGAGTGAAAAAAAGAAGCTTAAAAATAGGTGAAACCAGCACCATCATGGTTTTTTGGGCAGGTTTTGCACTACACAGTGGTGCCGCTTTCAAGGAGAGTGAGTCATATCCTTGACATCATAGGTTGTATTTTTCTATAACAATTTTCCAGTAATGACAGTAAGTTGTATTGTTCTAATAAACTCAGTGCATTATGACAATTTTATGGAATAAAATGCATCAAGAAAAGGTGACAAAAAGTTCCCAGGTGGGATAATAGCAGTCATTTGGGATATCTGGCATATGCACATGCACAATTTCTCGAAAAGATACACAATCCAAGACAAGATTCTCACAAACAATCTCACTGTGAAGGTGAGGACATTTCCAAAATTATTAGCATCATAAATGATCACTAGCAGCCATAGCCACCAGGATGATTAAAGACCTAAAAACTTCAAAAAAAAAAAAATACAAAAGAAAAAAAAGACCAGAAAATAAGTATGTATAAAGTTATTAAAGACAAACAAGAAACTAAAAGCATAAATCAAAAAAACACCAAATTATGAAAAAAGGCAGAACTGAAAGAAAATCAAGTAGAACTTATAAAATTAAAGTACAGTCACTGCAATTAAAAATTAACTGAGAGATTAACCAAGATGGCGGAGTAGAAGGACGTGCTCTCACTCCCTCTTGCGAGAGCACCAGAATCACAACTGGCTGCTGGACAATCATTGACAGGAAGACCCTGGACTTCACCAAGGAGGACACCCCACGTCCAAGGACAGAGGAGAAGCCACAGTGAGACGGTAGGAGGGGCGCAATCAGAGTAAAATCAAATCCCATAACTGCTGGGTGGGTGACTCACAGACTGGCGAACACTTATACCACAGAAGTCCACCCACTGGAGTGAAGGTTCTGAGCCCCACCTCAGGCTTCCCAACCTGGGGGTCCGGCAAAGGGAGGAGGAATTCCTAGAGAATCAGACTTTGAAGTCTAGTGGGAATTGATTGCAGGACTGTGACAGGACTGGGGGAAACAGAGACCCCACTCTTGGAGGGCACACACAAAGTAATGTGTGCATCGGGACCCAGGGGAAGGAGCAGTGACCCTGGGGGAGACTGAACCAGACGTACCTGCTGGTGTTGGGGGGTCTCCTGCAGAGGCGAGTGGTGGCTCTGTTTCACCGTGGGGATAAGGACACTGGCAGCAGAGGTCCTGGGAAGTTCTCCTTGGCGTGAGCCCTCCCAGAGTCTGCCATTAACCCCACCAAAGAGCACGGGTAGGCTCCAGTGTTGGGTTGCCTCAGGCAAAACAACCAACAGGGAGGGAACCCAGCCCCACCCATCAACAGTCAAGTGGATTAAGGTTTTACTGGGCTCTGATCGCCACAGCAACAGGGAGGGAACCCAGCGCCACCCATCAACAGTCAAGTGGATTAAGGTTTTACTGAGCTCTGACCGCCACAGCAACAGTCATCTCTACCCACCACCAGAGCCTCCCATCAAGCCTCTTAGATAGCCTCAACCACCAGAGGGCAGACAACAGAAGCAAGAAAAACTATAATCCTGCAGCCTGTGGACCAAAAACCACAGTTACAGAAAGACAGAGAAGATGAAAAGGCAGAGGGCTATGTACCAGATGAAGGAACAAGAAAAAACCCCAGAAAAACAACTAAATGAAGTGGAGATAGGCAACCTTCCAGAAAAAGAATTCAGAATAATGATAGTGAAGATGATCCAGGACCTCGGAATAAGAATGGAGGCAAAGATTGAGAAGATGCAAGAAATGATTAACAAAGACCTAGAAGAATTAAAGAACAAACAAACAGAGATGACCAATACAATAACTGAAATGAAAACTACACTAGAAGGAATCAATAGCAGAATAACTGAGGCAGAAGAACGGATAAGTGACCTGGAAGACAGAATGGTGGAATTCACTGCTGCGGAACAGACTAAAGAAAAAAGAATAAAAAGAAATGAAGACAGCCTAAGAGACCTCTGGGACAACATTAAACGCAACAACATTCGCATTATAGGGGTCCCAGAAGGAGAAGAGAGAGAGAAAGGACCAGAGAAAATATTTGAAGAGATTATAATCGAAAACTTCCCTAACATGGGAAAGGAAATAGCCACCCAAGTCCAGGAAGCGCAGAGAGTCCCATACAGAATAAACCCAAGGAGAAACACGCCGAGACACATAGTAATCAAAGTGGCAAAAATTAAAGACAAAGAAAAATTATTGAAAGCAGCAAGGGAAAAACGACAAATAACATACAAGGGAACCCCCATAAGGTTAACAGCTGATTTCTCAGCAGAAACTCTGCAAGCCAGAAGGGAGTGGCATGAAATACTTAAAGTGATGAAAGGGAAGAACCTACAACCAAGATTACTCTACCCAGCAAGGATCTCATTTAGATTTGATGGAGAAATCAAAAGCTTTACAGACAAGCAAAAGCTAAGAGAATTCAGCACCACCAAACCAGCTCTACAACAAATGCTAAAGGAACTTCTCTAAGTGGGAAACACAAGAGAAGAAAAGGACCTACAAAAACAAACCCAAAACAATTAAGAAAATGGTCATAGGAACATACATATCGATAATTACCTTAAACGTGAATGGATTAAATGCCCCAACCAAAAGACATAGACTGGCTGAATGGATACAAAAACAAGACCCATATATATGCTGTCTACAAGAGACCCACTTCAGACCTAGGGACACATACAGACTGAAAGTGAGGGGATGGAAAAAGATATTCCATGCAAATGGAAATCAAAAGAAAGCTGGAGTAGCTATACTCATATCAGATAAAATAGACTTTAAAATAAAGAATGTTACAAGAGACAAGGAAGGACACTACATAATGATCCAGGGATCAATCCAAGAAGAAGATATAACAATTATAAATATATATGCACCCAACATAGGAGCACCTCAATACATAAGGCAACTGCTAACAGCTATAAAAGAGGAAATCAACAGTAACACAATAATAGTGGGGGACTTTAACACCTCACTTACACCAATGGACAGATCATCCAAAATGAAAATAAATAAGGAAACAGAAGCTTTAAATGACACAATAGACCAGATAGATTTAATTGATATATATAGGACATTCCATCCAAAAACGGCAGATTACACGTTCTTCTCAAGTGCACACGGAACATTCTCCAGGATAGATCACATCTTGGGTCACAAATCAAGCCTCAGTAAATTTAAGAAAATTGAAATCATATCAAGCATCTTTTCTGACCACAACGCTATGAGATTAGAAATGAATCACAGGGAAAAAAACGTAAAAAAGACAAACACATGGAGGCTAAACAATACGTTACTAAATAACCAAGAGATCACTGAAGAAATCAAACAGGAAATAAAAAAATACCTAGAGACAAATGACAATGAAAACACGACGACCCAAAACCTATGGGATGCAGCAAAAGCGGTTCTAAGAGGGAAGTTTATAGCTATACAAGCCTACCTAAAGAAACAAGAAAAATCTCAAGTAAACAATCTAACCTTACACCTAAAGAAACTAGAGAAAGAAGAACAAACAAAACCCAAAGTTAGCAGAAGGAAAGAAATCATAAAGATCAGAGCAGAAATAAATGAAATAGAAACAAAGAAAACAATAGCAAAGATCAATAAAACTAAAAGTTGGTTCTTTGAGAAGATAAACAAAATTGATAAGCCATTAGCCAGACTCATCAAGAAAAAGAGGGAGAGGACTCAAATCAATAAAATCAGAAATGAAAAAGGAGAAGTTACAACAGACACCGCAGAAATACAAAACATCCTAAGAGACTACTACAAGCAACTTTATGCCAATAAAATGGACAACCTGGAAGAAATGGACAAATTCTTAGAAAGGTATAACCTTCCAAGACTGAATCAGGAAGAAACAGAAAATATCAACAGACCAATCACAAGTAATGAAATTGAAACTGTGATTAAAAATCTTCCAACAAACAAAAGTCCAGGACCAGATGGCTTCACAGGTGAATTCTATCAAACATTTAGAGAAGAGCTAACACCCATCCTTCTCAAACTCTTCCAAAAAATTGCAGAGGAAGGAACTCTCCCAAACTCATTCTATGAGGCCACCATCACCCTGATACCAAAACCAGACAAAGACACTACAAAAAAAGAAAATTACAGACCAATATCACTGATGAATATAGATGCAAAAATCCTCAACAAAATACTAGCAAACAGAATCCAACAACACATTAAAAGGATCATACACCACGATCAAGTGGGATTTATCCCAGGGATGCAAGGATTCTTCAATATACGCAAATCAATCAATGTGATACACCATATTAACAAATTGAAGAAGAAAAACCATATGATCATCTCAATAGATGCAGAAAAAGCTTTTGACAAAATTCAACACCCATTTATGATAAAAACTCTCCAGAAAGTGGGCATAGAGGGAACCTACCTCAACATAATAAAGGCCATATATGACAAACCCACAGCAAACATCATTCTCAATGGTGAAAAACTGAAAGCATTTCCTCTAAGATCAGGAACGAGACAAGGATGTCCACTCTCACCACTATTATTCAACATAGTTCTGGAAGTCCTAGCCACGGCAATCAGAGAAGAAAAAGAAATAAAAGGAATACAAATTGGAAAAGAAGAAGTAAAACTGTCACTGTTTGCGGATGACATGATACTATACATAGAGAATCCTAAAACTGCCACCAGAAAACTGCTAGAGCTAATTAATGAATATGGTAAAGTTGCAGGTTACAAAATTAATGCACAGAAATCTCTTGCATTCCTATACACTAATGATGAAAAATCTGAAAGAGAAATTATGGAAACACTCCCATTTACCATTGCAACAAAAAGAATAAAATACCTAGGAATAAACCTACCTAGGGAGACAAAAGACCTGTATGCAGAAAACTATAAGACACTGATGAAAGAAATTAAAGATGATACCAACAGATGGAGAGATATACCATGTTCTTGGATTGGAAGAATCAACATTGTGAAAATGAGTATACTACCCAAAGCAATCTACAGATTCAATGCAATCCCTATCAAATTACCAATGGCATTTTTTACGGAGCTAGAACAAATCATCTTAAAATTTGTATGGAGACACAAAAGACCCCGAATAGCCAAAGCAGTCTTGAGGCAAAAAAATGGAGCTGGAGGAATCAGACTCCCTGACTTCAGACTATACTACAAAGCTACAGTAATCAAGACAATATGGTACTGGCACAAAAACAGAAACATAGATCAATGGAACAAGATAGAAAGCCCAGAGATTAACCCACGCACCTATGGTCAACTAATCTATGACAAAGGAGGCAAAGATATACAATGGAGAAAAGACAGTCTCTTCAATAAGTGGTGCTGGGAAAACTGGACAGCTACATGTAAAAGAATGAAATTAGAATACTCCCTAACACCATACACAAAAATAAACTCAAAATGGATTAGAGACCTAAATATAAGACTGGACACTATAAAACTCTTAGAGGAAAACATAGGAAGAACACTCTTTGACATAAATCACAGCAAGATCTTTTTCGATCCACCTCCTAGAGTAATGGAAATAAAAACAAAAATAAACAAGTGGGACCTAATGAAACTTCAAAGCTTTTGCACAGCAAAGGAAACCATAAACAAGACGAAAAGACAACCCTCAGAATGGGAGAAAATATTTGCAAATGAATCAACGGACAAAGGATTAATCTCCAAAATATATAAACAGCTCATTCAGCTCAATATCAAAGAAACAAACACCCCAATCCAAAAATGGGCCGAAGACCTAAATAGACATTTCTGCAAAGAAGACATACAGACGGCCACGAAGCACATGAAAAGATGCTCGACATCACTAATTATTAGAGAAATGCAAATCAAAACTACAATGAGGTATCACCTCACTCCTGTTAGAATGGGCATCATCAGAAAATCTACAAACAACAAATGCTGGAGAGGGTGTGGAGAAAAGGGAACCCTCTTGCACTGTTGGTGGGAATGTAAATTGATACAGCCACTATGGAGAACAATATGGAGGTTCCTTAAAAAACTAAAAATAGAATTACCATATGACCCAGCAATCCCACTACTGGGCATATACCCAGAGAAAACCATAATTCAAAAAGACACGTGCACCCGAATGTTCATTGCAGCACTATTTACAATAGCCAGGTCATGGAAGCAACCTAAATGCCCATCAACAGACGAATGGATAAAGAAGTTGTGGTACATATATACGATGGAATATTATTCAGCCATAAAAAGGAACGAAATTGAGTCATTTGTTGAGAAGTGGATGGATCTAGAGACTGTCATACAGAGTGAAGTAAGTCAGAAAGAGAAAAACAAATATCGTATGTTAATGCATGTATGTGGAATGTAGAAAAATGGTACAGATGAGCCAGTTTGCAGGGCAGAAGTTGAGACACAGATGTAGAGAATGGACATATGGACACCAAGGGGGGAAAACTGCGATGAGGTGGGGATGGTGATGTGCTGAATTGGGCGATTGGGATTGACATGTATACACTGATGTGTATAAAACTGATGCCTAATAAGAACCTGCAGTATAAAAAAACAAACAAAACAACTAATACTAAACTTTCATTGGGTTATTTGTATGGAAATATGTTAATATAAATGTTTCAGACATTACATGAAATTTCTAAAAATCTTATATTTGTATTTGTATGGAAATATGTATGGAAATATGTTAATATAAATGTTTCAGACAGTACATGAAATTTCTAAAAATCTTATATTTGTATTTGTATGGAAATATGTATGGAAATATGTTAATATAAATGTTTCAGACATTACATGAAATTTCTAAAAATCTTGTATTTGTATGGAAATATGTATGGAAATATGTTAATATAAATGTTTCAGACATTACATGAAATTTCTAAAAATCTTATATTTGTATTTGTATGGAAATATGTATGGAAATATGTTAATATAAATGTTTCAGACATTACATGAAATTTCTAAAAATCTTATATTTGTATTTGTATGGAAATATGTATGGAAATATGTTAATATAAATGTTTCAGACATTACAGGAAACGTCTAAAAATCTTATATGTTCTGGTATAATGTTATAAGTAATAATCCTAGTTATTACTTTAAAATGTATATCTCAGAAATAACTAATTTTCTTGTCAACTGCATTATTATGAACTTTCATCAAATCTTTAACCATGGTCATTTTTAAGTCTTTTGTCATTTACAGACAGTTCTGGGTGTACTCTGATGATTTTGCAAATATGTTCCTATAAAAGAGTTTCATCTTCAAGAAATTCATGGAAAAGACTCTGACAAGTACAGGTTTCTGGTAACTGACTGTACTGCTGAACTGAATGAATAAGCATTTTCAGAACTCTAATGAAAAACTGATGAACTCATAAAAGTGCTAACAAAAGATCAAGATGAAAAAAAAGAAATTAATTACATGGGACTGAGTGAACTGATGAGGATGAGTATAATTTTTGTGACTTTCTGTCTGAATTAAAAAAAAAAAAAATCCCACAAGGACTCAGAGGAAAAGAATATACAAATCAATTTTCACTGCAAAGTAAAGGAGCTGTTACAGTGGAGGATTACTGGACTGAATGTCAATGTTATGACATAGTATAAGTGTGTTTCATGTTTGGTAATTGCAATCATTGTTGCTTTTGTTGTGGTCATCCATGTACAATGCTTGGTGTCAGTCTATCTATCTCTTGTAAAAATAAAATACAGTGTGTGTGTGTGGAAAAAAAAAAAAAAAAAAAAAAATTAACTGAATCATAGATAACTAATAAGAATGTGCTGTATAAAAATAAATAAATAAAATTGAAAAATATATATAAATAAAATAAAATAAATTAATTGAATCAACTGAAAGCAGATTAGGCACAGAGAGTTTCGGTGAATTGAATATGAGACCTTGAGATATAACCCAGAATGCAGCACAGGGAGATAAATGACCTTTACTTCCCATTCCATGAGAAAATAAAAGCTAACAGAAGACAACTTCCATATACACCCACCACCTTATCTACCCATGCTTTGCAACTGAACCCATATCCTGTCCAGGACCAGCTACATATTTGGGGGACACAGTACAAAATTTATCAGTTTCAAGGTGATGACAGCAGGGTATCAAACCAAGGACAGGACCCTCCTCAGTGCAATGCCCTGTGTGATCGCACCAGTAGCACATCCATGAAGCCAGCCTTTAACCAGCCTTCACTTCTATTTCTGTGGATGAGCTGCCTGTCTCCTAGCTAAGGTCAGTACATCCACCAGATCACTGAAGTCCAGCTCCCTTAACTGTTCAAGCTTAATCTTTCCAAATTAATTTATTAATTTAGTGCAATGCCAGTTAATAATAATTTTTTCAAATTAATGTATTAATTTAGTGCAATGCCAGTTAATATTAATTTTTTCAAAGAAATGGGCACACCAGATATTAAACTTTATATGGAAGATATAAAGGGAAAAATAGCTGAAGAACTTTGAAATGTTTGAAACAGAAGACAAAGATGATGATTTCAAAGATAAAGATTTAAAAGTAAAAATTTAGAGAAAACGTAGAATAATATATTCATCATATTATGGTAGTAGAATTTTTTAAATAAAAATTTAAAAGCATAAGCCATGAAGGAAAAGATTGATATATTTACCTACTTCAATATTATTTCTTATATGACAAAAAATTCTCTAAACAAACTAAAAAGACAAGACACATATTTGGAGAAGGAATCTCCATTCCATATAACCAAGAGGATTTTTTTTCAGAATCTATAAGAAACAGCTCTTATTTAAACAAGGAGAAGGCAGAACGGAAAATCAAATATTTTAAATGGTCAAAGGATATGATCAGGCATTTCTCAGAAGAGAAAACCAATAAACATGAACACTTTCTCACAAAAAATCTAAGAAATAAAATCAAATCTACAATAAGACATCTTTTCTTACATATCGGTTAGGCAAAATTTAAAATTCTGACAACACTTTTTGCAAGCATCTGGAGAAATAAGTACTCTTATATAGTGCTGTGGTGAGACTACTTTGTAGAGCAGTTTAACAATACCATGTGTAATTTAAAAACTGCTTATTCTACAAGCCAGCAATTCTAGTCTTCCATATCTATCCTGAAGATATGCTTACATTTATACCAGGTATCATGTTTAAGAATGTTCACTGAAGCAAAAACAAGTGCAAGCAAGCTAATCAATCTACTGCTCCTCAGCAGAGGAATGGAAAAAATTAATTGTATGTTTTAATAAATGGAATACTATACCACAGGTAAAGCGAAAGAAGTAGATCCACACATATGACCATATATACATT